>NC_034179.2:63950087-64258212 GCF_002021735.2 Oncorhynchus kisutch | reverse complement strand
TGAGGGGGGCGGGGGTTGGTTGACCTGAGGTCTCCCCACTGGATGCCCGAGGTAGGGGGAGTGGGGGAATCTATTAAATAGCGCACTATCTTTGTACAGTACTGCAATTAGTTGTGCAATTTAGTTTGTGTGTTTCTTGTTTGAAGTGCAATAGTGTAATTATCAGGTTCTCTTCTTTATAAGTGTGTTATTCTATTTGTGCATTTGTATGATATAAGATTTGTGCTTTTTGTTTGCAATAGGGTAATAATGTAATAATTTGATTCTCTTCTTTATTTGTATTTATATACTACAATTTGTTTTTACTTATGAGTCTTATTTTAACTGGATTTTATTTATGAGTCTTATTTTTGTATATATTTTGTATATTTATATCGTTTTAAATGTTATGATGGTTCACCCAGGGAGCCATACAAGTTAGAACCACCACTGGCAATAATGAATACGACCCTGATGTTATGTAATGTAAAGCCACCGACTCTCTGCCAAGGTACATCTGGTCCTCATTGTTATTATTATATCTAACCCACCTGGAACAGAGAGGGCAGGAGCCAAATGATACAGTCATGATAATGGATTGAGAGAGATACACACAGAGAGAGAGAGAGAGAGAGAGGTGATTGTCAACATGGCTGGCAGACAGTCACATCATTTCTTAATATCTTAATCTCTGCTGTTTCAAGAGGCTCAAGAGAATCTCCTGAGAAGGCATTTGACAAATAGATAAAGAGCAAGCAATCAATAAAGAGAGCAAATATGTCAGAAACCGGAGAGAGGGAGCCAGGACTGGAGAGTTGGATGCAAGAAACCAAAAACTATTTGGAGAAGGAGCAGAGCGGAATATATATATATATATTTCTTTAATAAAGAGTAGCGAATAAGTAGAGTCCTTCAAATGGGCTGATTAAACATGTACTGTAGCTGGCTGAGGCATCTGCGAGAAGAGACTGGTGATTCCATATGCATAACAGGCCCTTGACAGGGAGAGGGCAGGTGAGGTGCCTCCTGTCTGGCAGGTAGAATACTACTGAGCTCCATAGATTTCCACTCCATTTGTACAATTGACAGAAATACAGGGGGCAGAGGAGGAGAGGAGAGTAAAAGAGAGGAAATGCACTCTTGCATTTCATTTGGCGCTGGTTGCATTTGGAGGAGCAGAGCGATGAGGAGAAAACTCAGCCAAGCCAGCAGCATGGCACCTCAATCACACCGTATCTATCTCTGCTCAGAGCAGCATCCACTGGGCCGTTACTGAAGCAGTTTAGCTTATCAGCTCCTCTCCTCCGAGGCTTCCCTCACTTCCATTCCTCCCTCCGGGGCGCTGCCACCTCACAAGCCTCACACGCCTCTCCTAATTATGCCCCCCTGTCTGTCTCCCAGCCTCCCCTTCCTCCCCCCTCTCTCTCCCCCCACTCATCTTGTCACCTCCAATTCTACTTCAGGTGGCTTATTGGCAGGGCCAGTTCAGGTTAAAAACCAATGCTGGCATTCTGAGCGGATTCCAGTATCATCACGGCAACAGTTGGCAAGAGGTTGGTATCAGAATGGTAACAACAGTGGCCAACGTCAATAGATTATCATTGTTCTGAACCCTGGTCAGTTCCTTGGGATTTAATTAGGGGCTGTTTCGAAATGCAAATAGCCAAGGTCATGCGCGAGCACTAAGGCTGAGAACGATTGCCATTTATCAATGGTGATCTCCTACCGGTGTGTTTATGACACTCATTGGATTGTTTTATAATCACACTTTTTCTACGTGTATGAACATTCTGAATTCCGTTCGTAAATAGTATCTGAGATAAATTGATATATGAGGCCCCAGGTGATCCTTGTCTATGTTCTGTCGACTTACCCACTGCCTACGCTCTGTAAGAGGAACGAGACATAGAGAAAGTACTGGTTAAAAAGTTTGGCTGCATCAAATGTCCTTTACAACAACCCCCCAAAATATTTGTATTTTGCCCTCAGTCTGATAGTCTTTATCATGTGTGTCTTTCACCAGTAGAATAGCTTCTAGCCAAGCCTGGCTACAGATGAACTAGTCCCGTCTTTGTGTTCACATTCAAACCCCTCTGCCGATATCTGTGAGACTAAGATATATAGAGGGAAATAGTGGAAGGCATGAAAAGAAGTGAGGGAGAGCAAGCCGGTGGAAGGATATGAGAGAGAGACAGCTCGTGTGAAAGTGTGGGCATCTAAGTGCCTCGGGAGAAACAGGCAACATTAGTATGTGAGTAACTGAACTGAGCTCTCGTGGCTCTCTGCTCTAGCGTGATGTCTTTAAAAAGCAGGCTCCTTCTCAAATGCATTATTGTCCCTCCACTGGCTTGCCTTTTGGCCAGTGAGTATAACTTCCAAGATAACTCATATCCTTTCACCAACCCGTAATTGTGTGGAAAGAGTCACAGTATAGTTTACGACTCAGGTAGTTATTATGAGTCTGTATTATCCAGGGTTGGGGTTCATTCCATTGAATTTCCAGTCAATTCAAGAAGTACAATGAAATTCAAATTAACTTCAATGCTTTTCAATTAGGAAACATTTGAACTTGAATTGGAGTTTGGTTCACTTTTTTTGAATTGATTGGAATTTAAATTGAATTGACCCCAAACCTGGAATTAACCCTCCGACCCTAGTCTCGTCTCGTCTCGTCTCGTCTCCTCTCCTCTCGTCTCCTCTCCTCTCGTCTCCTCTCGTCTCGTCTCCTCTCCTCTCCTCTGCTCTCATCCCTAGGCGACGTGGACCCATCCTACATGTTAACACGACAGTGATCCTTATCCTACACGCACTCACTGACTTCTGACCCGAGGGGCACCAACAGGGTCATGAACCATCCTCATCATATAGACAGGCCTATAATGTGAGCCGAAATGGGTCTTCTCTATGACTCCATCTCTCTGTGTAGGCAGAAGAAAACACAATGTACTGGCAGATAGAGAAATATACACGGCAGGCATAAAAAATTGCCTACAGTGGCGCGGTAATCTAAGAGTGAACACTATCGGGTCCTTGCCCGCTAGCTGCTGACAGTATGGGCGTAATATCAAACCCTAGTCCTTCCTCTGACCGTCAGGCTCTGTGAAGCATGAGAGGGTGTGAGTGGGTTTAAAGCTTGATCAATAGCTCGACCTTTGGGCCGATATGGCTGAATAGTATCCGTTACTCTCCCGGGACTCTGCGTCCGTTCGTTTGTTCAACGGCCAGAATCAAAAAGTTGCACGGGCCAGGCGAATGTCAATGTTCTTGACTTCCAAAAAGAGTGTGCATGTGTGTGTGCATGTGCACGTGTGTTGTGCACGTTTAATAGTGCTCTCTGTCACCTCCGAGAACAAAGAAAGAGTAATAGAATGCATAGTAAAAGGACATAAGAAGATGGCAGAGAGAAAGAAAAAGAGAGAGAGAGAGACAGCGATAGAAAGGGAGAATGTGTGAGAGATAAAGAGAGAGTTGAAGAGAAACCATATTTTTTTTAACCATATTATTCAGTTTGTTCAACGGCCAGAATCAGAAAGCTGCGCAAGCCAGGTGAATGTCAATGTTCTTGACTTCCAAAAAGAGTGTTTCAGACCCCTTGACTTTTTTACATTACAGCCTTATTCTAAAATTGATTAAATAAAATAATGTCCTCATCAATCTACACACAATACCCCTAAATGACAAAGTGAAAACCAAAATAACTTATTTACATAAGTATTCAGACCCTTTACTCTGAGACTCAAAAATGAGCTCAGGTCAATCCTGCTTCCACTGATCATCCTTGTGATGTTTCTACAACTTGATTGGAGTCCACCTGTGGTAAATTCAATTGATTGGACATGATTTGGAAAGGCACACACCTGACTATATCAGGTCCCACAGTTGACAGTGCATATCAGAGCAAAAACCAAGCCATTAGGTCGAATGAATTGTCCGTAGAGCTCCGAGACAGGATTGTGTCGAGGCACAGATCTGGGGAAGGGTACCAAAAAACAAGATTCTCTGGTCTGATGAAACCAAGATTGAACTCTTTGGCCTGAATGCCAAGCGTCACGTCTGGAGGAAACCTGGCACCATCCCTACGGTGAAGCATAGTGGTGGCAGAGCAAAGTACAGGGAGATCCTTGATGAAAACCTGCTCCAGAGCACTTAGGACCTCAGACTGGGGCGAAGGTTCACCTTCCAACAGGACAACCCAGGAGTTGCTTCAGGACAAGTCTCTGAATGGCCTTGAGTGGCCCAGCTAAGAGCCCAGACTTGAACCTGATCTAACATTTCTGGAGAGACCTGAAAATAGCTGTGCAGCGATGCACCCCATCCAACCTGACAGAGCTTGAGAGGATCTGCAGAGAAGAACAGGAGAAACTCCCCAAATATAGGTGTGCCAAGCTTGTACCGCCATATTCAAGAAGACTTGAGACTGTAATCGCTGCCAAAGTAGCTTCAACAAAGTACTGTGTAAAGGGTCTGAATACTTACAGTGCAGTGCCTTGCAAAAGTATCCCCTTGGCATTTCTACTATTTTGTTGCATTACAACCTAATTTAAATGGATTTTGTATTTGTATTTCATGTAATGGACATACACAAAATAGTCAAAATTGGTGAAGTGAAATGAAAAAAATTATGGACAAGTGGTGCGTTTGCTACGAAGCCCCTAAATTAGATCTGGTGCAACCAATTACCTTCAGAAGTAAAATAATTAATTAAATAAAGTAAATAAAGTGTCACATGATCTATCACATGATCTCAGATCTCTGAAAGGCCCCAGAGTCTGCAACACCACTAAGCAAGGGGCACCACCAAGCAAGTGGCACCATGAAGCCCAAGGAGCTCTCCAAACAGGTCAGGGACAAAGTTGTGGAGAAACACAGATCAGGGTTGGGTTATAAAAAATATCAGAGACTTTGAAGAGCTCCATTAAATCCATTATTAAAAATGGAAAGAATATGGCACCACTACAAACCTGCAAAGAGAGGGCCGCCCATCAAAACTCACGGACCAGGCAAGGAGGGTATTAATCAGAGAGGCAAGAAAGAGACCAAAGATAACCCTGAAGGAGATGCAAAGCTCCACAGCAGAGATTGGAGTATCTGTCCATAGGACCACTCCACAGAGCTGGGCTTTGGGAAAGAGTGGCCAGAAAAAAGCCATTGCTTAAAGAAAAAAATAAGCAAACTCGTTTGGTGTTTGCCAAAAGGCATGTGGGAAACTCCCCAAACATATGGAAGAAGGTACTCTGGTCAGATGAGACTAAAATGTTGCTTTTTGGACATTAATAAGGAAACCACTATGTCTGGCACAAACCCAACACCTCTCATCACCCCGAGAACAACATCCCCACAGTGAAGCATGGTGGTGGCAGCATCATGCTGTGGGGATGTTTTTCATTGGCAGGGACTGGGAAACTGGTCAAAATTGATGGAATGATGGATGGCGCAAAATACAGGGAAATTCTTGAGGGGAACCTGTTTCAGTCTTCCAGAGGTGTGAGACTGAGACGGAGGTTCACCTTCCAGCAGGTCAATGACCCTAAGCATACTGCTAAGGCAACACTCAAGTGGGAAAACATTTAAATGTCTTGAAATGGCCTAGTCAAAGCCCAGACCTCAATCCAATTGAGAATCTTTGGTATAACTTAAAGATTGCTGTACACCAACGGAACACATCCAACTTGAAGGATCTGGAGCAGTTTTGCCTTGAAGAATGGGCAATAATCCCAGTGGCTAGATTTGCCAAGTTTATAGAGACATACCCCAAGAGAATTACAGCTGTAATTGCTGCAAAAGGAGGCGCTACAAAGTATTGACTTTGGGGGGGAAATAATTATGCATGCTTAAGTTGAGTTTTGTCTTATTTCTTGTTTTAATTCCAGGTTGTAAGGCAACAAAATAGGAAAAATGCCAAGGGGGGTGAATACATTCGCATGCTACTTTATGTAAATGTGATATTTTTTGTATTTATATAAATAATAATAAAAACAGTTTTTTCTTTGTCAGTTATGTGTGTTGATGAGAAAAGCAAGAACAATTTAATCAATTTTAGGATAAGGCTGTAACGTAACAAAAGTGTAGAAAAGAGTCAGAATACTTTCAGAATGCACAGTATATGGTCAAAATCACCCTGTTTAAGGAACACACGCATTTAGGGAACATACCTGTACAATGCTGTACCATGAAATACAATGGCCCAACCAAAAAACAAACTGAAATAGAGGTGCTAGTTTCAGAGGTTAGGTACAACCAAAAGGTTTTATTTGGCTCGCTCAGTTTTGGCTTGACCAGTAAAAAATAAAAGTACTACGAGAGGACCATTAAGACTATTGAAGTTGCTTTAGCTATGGCAAATATACTTCAAATGAGTAGGCAACACTCACCAATAGGCCATCCATCCTCAACAGCTCCCTCCTGTAGGCGTGTAGGCAAACATCTCTGTTCTGCAGAATGAACAAGTCGTGCTATTGCTGTTCTGCAGAATTAATGAGTCGTGCTATTGCTGTTCTGCGGAATGAACGAGTCGTGCTATTGCTGTTCTGCAGAATGAATGAGTCGTGCTATTGCTGTTCTGCAGAATGAATGAGTTGTGCGCTCCACCTGATCACCTTTCCACCACATTCAGCGGCGTCTTTTGCGCATCACATCACATTAACCATAGTTGAACCCATTTTGGGATAGTGCTTTAATGGCAATGTGGGTGACATCTATTGCTCCTTTCGTATTTGGGAACCCATTGACAGCAAAGAAACCCCTCTTACATCAACCTGTTGTGCGATGGTGTATGGAAAGTGTACATAACAGTTTGTTTTGCTGATTATGCACATTGGCACATGGAGGTCTGTGAGATGCAGATCAGCGAACTCCAGCTGAAAAGTGCCCATTGCCAAAACCCGCCGCTGGATGGCACTTGGATGCGCACCGGAATGGTATGTGTTCGCCTTTTTTAAAGTAGGTCTAAATCCTTGCTAAAATCCTACAAGATTGGTTTTGGATCTGCTGGCCAACAAAAAAGTCTCACCTTTCTCTATAAACAAGCTCTCTGTGAAATGCGTTGTGTGACAAAGCCTTGAACAGAGCAAGATCAGTCTTCTCTCATTCGATTTACCATTCTGTCAGTGTTTTATAGTATTTCAACAATGGTTTCACTTTCACACATGCCTCTAATTTAACAAATGACTGTACTTTATTTGAATTATTATCTTAACTGATGTGGTCGAATTATATGGCAAGAAATGTTGCATGAATTCACAATGGAAATACAATAAAATAGAAAAATGATTGAATTATTACTCACAAATTCACACAATTTCTACACTCCCTTGAATGTTTTCTCATTTTGCTGCCTTAATTCAATCTAAAAAGGGGTTACATTTGATTTTGTCCTACAAATCAACACAACCTACTCCACATTTTCAAAGGGAAAAAAAGTGTTCCACAAAAATACCAGTATCATAATTGGATAAGTCTCCACCCTGCGAGGTAAAACTTGGTGGAAGCACCTCTGGCAGCCATTACAGCTGTGAATCATTTTCATTAAGATTCTACCAACTTTTAGGGCAACATACAGTGCCTTCAGAAAGTATTAACACCCCTTGACTTTTCCCAAATTTTGTTGTGTTACAGCGTGATTTAAAAAATTTATTAAATATAGATTTTTTTTAACGGACAATAGCCCATATTGTCAAAGTGGAATTATGTTTTTCGAAATGTTTACTAATTAATTAGAAACGAAAAGCTGAAATGTTTTGAGTCAATAAGTATTCAACCCCTTTGTTATGACAAGCCTAAATAAGTTCAGGAGTAAACATTTGATTAACAAGTCACATATAAGTTGCATTGACTTACTATGTGTGCCGTAATAGTATTTAACATAATTCTTGACTATCTCATCTCTGTACCCCACACATACAATTATCTCTAAGGTCCCTCAGTCGAGCCGTATATTTCAAACACAGATTCAACCACCAAAAACAGGAAGGTTTTCCAATTCTTCGCAAAGAAGGGCACCTATTGGTAGATGAGTAAAAATGTAAAAAAGAAGACGTTGAATATCCCTTTGAGCATGGTGAAGTTATTACTTACACTTTGGATGGTGTATCAATACACCCAGTCACTACAAAGATACAGGCGTCCTTCCTAACTCAGTTATAGGAGAGGAAGGAAACCGCTCTGGGATTTCACCATGAGGCCAATTGGGATTTTAAAACAGTTACAAAGTTTAATAGCTGTGATAGAAGAAAACTGAAGATGGATCAACAACATTGTAGTTACTCCACAATACTAACCTTATTGACAGAGTGAAAAGAAGAAAGCCTGTAGAGAATACAAATATTACAAGACATGCATCCTGTTTGCAACAAGGCACTAAAGTAAGGCTGCAAAAAACGTGGCAAAGCAATTCACTTTTAGTACTGAATACAAAGTGTTATGTTTGGGGGAAATTCAATACAGCATTTTACTGAGTGCAACTCTCCATATTTCAAGCATTTTGTTAGCTGCATCATGTTACGGGTATGCATTTAATCGTTAAGGACTGTGGAGTTTTTCAGGATAAAAAATAAATGGAATGGAGCTAAGCATAAGCATAATCCACCGGGAAAATCTGGTTCTGTCTGCTTTCCACCAGACACTGGGAGATGAATTCACCATTCAGCTGGACAATAACCTAAAACACCAAATATACACTGGAATTGCTTACTATGTTGTTTCTACTGAGCATACAGTATGTACAGTATGTATGTATAGAGCATAATGTATTTACAGTTTTATTCACATGTTTTCAAGTTCTCGTGACAAATCATGCTTTCCGATTATTGCATAGATTGTAATGGACACCTATGATGTTTGTAAAATACTTTTTGAAGGTTGTACTGATTATAATGAGCTAATATTAATCAATTTGCCAGCTATGTGTGGCGCCATGTTTGTTGACATTATACAATGCATTCTGGGTGTCACGTAAACGTCTATCAGACCAAAGATGTTGAAGGAATGGTTCACTCATTTTTCTAATAAACTTACGCTATTGAATGAAGGGAAGGGAATGATCGTATACGACACACCCCCTTCAACATGCATAATGCAAACAGACCAAACTTATCTTGTCTCCTTGTATTATCTTTGGTTGACGTGAAAAAATAAACATGGTGGTATGCACAAACTACCCATCATTGGAATCCTTTTGATTTCTAGAAAGTGTTTTACTCAATCCATTTTGATCAATGTTGATCTCACCAGTGATGCGATTACTTTTAATAGTAATTGCTATTAGCTAATTCATATTGTAGTTTTTGTCAGCCGAGAGTTCTATAAATATGACTGCTTGTGTTATGTCAATCTTTCCTCAGTTAGCGATAGGACTAATGTGCTCTACATTTTCCGGTTCGGATGATTGTGTATGCTGTCGCTACTTCTGTGAATGTCTGAACATTGCATCCAAAAATACCTTTGTAAGGACTGTGTTTGTGAAAAAACAGTGTGGCTAGCTCAAATGCTGGCTGTCGTGTCCATCAAAACTAGATGCTCTAAAAAAGCGTTCTAATCACACCGGTTTGAGCGTACGCTCCAGGGACCACTGTAGAATGAACACACCCATTTGTTGGTGCATGTGAAAACGTTCAATCCATTTTAATCCCAGTTTGTAACACAACAAAATGTGGAAAAGTTGAAGGGGTGTGAATACTTTCTGAAGGCACTGTTTTTGTCAAAATTGCTCATTAAAATGATTTTTGGTATTAGTATTTTTGGCCTGCTATTAGCCCATACAAACTCATTGGATAACATATTCACTACATGGAACCACAGATAGTCCACCCAAAAATATCAAAAGGAAGTTTGCTCTGAAGTGTCTCTCCTATATCTGAGAGATATAAGAAAGATCAGGAAACATTTATTTGTATTTAACTCCATATTTTTGCCATTAAACAGTCTCCATATATGCTATACTTCCAGACATGTTTTCAACTGGTAGCGGGACCTTCAGACGAGTTTTGTGAGGCCTGTGGGTGTTCGTGAGAGTCTCCCCCTTGCACAGAGGAGGTAGTCCAAACGGTATTAGTGGGTAGCCCAAGTGTAGTCCAAACGGTATTAGTGGGTAGCCCAAGCGTAGTCCAAACGGTATTAGTGGGTAGCCCAAACGTAGTCCAAACGGTATTAGTGGGTAGCCCAAACGTAGTCCAAACGGTATTAATTGGTAGCCCAAACGTAGTCCAAATGGTATTAGTGGGTAGCCCAAACGTAGTCCAAACGGTATTAGTGGGTAGCCCAAACGGTATTAGTGGATAGCCCAAACGTAGTCCAAACGGTATTAGTGGGTAGCCCAAACGTAGTCCAAACGGTATTAGTGGGTAGCCCAAACGGTATTAGTGGATAGCCCAAACGTAGCCCAAACGGTATTAGTGGGTAGCCCAAACGTAGTCCAAACGGTATTAGTGGGTAGCCCAAACGTAGTCCAAACGGTATTAGTGGGTAGCCCAAACGTAGTCCAAACGGTATTAGTGGGTAGCCCAAACGTAGTCCAAACGGTATTAGTGGGTAGCCCAAACGTAGTCCAAACGGTATTAGTGGGTAGCCCAAACGTAGTCCAAAAGGTATTAGTGGGTAGCCCAAACGTAGTCCAAGCGGTATTAGTGGGTAGCCCAAACGTAGTCCAAACGGTATTAGTGGGTAGCCCAAACGTAGTCCAAACGGTATTAGTGGGTAGCCCAAACGTAGTCCAAACGGTATTAGTGGGTAGCCCAAACGTAGTCCAAACGGTATTAGTGGGTAGCCCAAACGTAGTCCAAACGGTATTAGTGGGTAGCCCAAACGTAGTCCAAACGGTATTAGTGGGTAGCCCAAACGTAGTCCAAACGGTATTAGTGGGTAGCCCAAACGTAGTCCAAACGGTATTAGTGGGTAGCCCAAACGTAGTCCAAAAGGTATTAGTGGGTAGCCCAAACGTAGTCCAAACGGTATTAGTGGGTAGCCAAAGCGGTCCGGACGATACAGACAGAAGCTGTGTTAGACTTTCTGTAAGCACTGTATTTTTCCCCCAGTCACTAGACTACGCTTGACAAGCAGTTCCCTTATTCCACCACTTGGCACTGTGTGTACACATGGTCCTGGCTGTGTGTAAATGTACGCACCTTCTCAAGCAAACATTTACATGGATAAATCTCACACTTTGAGTGGAAATGATCTCACCCATGGTTTACGCACAGATTTGGGCCAATGCATGACTGAGAAATGAGGTCCCTGGTGTGCAGTCAGCTACTATTCTACCTTAAAAGATTAAACTGAAGCTGGGAATATTTACTTTTATTCTGTTTCAAAAAACGTCTTTTATCTTTTTTAACCAGTGATCCCTCTATGACTTGTCTCAGATGTAACAGCATGGGTTGGATATTCTATATTTTTGATAAAAGATTCATTGTTTCCGTTTGTTCATAAAAATCATGAATGATTCAGAAAGAGAGTTGTTCAAAGACTCTGAGAAATATCACCCGATACCCCAATTAGAAGACAATGGCTTGTGTGTGCATGCGTGCGGTGTGTGTGCGTGCATGCGTGTGTGTGTGTGTGTGCGCGTTTGTGTGTGTGTACATGTGTGTGTGTGTGTGTGTGGCCCATTAAATTGGGATTGTGTCGACTGGAATTTCCTGAATAAGTGTGAATAAAAATGAACCAACATTTTGGTTAGTTTCTCCGAAACTGAAATGTGATATTTTGTGAATGTAATTTCTTCTGAGTGAGATAACAACAGTTACTGGGGTAAAGCTCATTCCCTATATTGAGCACATCTGAAAAACCACTTCAAAATCTGCGACACACTTTCAAACCTAACACCGCCTATACTTTACATACAGTATATGTTACTAAATAAATAACCCAAAGCAATTAATGCTTCTTTAGGTAATTACACTATGGTGTTATTGCGTCGACCATGATAAATATAATGGGTACATCCCAAATGACACCCAATTCCCTATATAGTGCCATTATGGACACACTCTAATGACTGGCACTGCTGAGGGATATTAGAGTATAGTGGATCGATGTGCACGGGGGTGCATTAACTTGGCTTAATTGCTCTATGGTGGCCACTCCTTGGCTCCCATACACTGCCCACACTGCCCACACACATAAGTACACACACACACACACTGCCCATACATATACACACACAAACACACACACACACACAGAGCAAGAGAGAGAGAGAGAGAGAGAGAGACACACACACACAGAGACACACACACCGCCCTCATAGCCCATGTAACAGCTAATTGATTGTGTGAAGTAATAATACAGACCTTCCCAACCAAGCGACTCAAGGCATCCTTCACCTGCGAACAGACTTCGATTTTAACTGCAATGCGGCTGGGTCCTGGGGAAGAACAGGGAGCGTAGAGTTAACGGCAGTTAACTGTTAAAGGGCCCTTCAAGAAGCCTATTGTATTTGTTCACATGTGAAGACACTCCAATCCAACATCTTGTCTGCCTTCTAAATGGACATACCCCTGACTGAGTGGATGTGCGGGCCAGTCGGTCGGTGTTGATGTTTCAATTTCAAGCGGTGTGTGTTCTGTCTTTGTGAGCGCTGCCGTCTCTTTAATGTTTTTATAATGTGGTACATTTGGCAACACAGACAGAGCTAGCATATCCCCCTAAATGGAGTCAGAACCAGCGCCAGCCTTTCAAATCTGTTCAACAACAACTATTACTGAACAAAAATATAAACGCAACATGTAAAGACATTTTCCGTACGCACAAAAAGCTTACTTCTGTCAAATGTTGTGCACAAATTTGTTTACATCCCTGTTAGTGATCATTTCTCCTTTGTCAAGATAGTTCAGCCACCTGACAGGTGTGGCATATCAAGAACCTGATTAAACAGCATGATCATTACACAGGTGTACCTTGTGCTGGGGACAATAAAAGGTCACTCTAAAATGTTCAGTTTTGTCACGCAACACAATGCCACAGATGTGGAATTGGCATGCTGGCTGCAGGAATGTCTACCAGGGTCACGTTGGCATGAAGGGTCGGGAGGCAGATGCAGGAATGCGTAATCATTTAAAAAAATTAAGCCCAAATTACGGCGTGCCGTGTAAAGGCACGGGGACAAAGACCAAACAAACACGGAACAAAACACAGGGTAGAAACAAAAGAGCGAGGAGTACCTCGAATAAATAACACATGAGCACATATGATTAACCCACGGGACAAGACCTGTAATCATCTGCGCAATCCACAAGGGCACGAAAAAACAAAACACACAGCACAGGTACTCACACACCAACGGGTATTATAACAATAATCGTCAAAATCATGGAAACCAAAGGGCACATATATACAAATACTAATCAGAGGGAATAGGGGACAGGTGTGTGTGATGAAAGTTCCAGAAGGATCCGTGACAACCAGAGCTTTTGCCAGATAATTGAAGGTTAATTTCTCTACCATAAGCCACCTCCAATGTCATTTTAGAGAATTTGTCAGTACATCCAACTGGCCTCATAATCGCAGACTATGTGTAACCACGCCAGATCTCCACATCCGGCTTCTTCACCTGCGGGATCGTCTGAGACCAGCCACCTGGACAGCTGATGAAACTGAGTATTTCTGTCTGTAATAAAGCCCTTTTGTGGGGAAAAACTCATTCTAATTGAAAGTCCTGGCTCCCCAGTGCGTCGGCCTATGCCCTCCCACCCATAGCTGTGAACCTGCCCAGTGAAGTGAAATCCATAGATTAGGACCTAATGAACTGATTTCCTTATATGAACAGTAACAGTAAATTTGTTTCAATTGTTGCATGTTGCGTTTACATTTTTGTTCAGTATACATTTAGGGGAATAATGATCATTGTAGTAGTTATTACAATGCTGTGGTGGCCATTTGGGGGTGCAGTTTAAGCCTGACTGCATCTAATGTCAAGTGAACTTTAGTGCTCTTGCTGCCTCAGGCCTTGAGCTGGTGTTGTGCTCTCTGTATATATTAGAGCTACTATTTACAGTCTTATCACAGTTCATTCACACTACATACTGCACCCACACATCTGACACATGTAGCCTAGGACTTCAAGGTCAAACCGATCTTGGTGTGCGTGTGCGTGTGTGTGTGCGTGTGTGTGTGTATCAACATGCATGCTTGCATTTTTGTGCTTGCGTGGTGGTGTGATTCTCAAGTGACACGGTTATAAATGTCATGTTGTCAGTTGGCCTACAGAGGAAGAGAAGGTATCACTGACTCACTGACATCCTTCCTAAAACAAACAGGAGCACACTGATATTAGAACCCAAGGAGAGCTACAAAATGTATGACAAAAATGCAAACTGGCCAGCATCCAACATTAGTTATGACGACATCGCCAGGGATACAGTGTCTGTCTCCCATAAAGCATTTGTAGCATCGCCGGGTGCAACTCAACACCTATCGCTTGAGTTGTAAGTCGACAGATGCTCCTGAGGAATCTCCTCACCCTCTACTCCATCTCCCCCACTCCCTCCCTCTCGCTCACTCGCTCGCCCTCCCTCCTCAAACTCACATTTCCTCACCTTCCTTTCGCTTATACCTACCTCTTCAAATCCCCACACCCTTCTACTCTCCCTCTCTTCCCTCTCCTCATATCGCTTTCCCTGTGTTCTCCCTCTTTCCTCATATCTCCCCTTCACAACCTCATATTCTCCCAAAGCCTGTCTCTCTGGCCCCAAGGCACCCGCTGAAGGGATTACACACCTCCCTGTGCCAAGTCCAGTACAGACCAGCTCTGATTCTCTCAGCGTCCCAAATGGCACCTTATTTCCTACGTAGTGCACTACTTTTGCCCAGAGCCCTTAGGACCCTGGTCAAAAGGAGTATATTGCATATAGGACTAGGGTACCATTTGGGACGTATACTCCGTGTGAATAACCCACCCCATCATCTATGTTGAGGTTCAGCTTTTCTATTGCGGCCACCGTCATCTCAAAGGGCTTTCAAGACTTATTGAAATGATTTAGTTCAGATTTGTTGGCGCGATTCACATTGGTTGTCCATACTGGTGTGACGAACGGGGTCTGTTAGCCTGCTAAGCTAAAGCCTAACTTGAGGAGCTGACACAAGTCTTCAGGTCTAAGAAAAGGTTAGGCTACTAAATCATGCGAGCGCAGTTCACCGAATCACCTCCATTACACTGTCCATCGTTGGTAATTGATTGAGGTTGACGACAAGACACTGGCATCCATCTTATGTTTTTCCTTATAGATTGAGCAACCTTCCTTCATCACATCCAACCAAAACTCTATTTGACCTCTTTTACTCCCTGCCTCTCCTGTCTCTTTCTTCCTGACTCTTTCCTCTGTATCTTCTGCACACTGCTTCTCTCCTAGCCTCCTGACTGGCCCATCATTCTTCCTGTCTCTTTCCTCTGTATCTTCTGCACATTACTTCTCTCCTAGCCTCCTGACTGGCCCATCATTCTTCCTGTCTCTTTCCTCTGTATCTTCTGCACACTGCTTCTCTCCTAGCCTCCTGACTGGCCCATCATTCTTCCTGTCTCTTTCCTCTGTATCTTCTGCACACTACTTCTCTCCTAGCCTCCTGACTGGCCCATCATTCTTACTGTCTGTGTGTCTCTTGGTATTCCTCAGCCCTGCAGCATTCTGTCTTTTCTTGCATCAGAAGATGCTCGCGGCGCGAAATAGCGTTACATCATTGCAACGGAACGGCTGATCATGCGGAGTGAGAGAAGAGCCCAGCCGTCTTAATGTTTCAAATGCAGACTCCTATTTGATAAGGCTAAGGGAGGATCCCTGCAGGTGGACGACCCAGTAGCTCCTTTATTAAATAACTAATTAATTTCTGTCCCATGGGCGTCCAGCTCTCATTCTCCTCTCATTCCCTCTGTCAGGACCCATGGATGTCCTTGTCCATCTTGTTCTCTCTCTCTCTCTCTCTCTCTGGACAGTATCTCATTCCATTGCCACTCCATTTCCTACCCTTGGTCTTTCTGTCGCTCTTTACGCCTTTCATGTTCCCTTCATCCATTGTTCCCTTGTTCCCTTCATCCCTGTCAGTGTCATTTTTCGCTCTGCGTCTCCCTTGGAGAAAATGCTGAAACAGAGAAATGTAATAGTTGAAGGGAGGACGATGATTCTCTGCAATAGGTCTGTCATGTGATGTCCCACAGCAGGCCAGACAGCCGGTAACAGTCATGCCCCTACATACCCACACCTAATGCCAGGTGGAAAGGCTCAGCACAGCACAGCTAAACAAGTAAACAATGCATTGCTTTCAGTGGTTTGCTGAAACAGACTTCACCAGTATTTCACTGGATACGGATGATACAGTAAATAAACCAGGTGGCAAGAAAGAGCTAGTACTCCAAAATGTACACAAAAAAAAGAAAAATAAATGCTAACGTGTTTATTTAAACTGTGGTTGTTTCAAGCCTTCATAATCGTCCAACTTTTCATCCAGACCCACACTGTTCTGCAAAGATGACATTTGGAGATCCCATTACCTCTCATCTCACCCTGGACCAGCCGCACAGCCCTGACTTCTGCTTCTTCAAAAGCTGTCAGTTTCAAAGGGAATGAGATTTTGTCTGTTTTAGCTGAGCTTTTTTTTGTGACTTTTTCAAAGCTTCCCTCCGTCCCCGTCCCCTCTCTTTCGACTCCCTGGAATTCGGCTTCCTCTAAAACGTATTCAGTTTTATTCTCTCACTTTGTCTTCCTCAGAATAACTCTGTCTTTGTTATTCCTGGCATGGAAACGGGGAAATATATAAACATATTTGTGCTTTCTTCAGCCACAGGAAGTGGCTCTCGCTAGGAAGTGTGTTTTAAAGAGAAGGCCACCAGAAATGTAAAAACTAAATATGTGGGTTGGAAAAAGTTTGTTTCATATTACAACTTTGTTTAAGAGTAGGCCAAGTGTGAACATGTCAGTGTGTTCAACAAACTGGCCCGAGACAGACTGAAATCAAACACTCAAAGACCTTTACTGGAAATGACTTACAACTGAACTCATTACAGTTTGAAATCAAATCAAGCGTTATTTGTCACATGCTTCGCAAACAACAGGTGTAGACTAACAGTGAACTGCTTACTTACGGGCCCTTCCCAACAATACAGAGGGAAAAAAAGAGAAATAGCAGAGAAAAAGATCAAATAATAACACAAGCCATATTCTAAAATGTATTAAATAATTTTTTCCCCTCATCAATCTACACGCAATACCCCATAATGAAAAAGCTAAAAACAGATTTAAAATAAAAAAAATGTGCACATTTATTAAACATAAAAACCTGAAATACCAGCTCTTGACCTGTTCCACAACAGCCTGTCGATGTGCATTGTGTGCTTTGTTGGGGATAAACAACAAAAACACGCACCCCTTTAAACGAACCAACAAGGACCTTTTGATTTCCTCATTAACATGCTAGTCAGAACACATTTTATTGATACATCCATTTAAGTCAACCTCAACAAAAACCTTTCAAATGAACAGAAATGTAAATAAAAAGTCATTTTGAATCAAAGAAGCAGATAATTCCATCACCTTCCATAAAATCCCTTACAAAACCACGACGTGTCAAAATTTGTTATATTATTTTGCTCAAAAGGTTTTTGATGGTGTCTGGTGCCATGCCTGTTAATAACAGCTAGGGCATTGGGGTGAAAAACCCCCGTTCAACACTGATTTCCATACAACCTGTTTATGTATCTCACCACCCTTAGGCCCGCCTTTCTGCTTCCCGCTTCCCCCTAGCACCACCCCTCCACCCAGGGAAAGTCAGTGACCAGAAACCGTCCGGGCATTTCCTTGAGGTCCCCACACCAACCCATTTTTTCTTTCCAGACCCTTCAATATTAGCCCCCCAAAAATTGTATCACCGACCCACTGAGCTAAAGATGGACCAGCCTATCTGTTATTTTCCCGAGCTGCCCTACGGCCAGTCCGTTTCTGCCACCACCCTGGCTTCACCACTGAGCACCACAGTCATCCACCCCCGAGAGAGACCCAGACAACAAACAAGCACGCTGTGGGGTTAAGTCAAGCCTCTTGGTGGCTCTTGGCTGCATGGCCCTGAAAGGCAGAGAGAGGAGGATGATACATTTAGTCTAAGGAAGGTTGGAGAGCACACAAGTTTAGTGGAAGAAATGAAGAAAGGGGCTCCTTAAAAGGAGGGTACTGTATATACCTCTTCATGCAGTGAACGGAAGGCGGAAGGGATGCTCTCTTGGAAGGAAAGAAAGGAGAGAAAGAGTTTAAAAAAGATGAAAGTGCCTGAGCGCATTAGAATTGGACAGGGGAATTACATTCCCATGAGTGGTAGCAGAGGGAATAAGGGACAGGAGAAACAGAGGGAGAAATTATAGAGTGGTAAATGATAGTGGTAAATTGTAGAGAAGTACAGATGGGGAGGTGTTCCACATCAAAGTCATTGATTGGAAATATGTCACGATGACTCGACATCTAATCAAACTGCGTGATTAACCTCGTTTGAGAAATGCATGTCATTCCAGAAACAAAACTTTATCCGTTTTTGTTATTTTTTAAGTACAGCATCTGCTCCATAAATGGTCCCAATGAGGTAAGGTAAGAAGGTTTAATAGCAACAGTCACTGAGGTCCCCTACAGAGCAGAAAATCCCTCCTCATCACACCATGTCCCAGTACATTTATACATGGGAGCTCAGTGGCCCACACCACCACCACCCCCCCCCCCCCTCTATCCAATAGTAAACCTGTTTATTGCTCTCTTTATGTACAGTACAGTTGCACCGCAGCCCACATCACAGTCCCTATCTCTAGCCTTCAAAACCCACCTTTCCAAAGGTCAACACACACAATCCCCCCCATCCCTCCACCCAAACACACACACTTCAATAATATCACAGACATGGAAACAGCTGATGTGTGCAGTCCACTGGTACAGCCATAATCAGTAATACATATCTATATACGACAGGCTTTGGAGATTCCTGACGGGGTGCTGCTTGCGCCAGAGTGACCCAAGCCTCTATGTTCTGTGGTTAATTGATGCTGAGACCCTGTTTGGATTCTCTCCCCACAAATTAATATAGTCTGTGTCCCAAATGACACTCTTTTTCCTATATAGTGCACTACTTTTGACCACACCTACACTGTACACATATAAGATCTTAATTTGATCACTCTTTTGTTGCTGAGAATTCACATTTAAACACGTTATGTCAACAGTATTGCACTTTTCATGTAGTCTCATTTTTACCAGCTGTATACAGGAAATAGGCTGCCATTTTTTGGACAAACTCATATGAGCATAGCGCATAAGGTAGCCCACGGATATCAGATTTCAGTTACAGTTATGATCATGGACGTAAAAATAAGTCATGATTGTTCAGGATTTACCTTCAGTTTGGCTTTGCCTTGTGTCTGCTAAATATAGATTCATTAGGGACAGACAAAGAAAGGAATAAGATAACGAAGGTGGATATAAAGGGACGGATTAAGGAAGTTGGCTAATGGTTTTAATCCCCCCTGAGAAAGAATGGTAGATGAGAGAGACTTTGAGATAGGGATGGGCGTAAATTAGAAATTACAATTAGAAAAAAACCCTGAAAAATACCGTAAAGACCAATGTATCCAAATAAAATATAAAGATACCTTTGCAAAGTATTGTATTTTATTGAAATACATGTCTTTTGTATTAAAAAATACAGATATACATTTTCAACTAACCGGACGAACAGAAACAACATTCTCAGTAATGGTTACAGAAACTTCTTACTTGCTATGACTGTAATATGTTGTTGTTTATCTACCTTACTTAAATGCACTGTCACTCTGGATAAGAGTGGCTGCTAAATTACCAAAATGTATATATGTATACATTAAGTTAATTTAGCAGATAGTCTTATCACTCCATAGTGCCGTCAGACTTTTGATAACAATGTAGGGTGAAAGAGGGCCACAAAATATTTGAACTTCTATAAAGAAATGGTATAGAAAAGTATTTTGTCGTTTGAAAATTACAGCTTTTGAAAATATATTGTTACAAAGTACATTGGACTGTAGTTCGGCCCAGTGTAATAGAACGTACAAAATACTCAGAAGTAGTTCAAATACGTATTTCAAATACATGTAACAGAACTACTACCTATCTCTGCTTTGAGAATGGTTAAGTGTGAGAGACAGGGGACGTTGGCGGACGGAGGGCTTAGGAGATGAAGAGAGTGACAGAGAGAGAGAGAGAGAAAGAAAGAGAGAGAGATATAACACAGAAAGAGAGAGTTTGTGAGAAAGAGTGACATCAAAGGAGGATTTAAGGACAGAGCCCCCTGAGCGGGAGAAAATAAGGTAAGAAAATCAGATGGGTGGAGGGAAGGCAAGAAAGAGCTAGAGCAAAGAAAAAGGTGTCAGGTGGAATGGGTGCTGGAGACTGAGCAGGTGATTATTAATAGCAGGGGTTTGATTAGTTAAGTGTGGTTTAAAGGTAGCGATAGGGTTTCCATCTTTCCCTCCTAAAATAGGCGGAGGGGAGGAGTATAAAAAAGAAAGGAGTGGACCCTCGTCTCTTTATCAGACCTCCACCCTACCTCTCTGGCCCATTTCTCCATCTCCTCCATACAACTCCTCACCTTAACTCAGGTAAGGCTGCGTGCTTTGGTCAACAACCAGGATTGGGGTCAATTTCATTCAGCCAAATCAGGAAGTAAACATTGGGATTTCAGTTTACTTCCTGTATTGACTGAATTGAAATGGAATTGACCCCAACCCTAGTAATAACATGGAAGAGGTTTCATAAATTGGTCACCACAGTAGAGAATATCTATAATTCAATTTTAGGCAGTTTTGCAGTACACTTACTAACAACTACTTTGGGGGGAAAATGACAAAAAGTATACGCAAAGTTGTGAGGGTAAGCTCTTGTTTAAGTATGTAGGTAGTTACGTGTTGGAAAATAGCATGAGTAGGTGCAATTTGTGGTATTCGTTGTATAATGGGAATGGCTACTATATAAAGAATATGAACCAAATGACCAAACCTTTCAATAATGATGAAGAGGACATTAACTAAGTATGGTGCAAATTGCTGACACTGGGAAATTGTATTTATGAATATTTTTTTTTAACTAAGCTGCCTCTCGGGACCATAACCTTCCCTCATTATCATTTGGTATGTGATTACGTTGAGTCGTTGAGTATGATTAGTGCATTTGCATGATACTCATATCTCTATGTTAATGCATATTCATATAGTCAGTGAACTGTTTTAGTGGCTATAGCCCTTGTTAATTAAACAGAGACAAATAACAACTCAATAGGGCTCTGGTCAAAAGTAGTGCACTATATAGGGAATAGGGTGCCATTAGGGACATATTTAATGTGTTGTTTGTGTGTCATAATGAAATATGTACGACTTCAAGACTTCAGATGTTGATTTAAATGCTAATGGATAGCTTAAGCGATTTACACATTTCTATTTATTTAATAATATTATATTATTCTGTTTGTGTTTTTTGTAAATGTCTCGTGACGTGGTTTCATTATTGACATGTTTGGAATTTGCATGTAGATTATTGATTGTCCCATTGTCCAAAATTGAATTATGAGATGATGTGATTAGTTGATTAGACAAGATTACATTATCATGGCGGTACCTTTCTGTGCCAGCCAGGAGAGTCCCTACTACTACACAATGCCTATTGTTGTGGCTGCTCAGTCATTGAATTGTGGGTACTTTGGTATCCAGACCTGGGTTTGGATACTATTTTAAATATTTTTATCAGCCTACCTGGACAACCAGATGGGCAAGGTTTGCACTCGGACAGCTCTATTGGTTCCATTGCAACAGTCAAATTTAGTCAAGTACAGTTAAAGTATTTGAAACAAATTTTGAAAGTATTTTAACCCAGGTCTGATTGTTTAGTTGTACTGTGGTGGTACAGCAGGTAGGTAGCTCAGCAGTTATTTTCAGCACCAATGCCGTGAGATAAGATAGGGGACTTTGGTGTTATGTCCAAAGATGATCCCCCACAATCCATCTGGGTGTTGTTATTATGGCCGTGCCACTAGGACCACTGCTCTTTGTGTTTTGGTATTGTTAGCATGACAAGAGTCTGACTCCACTTTTTTATAATGAAATCAATGACTTGCTGAATCAATAGCATTTGTTCTGATGGACCGTGAATAGCAAACATTAGATTGGATACACTTAGCACAAGATAGCAGCCATAACTAAAGACACATCATTACCGTTGGAGCTACAGCATTGTATTGTAGCCACCCAGTTGACCTGTTCTCGACACACTTTCAGCTATTCATTTACAAGTTGGCTATTATTCTGAAACAAAATCCTCAAATGAAATGTTTCTGCTGTAAAGTATGCTAAAAACAAGCACAGTCCCCAATTTGTTGTGTTTAAAATCATTCTGATTCACTTACATAGTGAGTATTTACATGTCAAAACAACTGTAAGTAAGAGCTCTACGAGGTACAGTTGAAGTCGGAAGTTTACATACACTTAGGTTGGAGTCATTAAAACTCGTTTTTCAACAACTCCACAAATTTCTTGTTAGCAAACTATAGTTTTTCCAACGATTGTTTACAGACAGATTATTTCACTTATAATTCACTATATCACAATTCCAGTGGGTCAGAAGTTTACATACACTAAGTTGACTGTGCCTTTAAACAGCTTGGAAAATTCCAGAAAATGATGTCATGGCTTTAGAGGCTTCTGATAAGCTAATTGATATCATTTGAGTCAATTGGAGGTGTACCTGTGAATGTATTTCAAGGCCTACCTTCAAACTCAGTGCTTTACATCATGGTAAAATCTATAGAAATCAGCCAAGACCTCAGAGAAAAAATGGTAGACCTCCACAAGTCTGGTTCATCCTTGGGATCAATTTCCAAACAAATGTAGGTACCACGTTCATCTGTAAAAACAATAGTACGCAAGTATAAACACCATGGGACCACGGAGCCGTCATGGGGCGGCAGAGTAGCCTAGTGGTTAGAGCGTTGGACTAGTAACCGGAAGATTGCAAGTTCAAATCCCTGAGCTGACAAGGTACAAATCTGTTGTTCTGAACAGGCAGGTAACCCACTGTTCCTAGGCTATCATTGAAAATAAGAATTTGTTCTTAACTGACTTGCCTAGTAAAATAAAAAAAAATACCACTCAGGAAGGAGATGTGTTCTGTTTCCTACAGATGAATGTGAAAAGTGCAAATCAATCCCAAAACAACAGCAAAGGACCTTGTGAAGATGCTGGAGAAAACAGGTACAAAAGTATCTATATCCACAGTAAAACGAGTCCTATATTGACATAACCTGAAAGGCCACTCAGCAGGGAAGAAACCTCTGGACCGATGAAATAAAACTGTTTGGCCATAACGACCATCATTATGTTTGGAGGAAAAAGGGGGAGGCTTACAAGCCGAAGAATACCATCCCAACCGTGAAGCACAGGGGTGGCAGCATCGTGTTGTGGGGGTGCTTTTCTGCAGGTGCACTTCACAATATAGGTAGGAAAATTATGTGGATATATTGAAGCAACATCTCAAGACATCAGTCAGGAAGTTTAAACTTGGTCGCAAATGGGTCTTCCAAATGGACAATGACCTCAAGCATACTTCCAAAGTTCTGGCAAAATGGCTTAAGGAAAACAAAGTCAAGGTATTGGAGTGGCCATCACAAAGCCCTGACCTCAAGCCAATAGAACATTTGTGGGCATAACTGAAAACGCGTGTGCGTCAAGGAGGCCTACAAACCTGACTCAGTTACAACAGTCCTGTCAGGAGGAATGGGCCAAAATTCACCCAACGTATTTTGGGAAGCGTGTGGAAGGGTACCTGAAACGTTTGACCCAAGTTAAACAATTTAAAGGCAATGCTACCAAATACTAATTGAGTGTATGTAAACTTCTGACCCACTGGGAATGTGATGAAAGAAATTAAAGCGGAAATAAATCATTCTCTCTACTATTATTTTGACATTTCACATTCTTAAAATAAAGTGATGATCCTAACTGACTTTAGACAGAGAATTTTTACTAGGATTAAGTCAGGATTTGTGAAAAACTGAGTTTAAATGTATTTGGCTAAGGTGTATGTAAACTTCTGATTTCAACTGTATATGTGTCCCGACACACAATGTTGCAAAATATTATCTCACCAACAGCACACAGACATATATGCATGTACAATAACACACACAAACTCATCCCCACCCCATGGGAGCATGCACACACACACACACACACACACACACACACACACACACACACACACACACACACTCATAACCCCCCCGTGTGCACACCTAACCTATACCAAGCACAAAGATCAAATCTAAGTTCACACACGTCACAGACATATTAGCAAAGCCACACATTCATAGACACTCTCACTCACACACTGACACTACAAACGACCGAGTACAAACTTACACATGTTATAGTAAACTGAGATCGAGGGGGCTTAACTTAAGTGTCTCGGGTTTCTTGAGACGCAAGTGCATTCTCCCTTGATCCCCAGAACCCTTCTTCCAAACGCACACACACACACACACACCATGCAGCTGTTGTACTGAAGGCTAGGAGTCGGTCCATTCTCCTGAGGTGCGGTTGGATTTCCCTCACCTCTGGGTGAGAAGAAGGGCACAGCCGGCTCTCACGCAGGAAAAAAGGAGGGTTTCATATTTCTACTTTTCATTGGAGCCAATGGGTTAGCCAAATGGAGGAGTGTTAGAAAGGGGTTGGGTGGAAGAAAGCACTATATCTCACTAAGATGAGGCTGACTGTTGAGGCATTCGCATAGGACAAACTGTGGAAAGAAGCTAACTACTAAATAGGGTCTTGTAGGATCCTATAGAGAGCAATAGTAATGGCATCTTTTTTGTAGGCACTAACTCCCCCATGGCTCATTGGCCAAAGCCTATGGGGAAATGAATGGGGTGTTTGGAGGGGTTTTTGGATAAAATGCTAACTTAAAGTCTGTGGTAAACAGACTTAGGAGAATTTGTACTTTTTGTTCCATGAGATAATCTTCATCAGCTAATATCACTTTTTGTGAATTTTGAAGCATTTATGTAATCAAAACAATCATAAACCACATAAGCCTTATGGGAAAACCTGTGACCATGGTAACACATGCAAAATTATGATCTCATGGGAAATAAATGTGACAACGTGGGGATGGCATATTTCAACATGTGATACCATGAAACTACACGTGACAACATTTGAGCACGTGAAAACACAGGTGTCGGATGTCATTGAGAATATTTGACTTTAAAAGGCATTCAGTTTAAACAGTCATGGCCCCCTCCAAGTTTAGTCTAGTTCCCAGGACATCACCAACAACCTTTTAAGAACCTTGTGTCATGGTCCTCTGGATTACTTGGGACTAAACCTCAGTTGTGATTTTAACTCACAACTTCTTTGTTGGTAGGTACCTGAAGTTCCTCCAGCGCCACTGGGCCTGTGGACATAAAAGAGATTGGTCATACATACTGTATATTGCCAAGAATACATGTTTGCATTTTGCCTAAAAGTATACATGTATACAACAACTTCAAGGTGTTATTTCTATACAATGACAGTATGCTGCTGTATTCGGTTTTCAATTAGTGTGACCACAGTATAACCTCTTCATTGGTAGCCATCTGAAATGTCCAGCTACACCACCAGGTCTGTGAGCATAAAAGAGATAGGGCTACAGACTTATTGGCAATAATACATTCCTGCACTTTACTAAAACCTGCCCAAAAAAAAGTGTCAGTGCTCAACTTTAACATGTGTTGACAATACAACAGAACAGATTAACCGGAACAGCATTTACTTTCACAGGTGGCCAAAAAGAACTGAAAGCCATGCCTCCAGTATTCTGTATTCTGTATTCTGATCTGACATGCTGGATCATAGCTCAATAACCCAACACGTGTTCTGTCCACTATTTAGCCAGCTATGGGTTGCTTTTAACCCAGCATTTTTTGGAGTGGAGTAGCGATTGCACCTAGAAAGAATTACCATTATACTAGATTATCCACACAAGATATTGACCAGTACCCAGGGCCATATTAAGAAATCATTGGCCCCGGTGCCACAAGCTGTATATTTGGTGTGCTTGCTTGACAAAAAAGTTGGCCTTTCTGACTGTAGGCAACAAGTAACTGCCAAAATAACGGAAACACTTGCGTAAACGAGGGATTCAAATGATATGTTATGGTCTGGTGTGCATTTTACTGGCATGGTTTGTTTTAGGTCCACTTGTAGTCTTTATGCCAAGGCGCATTGAAGCTATTCCGACAGCTCGTAGCCAAACCATTCATAGATACTATGTTGGTGTGTCCTTTATTTTGGCAGTTACCTGTATGTGCTTGTGATAACATTTTATCCACAGTAATATTTTTGAAACTATTGTTCCTCTGTGGCTAAATTATGCTCTCTGGTGTATTTTGAGGATGGGCTCCTGTGGTTGAAAAAAACTGGGTCCCTTATGGCTTGGGCCCCTGCCCCTGACTCACACAATTGACCAGTCACATGTATCTCCTCCCTTGATCTAACGATTAGCAGGGTGGCACCAGGCAGCAGCAGGCTGTCTACACTCATTGAGAGTGGGCTCCTGAATCCTCCTGTGGTTGGCAGTTGCAGAATATTATATATATAATATATACTATGTATTTTTGGGGTAAGCCCCTGCATTTAGCCGGCCCTGCCAGTACCATGTGAATTCCTGTGTATCTCCGAAGGTACCTTATGTGTACCTTTGACCTTTTATTCTTGCCTATAAATCTGTGGCCACATACCTGGTTGTGTAGCCGGAAAAACCACATGATTTCACATGTGGAATATCACATGGAAAAATGTGAAGTGTTTCAAAAACACGGTTTCACATGATTTCACATGTGAAATGTTGTGTTTTTTCTGAAAGGGAAAGGCTTCATAATTCATAAAGGTCATTTTAACTAACTGATATTATCTTTTAGAACAAAACTTATAAGATCTCCTAAACCTGCGTTAACCTCAGACCTTATTTTCGGCGTTTATCCCAAAACCCCATTCTTTCCCTATTCATTTCCCCCATAGGAATTTCTGAACGAGCCAGAGGCAACGCATTTCAGTTTTTTAGGACTACAAGCTGGCGAGCTCTATTGTACTATATATGTCTAGCTGGGCCTTTTTGCTCACTCCAATGAGCCTTTGCTTCAGCTGTGTCTTAGGGAAATATCTTAGAGCACCCTACTTGGCCCTGCGGTCCTGACGTCCTGGAGTAGGGCCACCCCTCGGGGGCCATTGCAGACGTAAACTAATCCAAAAATAAACTATAAATTGCCCTCGCACGATATCATAGCATGGCCACCACACAGCAACCATACCTCAACTCACTAATCCATTCCTCAATAACCCCTTAGTCAACACCACTCACTCCCCAGCTCTCCTCTCTCCGGAGACAGATGGGCACTGGGGTAGGAAGGGTAAGGTGATACGTTTATAAGTAAGAAGCAATTGACTTCAGTGGCACACAGAGTTGGACACACTGCTCGCCTTTCAAAGTGTGAGACAGAAGGAGCCCCCGGCCCACACTACAGCTCAACACAGCTCCAACTCTGCGGTATGTCCAACGGCCTCCTAGCTCCACAGCTCTTGTTCTTGTTCTATGGTATGTCCGACACAGCACAAGGCACAGATCCTATGGCACTAACCTTGCTGAGTAGACGCCTGGAGACCAGCCATTTTTCTCTTATAATAACCCCAGCCCCCTCCCCAAAAACACACACACACACTAAATGGAGAACTGAGCAACTCCACCCCCCTCCAGTTTCTCCTCCTCCCTCCTCTCCCTCCTTTCTAATTTGTTCTCTCAATATCTCGCTCTCGCCCTGATTTCTTGCTCTAGTTCACAAGTCTCAGCAGTGTAATATGAGAATGTCTCTCTCTGTTCCCTTTGCTCTCATGTACCCTTGTGTTTAACTTGGTTCCCCCCTTTTCTCCCCCCCCCCCCCCCCCTCTTGACGTTCCAGTTGCAGAGATGGCGATGAACAGCATTCTCAACGCTGCCGATATCAAGAAAGCCCTAGATGCATTCGCAGGTGACCAAACACCTTTTACTCCATTTTATTTTCTTACATCATATTTAGGAACAGTTTCCCAGACATCCATTAAACCTAGTCCAGGACTAAGAAGCATTCTCAATGAAGATTCTCCATTGAAAGTTTTCCTGTTGTTGTCCAGGACTAGGCTTAATCTGTGTATGGGAAACCGTCCCACAATGTGTAAACAAGAAAATACTGAATAGAGGCAAAATAAATGGCTAATTATACTTAGTAAAAGGTCAAATAAATGTATTGTATTGCACGTTAGTGGCTAATATGTCTTCTCTATACTAAAGTGTTAATAGGAGGAGCTCCTTGGTCAAACATACACATTGTACGTGTCCCAAATGGCACCTTATTCCCTATAGTGCCCTCCTATATAGGAAGTAGGGTACCATTTGGGATCAACACATTTTTACATAATTATGTTACTGTAATAGCACATCATATCAGACATAATTATGATAGTGTAATAACTGGTATTGTGTAACACATCTGCCAGAAGATGCCAGCTAGTCCTGGTGTTGGCACAGTCCTCTAACCTATAGAATTGATATGACCACTGGCACAACAGAATCCACACACGCACATACACGATGATACAACGTTTGTCTGAGTGTAACAATAGTAATTTCTTAATGATTGTTTAGCATTAACGTTTAGCCTCTGGAGTGCTGTGTCCAGGCAGCCACCCATGCAGTTTTTTGTGTTTTGTGTGAGTGTGTGCGTGTGCAAGCATCCGTGCGTGCGTGCCTGTCTCAAATCAAAGTTTATTTGTCACGTGCGCCGAATACAACAGGTGTAGTAGACCTTACAGTGAAATTCTTACTTACAGGCTCTAACAAATTGTGCAAAAAATGTGTTCGGTGAACAGTAGGTAAGTAAAGAAATAAAATAACTGTAAAAAGACAGGCTATATACAGTAGCGAGGCTATAAAAGTAGCGAGGCTACATACAGACACCGGTTAGTCAGGCTGATTGAGGTAGTATGTACATGTAGATATGGATAAAAAGTGACTATGCATATATGATGGACAGAGAGTAGCAGTAGAGTAATAGAGGGGTTGGCGGGTGGCGGGACACAATGCAGATAGCCCGGTTAGTTAGCCAATGTGGGGAGCACTGGTTGGTTGGCCCAATTGAGGTAGTATGTACATGAATGTATAGTTAAAGTGACTATGCATATATGATAAACAGAGAGTAGCCGCAGTGTAAATAGTCCGGGTAGCCATTTGATTACCTGTTCAGGAGTCTTATGGCTTGGGGGTAAAAACTGTTGAGAAGCCTTTTTGGCACTCCGGTACCACTTGCCACCACCGGTACCACTTGCCATGCGGTCTGTCTGCGTGCATGCGTGCCTGTCGCGTGTGTGCATATGTATGTGTGTGCCTGCCTCCGTTTGTGTCTGTACTCTCTGTGTGTGTGTGTGTGTGTGTGTGCGCGCACATGCGTGTGTGTTCACTAAACTGTGTGTGTATTATGCCTTGCAGCGGCTGACTCGTTTGACCATAAGAAGTTCTTTGAGATGGTGGGTCTGAAGGCCAAGTCAGCTGAGGATGTGAAGAAAGCCTTTCTGGTGCTGGATGCTGATGCCAGCGGATTCATAGAGGAGGAGGAGCTCAAGTAAGAGACACACACAACCAGAAAGACACAGACAGAGAGACACACACACACACTGACACTTTGACTAACTACACCTTCATTTATTAAATAATATACAGTGCGTGGTGACTATCCAGTGACCACGCGGACATGCATCCACATCCCATATCCACAAACAAACACTCACGTTTAACTGTTTAGGCCGCAGAACATTCCTAGTTGTTGTACTGTCTCTATTCAAATCTCTCTGCCATCCTCCTGTTGTCCATAGGTTCGTACTGAAGGGATTTGCCTCAGACGGCAGGGACCTGACCGACAAAGAAACCAAAGCGTTCTTAAACGAAGCCGACAAGGACGGAGACGGCATGATCGGCATCGACGGTAAGTAAACTATTTCTCTGACCGACGGACACATATACTCACCTGTGTCATCATCGTGTCATCCGATTTTCCACAGACTCCACAGAGTGCTCTAACCTCTTGTCTATCCTTGTTCTCTTTCAGAGTTCGTTGCCCTGGTGCACGAGTAATAGACACATCCCTAAACCGACTAGCGCTCCACCACCCGGCCCCCGATATTCCCTCTCTCCCAGTCTGCAGCCCCCCACCCCCACCCCCACCTCATCCCTCCACCTGCCCTCACTGACACCCAGCTCTCTCCCACTCAAGCGCACTACTACTACTACTACTGCACTGGAGGAATGGGGTCGTGGCTCCCGCCCCCCACCCCGCTAACTTACCCCTCTCCACCACTCCCACCCACAACCTATTTATTTTTTCCTTTTTATACAAAACGTATGTGTTTCTGTTTATGTATAGTTTTCAGACCGCCTGGAAGGCCAATAACCTCAAGTTAAAATAATAGTGTAGATATTTCAAAATGAGAGAAAGTCATTTTACTTCACCCCCCTTTTACTCTGTCCCGCTTCCCCTCTCTTTATCTGTCCATCTCTATTTCAACTTTCTGGCACTGCTCCTTTCCTTTCCTCCCCTCTCTCCTTTGGTAATGAGCTGTTGTAAAAACACACCAAAAGATGAAGCTGTGAACGAACAAACTAAAATAAATTTTAAAAATGCCTCAAGAACAACTGACTCACTCTGAATGCTTCCTCTGTTTGTCTCCTTTTCTTCTCAGATTGGTATTGCTGAGTGATTAGTGCTTTTTGGAGGTCGGTTCAGTTTTGGTTTGATTACAAAAAAAGTAATCAAGGTTTTCGATTTCGGTTTCAATAGTATATTTAGCTTGTTACTGCAGTGGGCTAAATCAGAGTCACACAGTGTTGGTTAAACAAATCTACTTTGAAACAAAAGTATACCCCTCATTCACATGTTTATGGGCTTCAAAAAATAAGACACCTGTACCATGTCAGATATAGGAGTTGAAATGTGTTCAATTTTGAGTTTGCTTCCCAATATTACATCACAGACGATAGAAATATAGCAAAACCGTTTGACATAGATTTCTGGCAGCTTCTTAAAAAGGATGTTAATTAATTGTGAAATTATAAAAACTATTAATAACATTCCACCAATGAGGCCACTAGACGGGCAGTTTTTGTCCTTTGACTGCAGGGATGGGGTACACATGAAATGCATTACGAAATAAAACAATTTACATGATTTTAAAGCTTTTTAATGGAAATTAAAAACCAAAAATAGTGAACATTATACTGTCAAAACATTTCAAATATTCCATTGTCTCTGTCACGGTTCACATTGGGTAGACATCCATTGAAAAGTAGAAAATGACTATCATAATGATAACACATTTCAGTTGTGTACATTACTTCATTTTTATCTGATGTCTTTATCATTTTTCATTCCTTAAAGTCATCATCTCATCTCTGCTCAAGTAGTAGCAGCCAGCCCGACCGACCATCTAACGTTACAGTATTTCTGTGCTTCATATACCGTACTGTCTTTAGTCATCCTATTTAGCTAGGCTAGCCTGTCTAATAATGTCGCAGAGCCGTCTGTAAAAAAAAAAAAACATTTTTACTAGCTCTTCAAACAAGGTAAGGCATACTTTCACAAATTGTCTCCGTCCCTCTCATCGTTGTGTTCTGTACATTCCTATCATGCGGTCTATTTTGGTCTGTGTGTGTCTTATCTAACATCCAAGCCGGGAAGTACAGGCGCAATGGATTATGGTCATTGTAGTTAATCACCAAATTTCTGTGCTGAATTAGGTTTAATTATTGGCTTAATACTACAGCCAAGCGTCCCACGTAGTTCTTGACTTGATTTTGCTCGTGAATGATTGGATTTCTCTCTACAGAAATGGCACGTTGGGCTCACAAAAAAAGAAGAAGAACTAAATGGAATTCAAATAAATGAACCGACGTCGGTTAATTGGTTGTTCAATGCATTTCAGTTAATCGCTCAGCACTACCGATTGGCCCTCAATAACTAGAAAATAAATGTGTCAAATATCAACAGCAACTAAAAAACAGAATCAGAGGATGTATTTCTTTCTGATTAAAGGAATTGGAAACAATGTGAAAAGCAGCTACCATTTTTATTTTAGCAATAAAATCAAAAGTCATTGTTTTGTTGGAGCTCAACACTCACATGTCAGTACACACTAAGGAGTACACACTAAGGGTCATTTAGGTTAAGTATTCCCATTGGTGGATTAGAATTGACAAACCCGGGGTTCTTCACTAGAGTAGTAGGCCACCCTACTGCCTGCATGAGCAAAAAAAACACACAAATCTCATTGTACATTTACTAAAGGCACTGGACCAAACAGCACTGTTAAGTAAAGCACTAAAACTCACTTGTCATAACAATCTACCTGCATGGCATTCCTAAGAGAAAGATTAGCTCACTGTGGTTCACTGTAGTTTAGCATCAAAGTGAAGTATTGGTTTAAATTGGCATATTGTTACTGTACAAGCAAAACTAAACAAAAGTGATACTTGAAGAAAACAATGCAAAAGGCTTTGATAAAAACAACTACTTCTACCACGATATTTCCTGTACCTGACATGTACAGTTGAAGTCGGAAGTTTACATACACCTTAGTCAAAAACACTTAAACTCAGTTTTTCACAATTCCTGACATTGAATCTAGTAAAAATTCCCTGTCAGTTAGGATCACCACTTTATTATGAGAATGTGAAATGACAAAATAATAGTAGAGAGAAGGATTTCAGCTTTCATTTCTTTCATCACATTCCCAGTCGGTCAGAAGTTTACACACACTCAATTAGTACTTGGTAGCATTGCCTTTAAATTGTTAACTTGGGTAAAACGTTTCGGGCAGCCTTCCACAAGCTTGGGTGAATTTTTGTCCATTCCTCCTGACAGAGCTGGTGTAACGGAATCAGGTTTATTGGCCTCCTTGCTCACACATGCTTTTTCAGTTCTGCCCACACATTTTCTATAGGATTGAGGTCAGGCCTTTGTGATGGCCACTCCAATACCTTGACTTTTTGCCCTTAACTACTCTTACCACTTGGGAGGCGGCCCGTCAGGAAGACCAGGACCCAGTTGCAGAGGGAGGTGTTTAGTCCCAGGGTCCTTAGCTTATTGATGAGCTTTAAGCCATTCTGCCACAAATTTGGAAGTATGCTTGAGGTCATTGCCCATTTGGAAGACCCATTTGCGACCAAGCTTTAACTTCCTGACTGATGTCTTGAGATGTTGCTTCAATATATCCACATAATTTTCCTACCTCATGATGCCATCTATTTTGTGAAGTGCAACAGTCCCTCCTGCAGCAAAGCACCCCCACAACATAATGCTGCCACCCCCGTGCTTCACGGTTGGGATGGTGTTTTTCGTCTTGTAAGCCTCCCCATATTTCCTCCAAACATAACAATCGTCATTATGGCCAAACAGCTCTATTTTTCTTTCATCGGACCAGCGGACATTTCTCCAAAAAGTACGATCTTTGTCCCCATGTGCAGATGCAAACCGTAGTCTGGCTTTTTTATGGCAGTTTTGGAGCAGTGGCTTCTTCCTCGCTGAGCGGCCTTTCAGGTTATATAGGACTCGTTTTACTTTGGATATAGATACTTTTGTACCTGTTTCCTCCAGAATCTTCACAAGGTCCTTTGCTGGTGTTCTGGGATTGATTCATACTTTTCACACCAAATTACGTCCATCTCTAGGAGACATAACGCATCTTCTTTCTGAGCAGTATGACAGAGCTGCGTGGTCGCATGGTGTTTATACTTGTTTACTATTGTTTGTACAGATGAACGTGGTACCTTCAGGCATTTGGAAATTGCTCCCAAGGATGAACCAGACATGTGGAGGTCTATAATTTTTTTATGAGGTCTTGGCTGATTTATTTTGATTTTCCCATGATGTCAAGCAAAGAGGCACTGAGTTTGAAGGTAGGCCTTGAAATACATCCACACCTCCAATTGACTCAAATTATGTCAATTAGCCTATCAAAAGCTTCTAAAGCCATGACATTATTTTCTGTAATGTTCCAAGCTGTTTAAAGGCACAGTCAACTTAGTGTATGTAAACTTCTGACCCACTGGAATTGTGAAAATGAATTATAAGTTAAATAATCTGTCTGTAAACAATTGTTGGAATAAATACTTACCAACTTGCCAAAACTATAGTTTATTAACAAGAAATTTGTGGAGTGGTTGAAAAACAAGTTTTAATAACTCCAACATAAGTGTATGTAAACTTCCGACTTCAACTGTATATGAAGTCAGAAAATATTCCTGATTCTGAAGGAAAGTGCATAAATGAGTGCCCTCAAAGATTTGTCTCGCTAATTAAATAAAAAGGATTAATGCACTTGCGAGGTCAATCAGTGCACCAAGCATCTGTTAGGGTTTCTGGCATCTCACATTGCCCGCCAAACTTCCTTTATCACTGTAGTCATCTGATAAACTCCATCATATTTTTAAATAACCAACTGTACAAGATTGGTATTAGGGACTGCTTTGAGAAAGTGTGGGGCAGTTTTAAGACAGTTTTCAACAGTTTGGGAGGATTTGGGGCAGTTTTAGGGCATCAACATTTCAGACACCTGTCAGATCTCACAACGCCTGGATAGGTATGAATTTAACATATCAGTGAATCATATGATATAGCAGTCGACTGCACAGTTGATAATGCGGAATGAAACCATTTGTTGATGCAATGCAATGACTGAAATGTAGTCGAACTGGAATGCGCCCAATACCTCCCAAGGGCGTGACCTCTTCACCGACGGAGCCGTGGAGCAGATCTGTCATCGGTGGACGTGGGCTTCAGCTTGACAGTGGCGAAAGGGTTGGTGCCCCTATACAACAAAGACAGTGAGAGAACAGAGATATGGTAGCTCACGCATTATGTTTTAACGAGCCTGAGAGAAAACCGAAACTCACACATAGCTTGTTAACCAGCATAAACAGTCCAGAATGATGATTTCCCATGAAATAATCAAGTTGTCATTTATTTGGATGAACAGTGTACAGCAGCACTAACCCAACGCACACGGCGCCTCTCCAAAACTAACTGACTAAGCATGGCCCAGCCTCATCACATACAGTAACTCATTTGCATAACATTGTGTGATATGCTGAGAGCCATTTGAACGTGTGCGCAGATTACAATATCCCCAACAAGCTCCCACAGTCTCACTTGCAGAACTAGAAATGTTTCCACGTTCTCCAAATGTCCAATTTTGAAGTTGATCCAAATGTTTTTTGACACCCTGGGTTGACTCCTGCTGCTCTGTATCGTTCCATTTCTCAAAACGTAACATTTCAAAGTTAAAGGGATGCGTTTAGCCACTCGTTCCAAAGGTTAAGGTAAGGGTTAAGGTTTGGGATAGGGTTAAAACATCATTCTGAATGGTTAAAGCGGTGAAAAAAGAAAAGCAATTGCTACACCCATTTTTGGACTTGTACATTTATGACATGAACCCATTGATTCTTGAAGAATAGAACTCAGAAATGCCTCGGAAGCTTTAGTTCGACTGTCGTACCCCAATAGAACGTCAAAATATCAGCTTGTTTTGCTCAACATTTGTAAACAAAGAAAATGTCAACATGGTTAAAAACTCTCATTTTTGATATCATGGATGGTCAGTCTTTGTATCCATAGTCCGCCTATGAATTCGAGAGTGATTGCATTTCTCCAGCCCCATCCCTCAGCTTTTTACCGAACCAGTGGCAGGGAGTCTGCTTTGTTATTGTTTCTACTGCTGATTGCTGCTTTAAGGTAAGGGTTAAGGTTTTGGATAGGTTATGTACAGTGCCTTCGGAAAGTATACAGACCCCTTGACTTTTTCCACATTTTGTTACATTACGTTAATCCATACTCTAGAATGAATTAAATAAATAAAAACATACTCAGTAATCTACAAACAATACCCCATAATGACAAAGCAAAAACTGGTTTTAAGAAATTCAATTGATTGGACATGACTTGGAAAGGCACACACCTGTTTAAATAAGGTCCCACAGTTGACAGTGCATGTCAGAGCAAAAACCAAGCCATGAGGTCAAAATAATTGTCCTTAGAGAGCCGAGACAGGATTGTGTCGAGGCACAGATCTGGGGAAGGGTACCAAAACATTTCTGGAGCATTGAGGTCCCAAGAACACAGTGGCCTCCATCATTCTTAAGTCGAAGAAGTTTGGAACCACCAAGACTATTCCTAGAGCTGGCCGCCCGGCCAAACTGAGCAATCGGGGGAGAAGGGCCTTGGTCAGGGAGGTGACCCGATGGTCACTCTGACAGAGCTCTAGAGTTCTTCTGTGGAGATGGGAGAACCTTACAGAAGGACAACCATCTCTGCAGCATTAAATCAAACAGGCATTTATGGTAGAGTGGCCAGACAGAAGCCACTCCTCAGTAAAAGGCACATGACAGCCCGCTTGCAATTTGCCAAATGGCACCTAATGACTCTCAGACCAAGAGAAACAAGATTTTCTGGTCTGATGAAACCAAGATTGAACTTTGTCATGTCTGGAGGAATCCTGGCATCATCCCTACGTTGAAGCATGGTGGTGGCAGAATCATGCTGTGGGGATGTTTTTCAGCAGCAGGGAGTGGAGAGTAGTCAGGGTCGAGGCAAAGATGAATGGAGCAAAGTACAGAGAGATCCTTGATGAAAACCCGCTCCTAAGCACACAGCCAAGTCAACGCAGGAGTCGTTTCGGGACAAGTTTCTAAATGTCCTTGAGAGGCCCAGCCAGAGCCCGGACTTAACCCAGATCGAACATCTCTGGAGAGACCTGAAAATAGCTGTGCAGCAACAATCCCCATTCAACCTGACAGAGCTTAAGAGGATCTGCAGAGAAAAATGGGAGAAGCTCCCCAAATACAGATGTGCCAAGCTTGTAGCATCATACCCAAGAAGACTCAAGCCTGTAATTGCTGCCAAAGGTGCTTCAACAAAGTACTGAGTAAAGGGTCTGAATACTTATATAAGTTTTAATTTTGTAATTATTTTTTTATTAGCAAAAATGTTTAAAAAAACTGTTTTTGCTTTTTCATTAAAAAACTATTTAATCAATTTTAGAATAAGGCTATAACCTAACAAAATGTGGAAAAAGTTAAGGGGTCTGAATACTTTCCGAAGGTACTCTGTATAAAAAAAAGTGGCCACAACTGGGAACGAACACACAACCTTCTGACCCAGAATCATGGGAGTTACACCCAGGCACCATGACCTAGCAAAACCCAAGCTTACTTGATGGTAATAGCGTTCACTGTTGCCCCTAGTTGCCGGTTTTGATGGCATTTCCCTCGGGACATGGATAAACATCCAATTTCGACGTCAATCTTGGACGATCTCTCTAGATATCACTTCTTAGTAATGAATAAACACAAATAGGACTGATGAGAACTGCAATGGCTGTTCCTTACTTTGGAAAGAGGTTTGGCCCAGGTCCACCATGACGCTCTCCTCTCTGCAGGGGGAGGAAAGAACACAACTTTAAAAGGTGTCTTTTCCAACCCATGCAAACATGTTTACATATAGAGCTGTAACCCAGACAGGGGGGCAGAGCATCTACGGGTGTGCAATCCACACCATGCAAAGATCCAACACCATGCAAACACACACACAAACAGACACACACACTCCTCACCCCCCTACACTGTCAGCAGCTGGAGCTTCCCCCCTGCATCCACCAGAAGGAGGGCTGTGGCGTCATAGAGAACAGCACATTGCCACAGTGCCCCTGCTGGCCGGAGGACAAACATGCCGCCGATTTTAAAAACTAATTTTCATTCAACCTTTTCCGCTTTAACTCCATTCTAACTAGCTTTGAATGACTTTCACTCAGAGACTTTCCTCAGACTATCATGTTAACAATAACAAACGAACATTGATTTGTTAGAAACACCACATTAGTGTCGTATAGCAGGCTCACCATAGCGTAAACAGTGTAAAGACTAGATTTTAAGAACTTCATGGCCAAAATCGATCCTCAGTGATCATTCACCCAGGCAGTATTACCTTATTGTCAGAGTGAGACTCCGCCCTTCTATCCATGCTGGGTGTGATTGGACGCATCTCTGTCTGTCTATTGGGTGGAGGCGGCGGAGGCGGGGGTCTACCGTGGCTGCTGCCTCCTGATTGGTCCAGCAGGTTGTCCATACTGTGGGCGCTCCTAAGGGTGGAGCTACTGAAGGATCAAAGGTCAACAAAAGTCAAAACAGCATTAGCAACTCATTAGCAACTATCTCTTTAAAGGGATAATTTACCCAAATTTACCCTCAAGTGAAATTATTATTTGCTTATTTGCTTGAACTGTCCCTTTAAGAGCTAGTGGATCACCTGGAGCCAGTTGATCTAGGGGCCTCCTCCAGTGTCCCCACATAGGCAGCTGGGAACCAGCCCTGGCTGTGGGGGGAAGCAGAGAAGAGATACATTTCTAGGAGTTTCTATGAAGGACAGAGAGCTATGGCATGCTAGCATTCAGCACGTCATAAGCAAGTAGGCAAAAAAATATATATATTACATTTTTCATTTTCTGGTTCATATCCCAAAGACTACAGTATCAAGTGGAGTATCTCTTGAACAGATTTAAGTTTTCCTTATACAATGTTGTTCTGTGAGGGCAGCTCTGCCTCAAAGGCAGGAGCATTTCTCTCTACCTCCCTCTCCCTCACCGTGAGCTGCTCTCTGCCCGGCCGTAGAGCCAGCCGTTACGGGGCTCCTGCACCAGCACGCTCACCACCTCCCCCCGGGAGAAGGGCAGCAGGGTGGGGTTGCTGGAGTTAGCAGGGTGGGATACCAGAGCTCTCATAGGTCTCCCTCCTCCACCTCCACCCAGACCTAGGGACTCGCCAAATGAGCTGGAGCGGGAACGGATGTTCTGGGGTGATGGGCCTGGGGGGACGGGGGGACGGACGGACATAGATGTGTGAACATCAGAGGGCCAGGAAGGCAAGTCATAGGAGAGGAAAAACACCTGAACACCATGGGTATGGCATGTACATAATAGTTATCCAGATAGACTTAACCTGTTTTAGCATGGACATTGCCATTGATGACTTCCACCAAAGTAGTCAACTGGGCACGAAGATGAGTACTCTATCTAACACTATAGGTTTGGTATACTGTAGTGTAGATATACAGTATATCATGCCCCCACCTCTGGAGGGCACTCTTCCCAGAGGCTGCTCCTCTTTGCCTGACCATTGGCTCCCCCTGTCCTCCTCCCTCGTTCTGGATGTGTTGTCCTGGTCCAGGTGAGAGGGGTTCCGGGATCCAGGTCGTCTGGTGGCGTTGACCTGGTCTCTCCATCCATCAGCTATCTGCTGTAGGCCTCCCCCTGCCCCTGTCTGGCTCATCGAACACACACACACACATTGCATTACTTTCATTCACCTTGTTTATTCATTGGCTTTCATCTAGGTCAGGAAACTCACTCTCTTCTCTCTTACTTACCACTCTCTCTCAAAAAAAAATAAAAACAGAAAGCAACACACTAGGTGGAGCCTCTACTTATTCATTCCCTTCAAATCCACAAATTGGAGATTTGGAAATGGAAAAGGCCAGGAGCAGGTGGTCATATTGCAAACCAGCCACGGTTCTTTCTATGATGAATGTGGTTTATGGGTCGTCCTCTGTAGCTCAGTTGGTAGAGCATGACTGTAGTACAATGAACTAAGCTACACTACCTTGTTCATGAGGTAGATGATGGACTGAGTGAGACCACAGTGTTTCTCAGCCAGGAAACGGTATCGCCTTTCTTCCTCCATCAGAGCCTCGCGCTGACTCTCCCTCAGGAAGTGAATGTACTCATCCTGTGAGCACACATGCAATGTGTAAATATAGAACTTGTGTAAATACTCTTTATTTTATTTTACTCATACTCTTTATCTGACACACACACACACACACACACACACACACACACACACACACACACACACACACACACACACACACACACACACACACACACACACACACACACACACACACACCAGTGGAGGCTGTTGAGAGGAGGACAGCTCATAATAATGGGCGGAACTGAGCAAATGGAATGGCATCAAACACATGGAAACCATGTGTTTGATACCATTCCACCTGTTACGCTCAAGCCATTACCATGAGCCCATCCTCCCCAATTAAGATGCCACCAACCTCCTTTCTCTCACACACACACACACACACACACACACACACACACACACATGATTGACCTGGTGAGCCCCTCTCCTCAGCTGCCTCTCCAAAGATATGGCCTGGCTCTGTACCTCCATCTCATATCGCCTCCTGCTGCCCTGGAGGACACATTACATCAATGCCAGATACATTTACACTGAGTGTACAAAACATTAGGAACACCAGCTCTTTACATTACATAGACTGATCAGGTGAATCCAGGTGAAAGCTATGATCCCTTATTGATCTCACCTGTTAAATACACTTCAATCAGACAGGTTAAAGAAGGATTTTTAAGCCTTAAAACAGTTGAGAGCTGGATTTTGTGCCATTTAAGTGCCCTTGCCAGACACACCAGTTTGAGTGTGTCAATAACTGCAACGCTGCTGGGTTTTTCACGCACAACAGTTTCCCGCATCAAGAATGGTCCACCACCCAAAGGACATCTGTGGGAAGCATTGGAGTCAACATCGGCCAGCATCCCTGTGGAATGCTTTCCATGCCCCCAACAAATTGAGTCTGTTCTGAGGGCTAAAGGGGGTACAATTCAATATTAGGAAGGTGTTCCTAATGTTGTGTACACTGAGTGTATACATAATAACACCACCATAGTCTTTATGTAAAAGTATCAGTAAGGATCAAACAGGAATGGTCCGGGCACTGCCCACTACTTCTGTACTACTTTTGTACATTCGGATTCTGTATGTGTGCCAGTCCATGATCTTTACTACACTACTACTGTACTGTCAACACAAGGGAGTACAGTATGTGAAAGGGGTATGTGAAGGAGAGTGGCTACTCACTGCTATGTAGTCCTTATCCAGTCTGACATTGTTGTTCATCTCCTGTAGCACCTCAGTGTGGAACCAGCGGAACTAGAGCAACACAGAGAATGGTTATTATGATCGCAGTAGTTGAAACACCACTGGTAAGCCAAACAATCACATCTCAAATTGTCAGATTATAGAGTCAACTGTGATGTTACACCATCTGGTAAAATATACAGTACAATATATTAATAAGTGGGTTGCTTAGTTGTGAGTTGTTTCGACAGGTGTATAACTACATCCCCAGGTACAATTGCAATACACTCGTAATTCTTCCTTTTGAATTCTAATACAGTAAAAGAACTAGTGCAGTGCCACTGTTCTACTGTTTGATGAGGAGTGTAAAGGAACCTACTATTCCTTCAAGTTCAGTGGTGAGACGCTTCTGGTTCTCTGAAATCTGAATCAGAACATCTCCTGTGAGACACAATGAGAAATTATTATCATAGGCAGACATTGACACACACACACACACACACACACACACACACACACACACACACACACACACACACACACACACACACACACACACCCCAGATAAAGAGACGGTGTCAAAACACACATACAGTCCTACCCCGCCACCCCCCATACACACACACTGCTTTTATCATCTTTAACAACATCCCAAGGCGCATCTCTCTGACTACACTGTAAGACACTTCTGTAATTTCAACAGTAAAAACACAGTAGAATTCACAGTAAAATATCGTAAACGAGTTTTAAAGCACATTGTAAGAGTTTGTCCTTTTCACATTTGACATTTTTGTCATTTAGTAGATGCTCTTATCCAGAGCGACTTACAGTTAGTGCATTCATCCTAAAACAGCTAGGTGGGTCAACCACATATCACAGGCATAGCAAATACATTTTTCCTCAATAAAATAGATATCAGAAAAGTCAGAGGTAGAAAGATGGCCAAGGACTCTGCTGTGCTAGATTCAGGGGGACGCTGGTTCCACCATTGGGGTGCCAGAACAGAGAAGAGCTTGAACTGGGCTGAGTGGGAGCTGGCCAAAGGACCAGAGGTGGCAGAAGGGAGTGCTCAGGTTGGGGTGTAGGGTTTGAGTGTAGCCTGAAGATAGGAAGGGGCAGTTCCTCTTCCTGCTCCGTAGGCAAGTACCATGGTCTTGTAGTGGATGCGAGCTTCAACTGTAAGCCAGTGGAGTGTGCGGAGGTTAAAGGTTAAGGTTAAATACCAGACGGACTGCAGCGTTCTGTAAAAGTTGCAGGGGTTTGATGGCCAAGCCAATAAAAACACTGTAGAATGCACAGAAACATACATTAAATATGTTTCAAAGAATACATGATGGTGCATTGTGGGAAAATGCTGTGGGCGGGGAAAGAATCTCATTAACATATTTTAAGGCATGCCTTGTAAGAAGCTCTAGTTGAGTGAGAATGTTCTGCCCCCAGAGAATACTGTAATATACAAACCTTGTCCCAAAAATGTACAGTAACTTACTGGTCAATTTCTGCCAGTAATTCACTGTTATGCAAAATACAGTATCATACTGCATTTTTGGAGCGCAAAACCTTTTTTTAACACCAGTGGGTGCATGGTGTTGTTGCTTCTGACTCATTAACATATTTTTAGTTGTGACTTGTAAGAGGCTCTATTTGTTGCACCCATTAGTGAGAATGCTGTACAGATTTAACTGACATATTGTAATCAATCAATCAACTGTATTTATAAAGCCCTTTTGAAATCAGCAGATGTCACAAAGTACTATACAGAAACCCAGGCTTAAACCCCAAACAGCATGCAATACAGGTGAAATTTCCCAGGTTTTCCAGAAATCCCAATCCCGATTCCTGGATAACATTATCCTATTAACTCACTTGGTGAAAATTAACTCAAATTACTGAAAATGAACAAATTACACAACCGTGTCTCTTTTGCCCTGTAGTCACTGTCAGTTTCGAAGCCTTTGTTATGTTAAGGCCCAAAGTACAAGTGATATAAAACACCAAATATCAGTTGGTATGCTGTAATATATAATTACATTTTCACTATTAGCAATTGCTGAATAGCTTTTCAGTACAATTCAACAATAAAGTACTGTGTTGATCTTTTGCTGTAAATAAATATTGCTGTGGTAAAATATTGTGGGAGGGACAAGAATCGCTGGCTCATTATCATACAAGGCGTGAACCCTTGACTTTTTTCACATTTTGTTATGTTACAGCCTTATTCTAAAATGGATTAAATAGTTTTTTCCCCTCATCAATCTACATGCAACACCCCACAATGATAAAGCAAAAACCAAGCCACGAGGTCGAAGGAACTGTCCGTAAAGTTCCAAGACAGGCTTGGGTCGAGGCACAGATCTGGGGAAAGATACCAAAAAATGTCTGCAGCATTGAAGGTCATCAAGAACACATTGGCCTCCATCATTCTTAAATGGAAGACGTTTGGAACCACCAAGACTCTTCCTAGAGCTGGCCGCCTGGCCAAACTGAGCAATCGGGGGAGAAGGGCCTTGGTCAGGGAGGTGACCAAGAATATAAATAGTAAAGTAAAGTACAGATCCCAAAAAAACTACTTAAGTAGTACTTTCAAGTATTTTTACTTAAGTACTTTACACCACTGGTTTTGACAGTAATTGATTAGCTATTTAGACACTGAAAATGCTGTTCAACACCCCTCAAGTATCACTAACTAACCAATTACTGTCTAATCAAGTAACGCTACTGTGCAAATATGCAAATAATTTCTCAGCTAGCTAGCTAACCTAAGGCTAACGTTAGCTACTCTCAGTAACGTCAGCTCAATTAGTTAGCTACCGTATCTGTTGAAAAACAAAGCTCGATAGCTGAATTAACATTTTTTCCAATTTATGGAAGATTGGTGATTCTTTCTCAAGAATTTCCTAACACAGAGTGAGATGGTTGTTGTATTAGCTAGATGCTAAATAATTGTATTGTGCACACACACACACACACACACACACACACACACACACACACACAAAATCTAGTGACTAGATTTTGTGTGTGTGTGTGTGTGTGTGTGTGTGTGTGTGTGTGTGTGTGTGTGTGTGTGTGTGTGTGTGTGTGTGTGTGCACAATACAATTATTTAGCATCTAGCTACATAGATGGGTTGGCTGATAATGTCATGAAAATGATGTGTGCTCTTCCATGGGGCAGAAGTCAGCCTGTTGTGATTCTGGATTGCCAGATTGCTAGCAAGAATGACAAACTGCCATGTGAGGTATCGCAAGTGGCTCATTTCAGCATTTTTCGTCATGTTATTGATACCATGTCTTGTTTTGAAGTGTTTTGACTGACATGGCGGTGTTCGCCTTAGCAATCTCACTAGGATAAAGACCACCTCCATTCCTGTCAGTATTGAAAGAGATCATGATACCTCACATCTCAAAATAGGGCTACTTAATGTTAGATCCCTTACTTCAAAGGCAATTATAGTCAATGAACTAATCACTGATCATAATCTTGATGTGATTGGCCTGACTGAAACATGGCTTAAGCCTGATGAATTTACTGTGTTAAATGAGGCCTCACCTCCTGGCTACACTAGTGACCATATCCCCCGTGCATCCCGCAAAGGCGGAGGTGTTGCTAACATTTACGATAGCAAATTTAAATTTACAACAAAAAAAAATGACGTTTTCGTCTTTTGAGCTTCTAGTCATGAAATCTATGCAGCCTACTCAATCACTTTTTATAGCTACTGTTTACAGGCCTCCTGGGCCATATACAGTGTTCCTCACTGAATTCCCTGAATTCCTATCGGACCTTGTAGTCATAGCAGATAATATTCTAATCTTTGGTGACTTTAATATTCACATGGAAAAGTCCACAGACCCACTCCAAAAGGCTTTCGGAGCCATCATCGACTCAGTGGGTTTTGTCCAACATGTCTCTGGACCCACTCACTGTCACAGTCATACGCTGGACCTAGTTTTGTCCCATGGAATAAATGTTGTGGATCTTAATGTTTTTCCTCATAATCCTGGACTATCGGACCACCATTTTATTACGTTTGCAATTGCAACAAATAATCTGCTCAGACCCCAACCAAGGAACATCAAAAGTCATGCTATAAATTCACAGACTACACAAAGATTCCTTGATGTCCTTCCAGATTCCCTCTGTCTACCCAAGGACGCCAGAGGACAAAAATCAGTTAACCACCTAACTGAGGAACTCAATTTAACCTTGCGCAATACCCTAGATGCAGTTGCACCCCTAAAAACTAAAAACATTTCTCATAAGAAACTAGCTCCCTGGTACACAGAAAATACCCGAGCTCTGAAGCAAGCTTCCAGAAAATTGGAACGGAAATGGCGCCACACCAAACTGGAAGTCTTCCGACTAGCTTGGAAAGACAGTACCGTGCAGTACCGAAGAGCCCTTACTGCTGCTCGATCATCCTATTTTTCAAACTTAATTGAGGAAAATAAGAACAATCCGAAATTCCTTTTTGATACTGTCGCAAAGCTAACTAAAAAGCAGCATTCCCCAAGAGAGGATGACTTTCACTTTAGCAGTGATAAATTCATGAACTTCTTTGAGGAAAAGATTATGATTATTAGAAAGCAAATTACGGACTCCTCTTTAAATCTGCGTATTCCTTCAAAGCTCAGTTGTCCTGAGTCTGCACAACTCTCCCAGGACCTAGGATCAAGAGAGACGCTCAAGTGTTTTAGTAATATATCTCTTGACACAATGATGAAAATAATCATGGCCTCTAAACCTTCAAGCTGCATACTGGACCCTATTCCAACTAAACTACTGAAAGAGCTGCTTCCTGTGCTTGGCCCTCCTATGTTGAACATAATAAACGGCTCTCTATCCACCGGATGTGTACCAAACTCACTAAAAGTGGCAGTAATAAAGCCTCTCTTGAAAAAGCCAAACCTTGATCCAGAAAATATAAAAAACTATCGGCCTATATCGAATCTTCCATTCCTCTAAAAAATTTTAGAAAAGGCTGTTGCGCAGCAACTTACTGCCTTCCTGAAGACAAACAATGTATACGAAATGCTTCAGTCTAGTTTTAGACCCCATCATAGCACTGTGACGGCACTTGTGAAGGTGGTAAATGACATTTTAATGGCATCGGACCGAGGCTCTGCATCTGTCCTCGTGCTCCTAGACCTTAGTGCTGCTTTTGATACCATCGATCACCACATTCTTTTGGAGAGATTGGAAACGCAAATTGGTCTACACGGACAAGTTCTGGCCTGGTTTAGATCTTATCTGTCGGAAAGATATCAGTTTGTCTCTGTGAATGGTTTGTCCTCTGACAAATCAACTGTAAATTTCGGTGTTCCTCAAGGTTCCGTTTTAGGACCACTATTGTTTTCACTATATATTTTACCTCTTGGGGATGTTATTCGAAAACATAATGTTAACTTTCACTGCTATGCGGATGACACACAGCTGTACATTTCAATGAAACATGGTGAAGCCCCAAAATTGCCCTTGCTAGAAGCATGTGTTTCAGACATAAGGAAGTGGATGGCTGCAAACTTTCTACTTTTAAACTCGGACAAAACAGAGATGCTTGTTCTAGGTCCCAAGAAACAAAGAGATCTTCTGTTGAATCTGACAATTCATCTTAATGGTTGTACAGTCGTCTCAAATAAAACTGTGAAGGACCTCGGCATTATTCTGGACCCTGATCTCTCTTTTGAAGAACATATCAAGACCATTTCAAGGACAGCTTTTTTCCATCTACGTAACATTGCAAAAATCTGAAACTTTCTGTCCAAAAATGATGCAGAAAAATTAATCCATGCTTTTGTCACTTCTAGGTTAGAGTACTGCAATGCTCTACTTTCCTGCTACCCGGATAAAGCACTAAATAAACTTCAGTTGGTGCTAAATACGGCTGCTAGAATCCTGACTAGAACCAAAAAATTTGATCATATTACTCCAGTGCTAGCCTCTCTACACTGGCTTCCAAAGCAAGTGCTGATTTCAAGGTTTTACTGCTAACCTACAAAGCATTACATGGGCTTGCTCCTACCTATCTCTCTGATTTGGTCCTGCCGTACATACCTACACGTACGCTGCGGTCACAAGACGCAGGCCTCCTAATTGTCCCTAGAATTTCTAAGCAAACAGCTGGAGGCAGGGCTTTCTCCTATAGAGCTCAATTTTTATGGAACAGTCTGCCTACCCATGTCAGAGACGCAAACTCGGTCTCAACCTTTAAGTCTTTACTGAAGATTCATCTCTTCAGTGGGTCATATGATTGAGTGTAGTCTGGCCCAGGAGTGGGAAGGTGAACGGAAAGGCTCTGGAGAAACGAACCGCCCTTGCTGTCTCTGCCTGGCCGGTTCCCCTGTTTCCACTGGGATTCTCTGCCTCTAACCCTATTACAGGGGCTGAGTCACTGGCTTACTGGGGCCCTCTCATGCCGTCCCTGGAAGGGGTGCGTCACCTGAGTGGGTTGATTCACTGATGTGGTCATCCTGTCTGGGTTGGCGCCCCCCCTTGGGTTGTGCCATGGCGGAGATCTTTGTGGGCTATACTCGGCCCTGTCTCAGGATGGTAAGTTGGTGGTTGAAGATATCCCTCTAGTGGTGTGTGGGCTGTGCTTTGGCAAAGTGGGTGGGGTTATATCCTTCCTGTTTGGCCCTGTCCGGGGGTGTCCTCGGATGGGTCCACAGTGTCTCCTGACCCCTCCTGTCTCAGCCTCCAGTATTTATGCTGCAGTAGTTTATGTGTCAGGGGGCTAGGGTCAGTTTGTTATATCTGGAGTACTTCTCCTGTCCTATTCGGTGTCCTATGTGAATCTAAGTGTGCGTTCTCTAATTCTCTCCTTCTCTCTCTCGGAGGACCTGAGCCCTAGGACCATGCCCCAGGATTACCTGACATGATGACTCCTTGCTGTCCCCAGTCCACCTGGCCGTGCTGCTGCTCCAGTTTCAACTGTTCTGCCTTCTTATTATTCGAACATGCTGATCATTTATGAACATTTGAACATCTTGGCCATGTTCTGTTTTAATCTCCACCCGGCACAGCCAGAAGAGGACTGGCCACCCCACATATGCTCTCTCTAATTCTCTCTTCTTTTTTTTCTCTCTCTTGGAGGACCTGAGCCCTAGGACCATGCCCCAGGACTACCTGACATGAGGACTCCTTGCTGTCCCCAGTCCATCTGACTGTGCTGCTGCTCCAGTTTCAACTGTTCTGCCTTATTATTATACGACCATGCTGGTCATTTATGAACATTTGAACATCTTGGCCATGTTCTGTTATAATCTCCACCCGGCACAGCCAGAAGAGGACTGGCCACCCCACATAGCCTGGTTCCTCTCTAGGTTTCTTCCTAGGTTTTGGCCTTTCTAGGGAGTTTTTCCTAGCCACCGTGCTTCTACACCTGCATTGCTTGCTGTTTGGGGTTTTAGGCTGGGTTTCTGTACAGCACTTTGAGATATCAGCTGATGTACGAAGGGCTATATAAATAAATTTGATTTGATTTGATTTCATGTCAATGCAAATATTTGCTAGCTAGCTAACCAACAACTGTAACAATGTATTTGAGACAACAGGTGGTCATTGTGCAAATGTATTCGTTTGCAATAAACATTGGAGACAAAATATAACGTACATGTCAACTATATAAGCCAACCTTAGCTGTTTTGCCCCATGGTTGAATACATGTCGATTTTGTTGCTAAATCGACAGAGAGAGAATGAACACAGGTATTGTTAGTGAAGGGTAAGATAGTTGAATGTTAAATCAGGTTTACGATTGAGTGAACTGATAATATCAATACGGAACTGAAATTTTCCCAGATTTTACCTTTAGCTCAATTCAGGTAAACATTATTTCAAATCAAATCAAAGTTTATTTGACACGTGCGCCAAATACAACAAGTGTAGTAGACCTTACAGTGAAATGCTTACTTACTTCTGACATGTCCTGTGTGTATAAACTGTTAGACCCTGTGATATATTTCCATCGCTGAAAGCAGCTGTGAGATATTTCAGTGCATTAACACGTCTACATACAGTTGACTTATACATGTGATATGAGTAATGTAAGATATGTAAACATAATTAAAGTGGCATTATTTAGAGTGCATTGTATAAAGTGACGAGTCATCCATTTATTAAAGTGGCCAGCGATTGGGTCTTTCTGAGTTAGTGATTGCTGTTTAGCAGTCTGATGGCCTTGAGATAGAAGCTGTTTTTGTCTCTCAGTCCCAGCTTTGATGCACCTGTACTGACCTCGCCTTCTGGATAGTAGGGTGTGAACAGGTAGTTTGCCCCCTGATGCGTTGTGCAGACTGCACCACCCTCTGGAGAGCCTTGCAGTTGAGGGCGGTGCAGTTGCCGTACCAGGCTGTGATACAGTCCAACAGGATGCTCTCGATTGTGCATCTGTAAAGGTTTGTCAGGGTTTTGGGTGACAAGGCGCTGTTGCGCCTTCACCACACTGTCTGTGAGTGAATCATTTCAGTTTGTCTGTGATGTGAACGCAGAGGAACTTAAAACTTTCCAACTTCTCCACTGCTATCCCTTCAATGTGGATAGGGGGTGCTGCCTCTGCTGTTTCCTAAAGTCCACAATCATCTCCTTTGTTTTGTTGACGTTGAGTGAGAGGTTGTTTTCCTGACACCACACTCTGAGTGCCCTCACCTCCTCCGTATAGGCTGTCTCGTCGTTGTTGGTAATCAAGCCCACTGCTGTTGTGTCGTCTGCAAACTTGATGATTGAGTTGGAGGTGTGCATGGCCACGCAGTCGTGGGTGAACAGGGACAACAGGAGGGGGCTGAGCACGTACCCTTGTGGGGCCGAAGTGGCCCCTCCGAAAGTCAAGGACCCAATTGCACAGGGTGGGGTTGAGACCCAGGGCCTCCAACTTGATGAGCTTGGAGGGTAGTATGGTGTTGAATGCTGAGCTGTAGTCAATGAATATCATTCTTACATTCCTTTTTCATATTCCTTTTGTCCAGATGGGATAGGGCGGTGTGCAGTGTGATGGCGATTGCGTCGTCTGTGGACCTGTTGGGGCGGTATCCAAACTGAAGTGGGTCTAGGGTGGCCGGTAAGGTGGAGGTGATATGATCCTTGACGAGTCTCTCAAAGCACTTCATGATGACAGAAGTGAGTGCTACGGGGCGGTAGTCATTTAGTTCAGTTATTTTTGCCTTATTGGGTACAGGAACAACGGTAGCCATCTTGAAGCATGTGTGGACAACATACTGGGATAGGGAGCGATTGAATATGTCCGTAAACACACCAGCCAGCTGGTCTGCGCATGCTTTGAGGACATGGCTAGGGATGTTGTCCCTATTCATGGCTTTATTATGTGTGCCGACGTCGGCAACATGGCTACAGAAAAATCGCCATGTATAAATCCAAACTGTACAAAAATGCAAACGCAACATGCAACAATTTCAAAGATTTTACTGAGTTACAGTTCATATAAGGATATCAATTAAATGAAATGAATGTATTAGGACTTCTTAATCCATTGATTTCACGTGTCTGGGAAGACAGATAATATTTTAGTCAGGCAATGTCCACGTTATTCTCACATATTTTAGAATGTAATAATAATGTGAATATCAAGGCCTAAAAAATACATTGTTAAAGTGGTAACAGTATAATTATTTTTATTTGACACTTTTTGCATGGATGGGGGTTCTATATTAGGCCCTATTAAGTAGAATTACATAGATTATACAATTGTATAACATTCCTGTACTTATGCTGCAGTAGTTTATGTGTCGGGGGGCTAGGGTCAGTTTGTTATATCTGGAGTACTTCTCCTGTCTTATCCGGTGTCCTGTGTGAATTTAAGTATGCTCTCTCTAATTCTCTCTTTCTCTCGGAGGACCTGAGCCCTAGGACCATGCCTCAGGACTACCTGGATTGATGACTCCTTGCTGTCCCCAGTCCACCTGGGCGTGCTGCTGCTCCAGTTTCAACTGTTCTGCCTGCGGCTATGGAACCCTGACCTTTTCACCGGACGTGCTACCTGTCCCATGCCTTTTTAAACCTCAAATACAGTACATGTTTTACATTTCTTACATTGCAGGAAAGTTCTCCTTCAACAGGGTGATCAAATTAAGATCCTACATCTGTAACTCATTTTAGCCTCAGAGTGTCTGAGTGGCTAGGTTCAGGGTGGGTTAAATGAACTAAACAGGACCCACAGCCTGTTACACTCTATTATGCATACGGCTCTGTCACCTGATTCCACTGCTATAGTACAGATAACACCCCCTAACAAGGGCTCCGGTTACATTATACCTCTTATTAGGGAAATGGAAAGACTGACTCTGGACCAGTTGTTATGGTTAGACTCACGTACATGTTGTCTTGTTACCTCAAAATGCATCAACATTACAGTCACGCTGATGTGGGCAAAGTTCATTTTAATGCATATTCCACTATGGGGTAAACAAATAATATAGAAATACACACCTATGCGCTCTATAACTCTGCTCAAAACAAACAGGAACAGACATACTGTGTATGGCACAACAAACAAAAAAACACACGCATACAGCACAACTGCTATTCAACCCAACCCAGTGTCCACCCTCTGTCACATACACACACATACACACACACACACACACACACACACACACACGCCCTCGTCTAAGAAAGCTCCAGAGTTATTGTGACGGTAAAAGGAAGTGTACCAATGTGCTGCCTGTCAGGTAAACTTTGCTCTGTGTGGTTCGGTGAAGGACACATTGCATTGATTGGGGTAATAACCACAACCATAAACAGCACAAAGGACCCATACAGTACATCAGTCCTTCGTGTTTCTCTAGCTTTGTTCCTGCATCTCTAACCTTTCTCATACTCTTTAACTGACCTGACACACACACACACACACCATACGGCAGACACATGCACATATGTAATGTACACACGCACGCACACACACGTGTGCACACACACACACACACACACACACAGTGAATGAAGAGGTTCTTACCAATAGAGCGAGACGACATGGTGTGGAAGGCCTGCTCCCCTATCTTAGCAAGGGTGCTGAAGTAAGCCTCACTGGTCACAGCTAGGGCTAAACACACACACACACACACACACAGAGAAACAAACAAGCAATTGAATTGCATATCCAGTTGATATGATTCACTTTGCTGACATGCCAGAGTTAGACTCATGCCAGTAAAAGCCCAACAAACACATGAATCTGAAAGCAGCAAATTGCAGAAAGTTTGTTTAATATGCATCGACAGATTCATCTATAAATGATTCAAATAGCTGGGCCCATCGCATATACATGTTCCATATTTCCATATCTCATTACTTTGGAGTGGAAAAGGACTGCTGCAGACAGAACATAAACTGGACAGACACATTTACATTCAGCAGTTCAACCAATAGAAACATGTGTAGGTCATATTATGTCCTATAGGTTCATCGTAATAAACATTCCCAAGTGATATGGCAGTACGGGAAACCTTATGAACTCTGTTGACAAAATGAAAAGTTATTTGTATTTATTTCCAGGTTTGTTGTGTAGAAGTGAGGAGAGGCGTCAAGGAAGGGCACGACAAATGATCTCTCATTGATGAGATGATATAGTTCTGAGAAGGATCTCTAGTATAAATCAGTCATATACTTACTGTATGTATGACTCTGCTGAGAATGACTATTTTGTCACAATGTACTCTATTTTATTTGAATGCTTCATCGTATTCAAATGCATGCCACAAAGGTCATCGGTTTCACTTCCTTTCTTTCTCACCTTGGAAAGCCTGCATGTAGCTGTTTCCCAAAGACACTAACTTCTGTAGACTTGGGTTGAACTGATCCATCAGGCTCTGTTGACACACACACAGAGACAGGGAGAGACACACACACACACACACACAGAGAGAGAGACACACACACGGTGAGACATTGAAAGGTGTGGTGCTTATCTTGAACAGTAAGCTGTATACATATATCCTGTTCATAAGTGATATTGTATTTATCCATAGAATACTGTACTGCTCACGACTATAGTGCGCCAAATTGAACAGAATATAAGAACAACAAATGTGCATTGCAGATTAGGCCTACAGGTGAAGCTTATATCTAGGGCTACGCAACAATTGTCAAGATTTCAAACCAATCTCACTCACCGCATATATGCCCAAAGTAGAGCGATGCAACTGGTCGCTGTTTTGTCCAGACATTCTGACGCTCAAAGTGTTCCCACTGGCTGCCTATGAAACATTCAATCTATTTATTTATACGTTGTGAAAATTAAGGGTGACAGTCCTGAAAGTCCCCTATCCGTATCAACGCGGATGTTCTAATTCACAGGAAACTGGGCGGGGAGCAGAACAGAACGTGTGAGTAATTGACACTGGAGCTCAGAGAGGACTGTTGTCAATTATTAATCAAGTCAAAGCTATAAACGATTCAACAACACAAAACACTCAGCGACTAGTGACCTAAGCTTTACAAAGATAGGTTATTTGTGTAAGTAGGGGCCTTAAAATGGCTATTTTCATTATCTCCATTACAATACCAGCGTCTACATATGTGAAAAAAGTGCATTTCTAATATATAAAGTTCTACCCGATGACATCATCAAAAGTTAATGCATTTTAAAGATAGTGATTTTCAAACACTATGGGTTTCGGATGACGTGGGAAGCAAGAAAATACCGATCCCTCTGGCTAGAAACTAGTTGCCGGTTTAGAAAATCTGTCATGCCAGCTCCCGCTCCCCCTCGAGCACCAGGCTGCCGGCTTGTCAGGCTCCCACGCCTCAGCCGGCTCATCAGGCTCCCACGCCTCAGCGGGTTTGGCAGGCTCCCATCCCGCGTCATGCCTCAGCCGGCTCGTCAGGCTTCCACACCCCAGCCGGACCGTCAGGCTCGCCCAGGTGGGATGCCGGGTTGCGCCCCTAGAGGGGGGGCTACTGTAACACCTGTTTCCACTCCCCCTCTATGCCCATCATTACACACACCTGTCATCCTCATTACGCGCATTAGCGCATCATTGGACTCATCTGAACTCCTTCACTTTGTTGATTGCTCCCTCTATATCTGTCTGTTCCTCAGTTTGATCCCCGTGTCAGCATTGATGTCGTTATGTTTTTCATGTCCAGATGCTGACATGTCTTGTTTCATGTCTGTTTATTAATTAAATGTTCACTCCTGTACTTGCTTCTCGCTTCCAAGCGTCTGTCCTCACAAAATCAGGTTTACTTACTTTTAATCCTACCCTGTGATGTCACAGAGAATAATTGTTTACGTTTTTAACCACAGATCAAAGAAAGACCATGTAGACACTGGTATGACGCTGGAGATAATGAATACAAGGTTGAAAAGTGGCGGAATTGCCCTTTAATAATACATTTCATCCGTTATCAACACTAATAAGATGTCAAAGTTAACTGGAATGATTCAATGAGTGAATTTTATAACATTCACAATCTGATGAGCATGAGCTCATGTTCACACCCAGGATAGTGTGTGCGTGTGCTCGGGTGTGCGTGTGTGTGTGTGTGTGAGCTATCCCAGCATGAGGGTTCAGATGTATCACCAATAGGAATGACTTATCAGATTCTCCTGTGACCTCAAACACATACAACTCTCAGGTATGTGAGCTGAGGCAGTGAACTTGTCAATAATAAATAATTATCCCATCTCCCCACGGACTACTGTTACCAACCTTTCTGTTCACATATAATACAGATTATTACAGAGGCTCGTGATAGTAGCTAGAACTATAGTTCCCAATTTCCCAATATGTTAGAAGAATCATTGTATTTCCTATTTATATACAGGTAACTGCCAAAATGTATTATAAACATGAGAATACTCTCGTCTATTTAGGTATTGGTTGAAGCTCACTGTTAAATTCAAATCTCCCTACCATCATATATCTAAGCCAATAGGACACCGATTTCAAATCAACTTGATTGGAGATACACAACTCACTCTCCGCCTCTCGTCATGATCGACACATTTTCAAAAAAAATCAAGTAGCGACAAATCTAGCGACTTTTTCGGGTGTTATTGGAGACTTTTGTAGATCCTGACGTGAAAGCATGTATCGTTCTTACTCTTCTCAACGAGCAGCAGGTGCTGCCGTGGGCCCCACCCCCATCCCAAAGCACTCACAGGTGGCCCAGTCCTCACAAAGCAGTCACTCCCAGCTGCAGCCAGAGCAGGAGATGTTCACCCCTACGCGTCCAAACTGCAAATGAATCGTGCATGCGAGAAGCCGCCACTGGCTGATCCCGCCCTGGCTTACATTCAGCGCGGGATGTAAATGGGATGTAGATGTAAATTGTCTAAAATAAATCACTGCACTTACTCACCTTGTCCACTGTGTGTGTGCCTCTCTGTAACATAAGCTAAACATCTAGCTGGCTAGCTCATCATGTCTCAGTCTAAACTGTACACTCAAAAATACAGAAAGGAGTGGGAATCAAACCCTGAATTCAAAGGCTGGTTGAAGCCGTTTATTGGAGATGATACATGGGCATACTGCCTGAAATTGTAAGGCTGATTTCTATGCCAAACTTAGTGATGTAAAAAAAACACATATGACAACTCAAAAACATACTCAAAGGGCAAAGCCTTATAACAGTTCCATCTAAAACAAGCTGCCATTTATGGTTAAAAAAATTTTGACTCTGCAAAAAAGCATGAGGCCACCATGGCATTAGCTATCTCTGAACACTGTTCCATGCTGGCATGTGATCACATTGGAGAAGCATGTAGAGCAGCTTTCTCAGACTCCACTGCTGCTACCCACTTCCAAATGCACAGAACAAAGTGCACAGAAATGATTAATGATGTTCTAGCACTATACATTCTGAAAAGTTGGTCACAGATGTGGGTGACCAGTGTTTCAGCCTCCTCCTCGATGAGGCCACGGATGTAAGTGTTTCTAAGTACCTGGGGGTTGTGATAAGGTAATTTAGTGACACCAAGCAGACAATTGTATCAACATTTCTGGGGCTTGTTGAGTTGGAGAGAGGAGATGCCAAATCTATAGCCCGTGCTGTTGTGGCTTTCTTCGAGAAGTGTTGTCTTAAAAAAGAGAAACCCCTGGGTATAGGGACTGACAATGCCTCTGTTATGGCGGGGATTAACAATGGGGTCCATAAAGTGCTGAAGGAGGAGTATGGCCTCAAATGTCTGGTTCTTATTCGCTGTGTGTGCCACTCTCTGCAGCTTGCTGTAAGTCATGCTTCCAATGACACCATCCCCTGTAGTGTGGAGTACTTGGTACGAGAGACTTATAACTGGTTTTATGTGTCTCCAAAGCGCAGGGAGGCCTACAAGGCCTTATATGAGACCATCAACTGGGGAGAGAAACCTTTACAGATAACCAAGGTGTGTGCCACACGTTGGCTCTCCATTGAACATGCGGTTCCACACATTTTGGACCAGTGGGAGCTTAGGCTGCATTTCGCAGTCACCAAGTCCAGTGAACACTGCTACATGGCTGAGGTTTTATACTCCATGTACAGTGATCCTCAAAACATATTGTATCTGACTTTTTTGAAGTCAGTGCTGGGTGAGGTACAGTTGGCCATCAAGGCTTTTGATGGAGAGCAAGTAGATCCTCTTAAGCTACTTGACAGCTTGGTTAGCCTGATCAAGTCTGTGAGCAGCAGGGTGCTGAATCCACTGGCAAATGTTGATGTACACAAAGGGCCAATAGATGGATACATCAGTCCCAAACCGCATCTTGGTTACCTTTTGAGTCAAAGGCAGCTGAGCTCCACCTTGCGCCCGAGGATGAAAACAATGTCCGAAAGCGGTGTGTAGCCTTCAACATCTCCCTCACTAATGAATTGAGGGCGAGACTGCCGGACAACATCGAAGCATTGCATTACATGTCAGTTTTCAATGTGGAGGAAACTCTAAAGCACAATAAGAGCCCTGGAGAAATTGAAAAAATAGCCAAACTCCTTGGCTACTCCCCCGCAGAGATAGACAAGATTGTCCAGCGTGCCATCCAACTTAGTAAATGGAATGAGACAAAACACACACTGGGTTCTGGAGTGAGATTTGGAAGTTCAGGGATGCAGCTGATATCAACCCATTTCAAGAACTTTCCATGGCTGCTGTGTCTGTGATGTCCTTGCCACACTCGAATGCTGAAGTCGAGAGAGTATTCAGCCAGATGAGTGTGGTAAAAAGCAAACTTAGAAATCGGATGTCCTTGCAGACCCTTAACTCCATCCTGTACATTCGATATGGACTGAAGCTGTCTGGTGAGGCTTGCTATGAGCACCAGCTGCCTGATAATGATTTGGAGCTGATTTTGGCACATTAGCTACTTACTCATTTAAGTCAGCTCCCTCAGTTGCTGAACCTGCCATAGAGAGCCTTGACCAAAGTGACGATGACCCACTCTTTCTGTGAGCCAGCACAGCCTGTGTGTGTGTGCGGAGGGGGGGTCTGGAAAAAATAAACAATTAACCTGAATTAGGGACAGACTTGTTACCATAATTTTCTCACATTGCCATTGACAGTTTTTTGGTTCATTTAGATTGTTAATGTAGATTGTATACAAAAAAAATTGTAAAAAATGTTATGGTTAAAAATTGTAATGTTTTACTGTGACTTGTTGTAGGCTCCTAAGTGGACCATAAGGTTAAAAACCAAACCAAATTAAGAAAAAAATAAAATAAATAAATAATAATAAAAATAAGTAACTCCGCCAGAGTGTCTCTTTTGGGTAACTTTTGCCAGTCCCAAGCCCGGATAAAGGAGGAGGGTTGGAATTGTGACATAAAAAAAACAAGAATCAACAGAAGAAAGTTCATTTGTAGTTCTAAACATATTTAGGGTGTTTTTTTACTCACTTTTAGTCTCTCCCATGACGTTATTCCTCTCTCCTACAGCATCCATCACAATTACATGCACATGGCAAATTATGCAAATTAGGTGATGACGTCATTTAGCAACTTCTAGTGACTTTTAGGACAGCCAATAGCTACTTTTATAAGAACCACATACCAGATTTTTTTAAACATTGTCATTAGCAATTGAGTATTTCTTGTGGCTACCTAGCTCAAATTCTAGAAGTTGGGTTAAAAGCGAGACTATAGCGTCCATAAAGTGACCATTGAATTTAAACAATGTCGGATAGGCTAAGTTTGTAGGTGCAACAGTTTTTATGAAATGTATCATTTATCACGTGCACATTTCCGTCAATTAGAAAACAATGATGTGCTAACTTTTTGTAACATTTCTAATCAATACTAACATATTTTTAGCTGAATCTCAAGAGTGCTCAGCAACTTGCCAACACAAACAGGTCGCCGCCTCTACCAGCCAGGCAGACAGTCATGATAAGAAGTGGTTGAGGACAAACCTAAGCTACTATAGATAGCTATATGTTGGTATTCAAGATGAGGTTAATCAATAAATGCACACAGATTATTGTCCAACATGAAAAATGGGTTGGTTATTAGTGAGCTGAATGTGGTTTGTTTTGATTAGCTCATGTTAGTTAGCTAGCTAGCCAGCAGCTGTAACATTAGATAACAAGCTAACATAACGTTATACCACAGCATAAGTTACCTGTCAGATGAGAACTAATGTTGGCTAGGAAGCTAACCAACAAGCGAGGAAAGCTACCTACCTATATTTTTCCTGGGAAGGTGTTTTATAAGGCTGAAGTCATCTGTGTAAACAAACAGATACGCTAGCTAATGTCCTTGCCTGCTATAGTCAGTTAGCGAACTAGCAAAAACTCAAAGTTGACAATAACTTAGCTAGCTATATCCCACAATATTCCACAAAGCATAGCTAAGTAAAGTTCATAGTCAACACCAAACTTTGTAAAACTGCCACACAGCTAATTTATAATACATTTTGCAATGGGCATTGCTCATCTAACGTTAGCTACTCCATGATGTAAAATTGGCTTGCTTGCTAACGTTACATGTACAACCAGATTTCAACTTATAACATAACACCTGCTAGCTAGCTTGCAAGCTAGCTAATGTAAGCTAATGTTACAGACCTTACCCTATGCATTGATTCAGTACGCGCCCTCCTCTCAATGCAATTGTCTTCCTGTCATTATAATCCAAATTTGCACTGACTGATCAATAGTGTCAAATTACTTTTCAGTGTGTTCCCAAAAATCTGAATTTGCCACACGTGCACCCAGTTAAAACTTGCTAGTGCAACCGAATCTGAGCGCAGTTTAAAGAAAATGCTATGCTTGCTAACCTGGTTCGAGCTAACTCTATATATGACCTAACTGAAATTATACTGTTTTCAACACATCAACTGTCTAAGACAATTAACTTTTTGAGCAAGCAAGATAAATACACGTTCAATCAGTACTGAGTGAATGAACAACAAAGACATTGTGCAACACAAGCTTCCAGGCGCATGTCCACAATCCACTACTCTGCCATACAAGCACTGCTTCACTGGGCAGTACTTTAGGGATGGCGTGAATCTCATGGATGAGGGCAACGACCTCTTTCTTCCTTGAGAGTCTGAGAGCTGGTCTCTCCTCCGTTCTAGCGAGACGGATGCAGTAGTACATACCAGCCCACTGACCGCCTCTTGCCTGCCACTCCACGAAACCAAAGGCTCTTTTAAGAGCCAATTAAAACTATACACTAAAGAGAATGGTCAAACTGTGTCCTCAGATCCAAAGACGGTGACGCTAACCATTGCACTACAGACCTTGTTATAAGCACATCAACTTAACACTATTTATATGGACTGTCTGGCCTATTTAACTGGACATGCTGATGATGACAGGAGTTATCAACATTGTTCTTGATGATCCACAGCGTTATGCAGGCTTTTCTGATCAAGCAGTGCTACAACACCTGATTCTACTACTCAGCTGTTCACCGAGACCAATAATAGTAGAATCAGGTGTGGTAGAACTGGGCTTGAACAAAAAAGCCTGCATAAACCAGACTCCGGAGACGGGCACATCGTGCACCACTCCCTAGCATTCTTCTCGCCAATGTCCAGTCTCTTGACAACAAGGTTGATGAAATCCGAGCAAGGGTAGCATTCCAGAGGGACATCAGAGACTGTAACGTTCTTCGCTTCACGGAAACATGGCTCACTGGAGAGACGCTATCGGAGTCGGTGCAGCCAGCTGGTTTCTCCGCGCATCGCGCCGACAGAAACAAACATCTTTCTGGTAAGAAGAGGGGCGGGGGCGTATGCTTCATGGTTAACGAGACGTGGTGTGGCCACAACAACATACAGGAACTCAAGTCCTTCTGTTCACCTGATTTAGAATTCCTCACAATCAAATGTCGACCGCATTATCTACCAAGGGAATTCTCTTCGATTATAATCACAGCCATATATATTCCCCCCCAAGCAGACACATCGATGGCTCTGAACGAACTTTATTTGAATCTTTGGAAACTGGAATCCATATATCCTGAGGCTGCATTCATTGTAGCTAGGGATTTTAACAAGGCTAGTCTGAAAACAAGACTCTTTGTATCAGCATATCGATTGCGCAACCAGGGCTGGAAAAACCTTGGATCATTATAATGCCCTGCCCCGCTCTCCTTTCGGAAAAGCTTGACCACGACTCAATTTTGTTGATCCCTGCCTACAGACAGAAACTAAAACAAGAAGCTCCCACGCTGAGGTCTGTTCAACGCTGGTCCGACCAATCTGATTCCACACTCCAAGACTGCTTCTTCCATCACGTGGACTGGGATATGTTTTGTATTGCATCAAACAACAACATTGACGAATACGCTGATTCGGTGAGCGAGTTCATTAGAACGTGTGTTGAAGATGTCGTTCCCATAGCAACGATTAAAACATTCCCAAACCAGAAACCGTGGATTGATGGCAGCATTCGCGTGGAACTGAAAGCGCGAACCACTGCTTTTAATCAGGGCAAGGTGACCAGAAACATGACCGAATACAAATAGTGTAGCTATTCCCTCCGCAAGGCAATCAAACAAGCTAAGCGTCAGTATAGAGACAAAGTAGAATCTCAATTCAACGGCTCAGACACAAGAAGTATGTGGCACGGTCTACAGTCAATCGTGGATTACAAAAAGAAAACCAGCCCGGTCACGGACCAGGATGTCTTGCTCCCAGGCAGACCAAATCACTTTTTTGCCCGCTTTGAGGACAATACAGTGCCACTGACACGGCCCGCAACCAAAACATGCGGACTCTCCTTCACTGCAGCCGACATGAGGAAAACATTTAAAAGTGTCAACCCTCGCAAGGCTGCAGGCCCAGACGGCATCCCCAGCCGTGCCCTCAGAGCATGCGCAGACCAGCTGGCTGGTGTGTTTACGGACATATTCAATCAATCCCTATCCCAGTCTGTTGTTCCCACATGCTTCAAGAGGGCCACCATTGTTCCTGTTCCCAAGAAAGCTAAGGTAACTGAGCTAAACGACTACCGCCCCGTAGCACTCACTTCCGTCATCATGAAGTGCTTTGAGAGACTAGTCAAGGACCATGTCACCTCCACCCTACCTGACACCCTAGACCCACTCCAATTTGCTTACCGCCCAAATAGGTCCACAGACGATGCAATCTCAACCACACTGCACACTGCCCTAACCCATCTGGACAAGAGGAATACCTATGTGAGAATGCTGTTCATCGACTACAGCTCGGCATTTAACACCATAGTACCCTCCAAACTCGTCATCAAGCTCGAGACCTTGGGTCTCGACCCCGCCCTGTGCAACTGGGTACTGGACTTCCTGACGGGCTGCCCCCAGGTGGTGAGGGTAGGCAACAACATCTCCACCCCGCTGATCCTCAACACTGGTGCCCCACAAGGGTGCATTCTGAGCCCTCTCCTGTACTCCCTGTTCACCCACGACTGCGTGGCCACGCACGCCTCCAACTCAATCATCAAGTTTGCGGACGACACAACAGTGGTAGGCTTGATTACCAACAACGACGAGACGGCCTACAGGGAGGAGGTGAGGGCCCTCGGAGTGTGGTGTCAGGAAAATAACCTCCCACTCAACGTCAACAAAACTAAGGAGATGATTGTGGACTTTGTGAACACCCCCCTATCCACATCGATGGAACAGTAGTGGAGAGGGTAGTAAGTTTTAATTTCCTCGGCGTACACATCACAGACAAACTGACAGCATCGTGAAGAAGGTGCAGCAGCGCCTCTTCAACCTCAGGAGGCTGAAGAAATTCGGCTTGTCACCAAAAGCACTCACAAACTTCTACAGATGCACAATCGAGAGCATCCTGTCGGGCTGTATCATCGCCTGGTACGGCAACTGCTCCGCCCACAACCGTAAGGCTCTCCAGAGGGTAGTGAGGTCTGCACAACGCATCACCGGGGGCAAACTACCTGCCCTCCAGGACACCTACACCACCCGATTTCACAGGAAGGCCATAAAGATCATCAAGGACAACAACCACCCGAGCCACTGCCTGTTCACCCCGCTATCATCCAGAAGGCGAGGTCAGTACAGGTGCATCAAAGCTGGGACCGAGAGACTGAAAAACAGCTTCTATCTCAAGGCCATCAGACAGTTAAACAGCCACCACTAACATTGAATGGCTGCTGCCAACACACTGACTCAACTCCAGCCACTTTAATAATTGGAATTGATGGGAAATTATGTAAAATATATCATTAGCCACTTTAAACAATGCTACCTAATATAATGTTTACATACCCTACATAATTCATCTCATATGTATACGTATATACTGTGCTCTATATCATCTACTGCATCCTTATGTAATACATGTATCATTAGCCACTTTAACTATGCCACTTTGTTTACATACTCATCTCATATGTATATACTGTACTTAATACCATCTACTGTATCTTGCCTATGCCGCACTGTACCATCACTCATTCATATATCTTTATGTACATATTCTTTATCCCCTTGTGTCTATAAGGTAGTAGTTTTGGAATTGTTAGCTAGATTACTTGTTGGTTATTACTGCATTGTCGGAACTAGAAGCACAAGAATTTCGCTACACTCGCATTAACATCTGCTAACCATGTGTATGTGACAAATAAAATTTGATTTGATTTGATTTGAGCTTCTCAATAGCAGTTGTGGCCATCCCTGAATTGTATTTACAAAGTTGACTATACATTTTGTTGTACATTTGATATTTAGTTATAACTCACTTTTGTTTACAGGTAGTGTAGTACTAGGCCTTTCTTCAGTAAACTATAAGGTACAGTTTCATGTAAATAGTTAATGTGTACATGTTGATTATGTGTGTATTTTCCAGGAGGTTGTTCGATTGTCTTAAAATCTAAGTAACATGATTTTAAAAAATCAGAGGAAAGGAAAGAAAGAAAGATGTTGGTGGGAAAGGGGGGGAGAAGTTGAGAGGGGCAGAGAGAGATATAGTTGAGGGGCAGAGAGAGATATAATGAGAGAAGAAGAGATGGAGAGAGTTAAAGAAACAACAGAAGGGAAAGAGAAGAGAGAACTGAGAGAGAAAGAGGTCTGACAGAGAGAGAAAGATGAAAGTGAGGGAGAGAGAGAAAGTGAGAGAGTGAGAGAGAGAGCAAGAGAGAAGGCCCTTGAGCTCTCATAAAACTAGTGGCGCAGTAATCATGGTCTGTCTGTCTGATGGCTATTTGTACACTAGGTGGCACCATAAAACCACCGAAGACATGACTGGAATTTTAAACATCATTGACTCTCTCGCAGCGGCGCTATAGCATACCCTACACCAAGGGTGGGGCAAAGTATGGCCTGCCGGGCACTTCAATACGGCTTGCGAGACATAAAAATATAAAAAAATAATGAGTTTAACAAACAATTATTCCCCCCAAAAATGTGGCCCTCCGTTGAATTTCAAAATCCCGATGTGGCCCTCGAGCCAAAAGGTTTCTCCACCCCTGCCCTTCACTAAAACCCTTCACAGTTTGAATGGAACCCTAAAGGCTGCCTACAGATAAAAGTCTTTGCAGCAGCAATACATATAACTAAACTCAGCAAAAAAAGAAATGTCCCTTTTTTCAGGACCCTGTCTTTCAAAGAGAATTTGTAAAAATCCAAATTTCTTCACAGATCTTCAATGTAAAGGGTTTAAACACTGTTTCCCATGCCTGTGCAATGAACCATAAACAATTAATGACCATGCAACTGTGGAACGGTTGTTAAGACACTAATAGCTTACAAACGGCTGGCAATTAAGGTCACAGTTATGAAAACTTAAGACACTAAAGATGCCTTTCTACTGACTCTGAAAAACACCAAAAGAAAGATGCCCAGCTTGAACCGCTAGGCAAATCATGTGCAAGTGAAATTTCAAATGTGGAATGATGTGCAAACATGTGTTTTTGGACCCCTTCACATGAGATATTGAGGGGATTCGATTATCTGGCACGGGTTGCCCCAGTGGGAGGAGTTTGTACCAAGTGATTGCATAAGTTTTAGAACCAGGCTGACTCCTGGGTGTGACCCAGGTGCCCCGTTCAAAGCCCATGGCGAAGATGGCTCAAAGCAAAAGTTATGTAGATTAAGCATGTGGAATAATAAGTATAATTATGTGTTTTTACATGCAAAGGGGATTAATTTTGACAAAAATGCTTTATCTGCCTTAGAAATGAAAAGTAGTTTGAGAATTCAATCATATTTTTTATGGAAAATAGATGTTTTATGTTTCTGGACCATGCACAACATTACCTTGTTGACAAGATGACCAAGCGGAGAAGATTACTGTTCCATTTGAGATGGGAACTCCTCCCTCAACGATTTTGCCTGTTCACATCACGGCCATAGCTGGGTGCACTGTGGCTCATGTTAATAGAATTCCCTCTATGTTGTCACATGTTTAGATTCATCAAATCAAAGCAAATTTTATTTGTCATATGCGCCGAATACAACCTTACAGTGAAATGCTTATTTACAAGCCCTTAACCAACAGTTCAGTTTTAAGAAAAATACAAAAAAAAGAAGAAGAAATAAACTAACAAATATTTAAAGAGCAGCAGTAAAATAACAATAGCCAGGCTATATATAGGAGGTACCAGTACAGAGTCAATGTGCGGGGGCACCAGTTAGTCGAGGTAATTGAGGTAATATGTGGGTAGAGTTATTAAAGTGACCTTATACATAGATAATAACAGAGAGTAGCAGCAGCGTATAAAAGAGGGGGAGGCAATGCAAGTACCCTTTAGCTCAGTCCGGATGCTGCCTGTAATCCATGACTTCTGATTGGAGTATGTACGTACAGTCGCTGTGGAGACGACATCATCGATGCAATTATTGATGAATCCAGTGACTGATGTGGTGTACTCCTCAATGCCATTGGAAGAATCCCAGAGCATATTCCAGTCTGTTCTAGCAAAACAGTCCTGTAGCTTAGCATCTGCTTAATCTGACCACTTTTTTATTGACTGAGTCACTGGTGCTTCCTGCTTTAATTGTTGCCTGTAAGCAGGAATCAGGAGGGTAGAATTATGGTCAGATTTGCCAACTTGAGGGCAAGGGAGAGCTTTGCACGTGTCTCTGTTTGTGGAGTAAAGGTGGTATAGAGTTTTTTTCCCTCTGGTTGCACATTTACATGTTGATAGAAATTAGGTCAAACGGATTTAAGTTTCCCTGCATTAAAGTCCCCGGCCAATAGGAGCGCCACCTCTGGATGAGCATTTTCTTGTTTCCTTATGGCGGTATACAGCTCATTGAGTGCAGTCTTAGTGCCAGCATCTGTCTGTGGTGGTATGTAGACAGCTACAAAAAATGCAGATGAAAACTCTCTTGGTAGATAGTGTGGTCTACAGCTTATCATGAGATACTCTACCTTAGGCGAGCAAACCCTCGAGACTTCCATAGATATCGTACAACAGCTGTTGTCTACAAATATACATAGACTGCCACCGCTTGTCTTACCAGAGGCTGCTGTTCTATCCTGCTGATGCAGTGTATAACCCATCAGCTGTATGTTATTCATGTTGTCGTTCAGCCACGACTCAGTGAAACATAAGATATTACAGTTTGTCATGTCCAGTTGGTAGGATATACACTTGAAGTCGGACGTTTACATAGACCTTTAAACTCAGTTTTTCACAATTCCTGACATTTAATTCAAGTAAATATTCCCTGTCTTAGGTCATTTAGGATCACCACTTTATTTTAATAATATGAAATGTCAGAATAATAGTAGAGATAATGATTTATTTCAGATATATTTTTATTCTTCACATTCCCAGTGGGTCAGAAGTTTACATACACTAAGTATTTAGTAGCATTGCCTTTACATTTTTTAACTCGGGTCAAACGTTTCGGGTAGCCTTCCACAAGCTTCCCACTGTCAGGTATGCATAAACGGCTGTAAGGGAGTCAGGTGCAGGAGAGCAGATATTGGGTTGCCAACGGAGCCTTTTATTTAGGCGAACCAAAAGCACACTGCAAAGTGAACACGAAATAACAACAGCGCAAAAAACTAACGTGCGCATAACATGAAACAGAATAAACAATACCACACACAGACATGGGGGTAACAGAGGGTTAAATACACAACATATAATGAGGCAAATGAGAACCAGGTGTGTGGGAAAACAAGACAAGACAAATGGAAAATAGAAAATGGATCGACGATGGCTAGAAGACCGGCGACGTCAACCGCCGAGCACCGCCCGAACAAGGAGAGGCATCAACAGTGACAGTATCCCCCCCGATGTGCGGCTCCAGCTGTGCGTTCAACATCAGCCTCGGGGACGACCTGGGGGGACAATGCGCAGGGCGATCCGGATGGAGACGGTGGAACTTCCGCAGCAGGGAAGGATCCAACACGTCCTCCACCAGAACCCAGCATCTCTCCCCCGGGCCATACCCCTCCCAGTCCACGAGGTACTGAAGGCCCCTCGCTCGACATCTCGAATCCAGTATGGAATGAACAGAGTACGCCGGGGCCCCCTCGATGAGGGGGCGGAGGAACCTCCCACACCTCAGACTCCTGGAGCGGGCCAACCACCACCGGCCTAAGGAGAGACACATGGAACGAGGGGTTAATGCGGAAATCGGGGGGAACCTGTAATCTGTAACAAACCTCGTTCACTCTCCTCAGGACTTTAGATAACCCCACAAACCGCGGATCCAACTTCTGGCAGGGCAGGCGAGCAGGCAGGCGGTTTTGGGTTGAGAGCCAGACCCGGTCCCCCGGTGCAAACACCACTACAGCACCACTACACCACTACAGATCTCACTACAGTGACGGTCTGCGCCAACTTTCTGGCACAGCACAGCGCGCTGAAGATGAACATGGGCGGCGTCCCATGTCTCCTCTGCACGCCGGAACCAGTCGTCCACCGCAGGAGCTTCGGTCTGACTCTGATGCCAAGGAGCCAGAACCGGCTGATACCCCAATACACACTGAAAGGGGGAGAGGTTAGTGGAGGAGTGGCGGAGCGAGGTCTGGGCCATCTCTGACCAGGGCACGAACGCTACCCACTCCCCCGGCCGGTCCTGGCAATAGGACCTCAGAAACCTACCCACATCCTGGTTTACTCTCTCCACCTGCCCATTACTCTCGGGGTGAAAACCTGAGGTAAGGCTGACCGAGACCCCCAGACGTTCCATGAACGCCTTCCAGACCCTTGAAGTGAACACGGGGGACATCGATCAGGCACTATATCCTCAGGCACTCCATAGTGCCGGAAGATGTGCGTAAACAAGGCCTCCGCAGTCTGTAGGGCCGTAGGGAGACCGGGCAGAGGGAGGAGACGGCGGGACTTAGAGAAACGATCCACAACGACCAGGATCGTGGTGTTTCCCTGTGATGGGGGAAGATCGGTCAGGAAATTGATCGACATATGTGACCATGGCCGCTGTGGAACGGGTAAGGGGTGTAACTTACCTCTGGGCAGGTGCCTAGGGGCCTTACACTGGGCGAACACTGAACAGGAAGAAACATAAACCCTCACATCCTTAGCCAAAGTGGGCCACCAGTACTTCCCGCTCAGACAGCGCACTGTCCGACCGATGCCTGGATGACCAGAGGAGGGTGACATGTGGGCCCAATAGATCAGCCGGTCACGGACAGCAGACGCCCAGGAACGTACAGACGCCCAGCACGACACTGGAGGGGAGTGGGCTCTGTACGCAACGCCCACTCAATGTCCACGTCCAGCTCCCACACTACTGGCGCCACCAGGCAGGAGGCCGGGAGTATGGGAGTGGGATCCATTGGCCGCTCCTCTGTGTCATACAGCCGGGATAGTGAGCCTGCTTTCACGTTCTGGGAACCTGGTCTGTAAGAAAGGGTGAAAACAAAATGGGTGAAAAACATGGTCCACCTTGCCTGGCGAGGGTTCAGTCTCCTCGCCGCCCGGATGTACTCCAGATTGAGGTGATCAGTCCAGATGAGAAAAGGTTGATTAGCCCCCTCAAGCCAATGTCTCCACACCTTCAAAGCCTTGACAACAGCCAACAACTCCCGGTCCCCCACGTCATAGTTTCGCTCCGCGGGGCTGAGCTTCCTCGAGAAGAAAGCACAGGGACAGAGCTTCAGTGGCGTGCCCGAGCGCTGAGAGAGCACAGCTCCTATCCTAGCCTCGGACGAGTCCACCTCCACTATGAATGCCAAGGAGGGATCAGGATGAGCCAGCACGGGAGCCGAGGCAAACAGAGCCCTCAGGTGACCTAAAGCCCTGTCCGCCTCAGCTGTCCACTGCAAGCGCACCGGGCCCTCTAAAGCAGTGAGGTAATGAGAGCCTCTACCTGACCAAAACCTCGGATAAACCTCCGGTAGTAGTTTGCAAACCCTAAGAACCGCTGCACCTCCTTTACCGTGGTGGAAGTTGGACAATTACGCATGGCTGCAATGCGGTCACTCTCCATCTCCACCCCTGAGGTGGAAATGCCATACCCTATGTCAGAATGTCAGAATGTCATCAATATACACCACTACAACCTGCCAGTGCAGGTCCCTAAAAATCTTGTCTACAAAGGCTTGGAAGACTGATGGAGCATTCATCAACCCGTACGGCATGACGAGGTACTCATAGTGCCCAGAGGTGTTACTGAAAGCCATCTTCCACTCATCTCCCTCCCGGATATGCACCAGATTATAAGCACTCCTGAGATCTAGTTTGGTGAAGAAGCGCGCCCCATGCATTGACTCTATCACTGTGGCTATGAGCAGTAGCAGGTAACTATACCTCACAGTGATCTGATTCAAACCCTGATAGTCAATGCACGGGCGCAGACCCCCCTCCTTCTTCTTCACAAAAAAGAAACTCAAGGAGGTGGGTGAAGTGGAGGACCGAATGTACCCCTGATGCAGGGATTCGGAGACATATGTTTCCATAGCCTCCACCTTCGCCTGTGAGAGGGGATACACGTGACTCCTGGGAAGTGCAGCGCCTACCAGGAGATCTATCGCACAATCGCCCCGTCGATGAGGTGGTAATTGAGTCGCTTTCTTTTTAGAGAAGGCGAGAGCCAAATCAGCATATTCAGGGGGAATGCGCACGGTGGAGACCTGGTCAGGACTCTCCACCGTAGTGGCACCAATGGAAACCCCTAAACACTTACCTGAGCATTCTCGCGACGACCCTGTGAGAGCCCTCTGTGACTAAGAAACAGTGGGGTTATGACAAGTTAACCAGGGTAGGCCCAGCACCACGGGAAATGCAGGACAGTCAACAATAAAGAGCCTAATTCTCTCCGTATGACCCCCCTGCGTCACCATGCCCAAGGAGCGGTGACCTCCCTAATCAACCCTGGCCCTAATAGTCGACTATCTAAGGCGTGAACGGGGAAGGGCACATCCACGGGAACGATGGGAATCCCTAAACTGAATTGACGAGCGCCTTGTGCTGGGAATGCGGGGAAAACTCAGGAAAAGTAACAAACAAAAACATGTGTGCAACAGAGGGCTCTCGGTGAGAATGGTGCCTTCTCACCTGGGGTGACGCCAGAGTGCCCTGCCTGCTGCCTCGAACCCTAGAGGAGACAACACGGCACCGACCAGCAGTGTGACCTCTGCAGCCACAGATGGTACACGTGAAAGCGCCTCCTCCGGTCTTCCTGTGCGCAGCACCTCCCAGCTCCATAGGCACCGCAATGGTGGTGCTGAGAAATAGAATCGACAGGGCCCTCTCTGGACGTCCGCGGGTGACCAGCAGGTTATCCAGCCGAATGGACATGAACACCAGCTGGTCGAAGATAAGATTGGTATCCCTGCAGGCCAACTCCCAACAGACATCCTCGCGCAGGCTGCAATGGTAGTGGTCGATGAGGGCCCTGTCGCTCCATCCCGCTCCGGCGGCCAAGGTGCGAAATTCCAGTGCGAACTCCTGGGCGCTCCTCATCCCCTGCCTCAGGTGAAACACCCGCTGCTCTACCCTCGGGCGGGTGGTCTAAGAAGGTTGCAAGCCTCCCCCTTTTTCCTCCAAACATAACGATGGTCATTATGGCCAAACTTTTTCTTTCTTTTTTAATCAGACCAGAGGACATTTCTCCCAAAAATATTAGGATTTTCCTGTCCTGCTAAGCATTCAAAATGTAATGAAAAAATCTTTGGAGTAAAAAGCTGATTATTTTCCAAAGTAATGTAGTGAAGTAAAAGTAAAAGTAGTCAAATATATTACTAGTAAAGTAAAGTACAGATACCCCAAAAAACTATTTAAGTAGTACTTTAAAGTATTTTTACTTAAGTACTTTACACCACTGACTTATATGTAAGTTGAAAACATTGTATGTGAAAAGCACTGTGTGTATCATAACGACATATTTGTTGTCACGTGAAGTGTTCCAAAAACACATATTCACATGTGAAATGTGTTTTTGCCGTAAGGGATTGTATCCAAATCAAAATGGTGATGTGGTTTAATAAATACTGCAATGTGATGCCACATCCTATAAGCTGTATGCTTATATTGTCATTACATGCATCACCTGCAGTGATCCAATGAACCCTCTGAACTCTCCTGGACTGGATTCAGGCAAACTATGTATTTGTTTATGGATAATTTGTAGCCTAAAATACTTCATATTTGAGATATATTAATGGAAATGATCAAATGTAAAACGGATTCATGCCCCGTTACTGTTGGGCTGTCATCCATTGAATTTATCTCCCTTTCTGACTCTTTTTAATCTGAATTCACCTTCAACCTCGATCTCTGAGAAAGAGCCAACGTCAGCCTATTTTACTATTCTTCTATTATGCGAACCTAGAGCCTAGTGTAGGCGCACTTCGAGTCTAGGCCATTTTCTTCTCTCTGAAACATATTTTAGAGCACAGAACCTATTCCCTCGCAGAGGAAAAGCTTTCCATAAACATACCTAGGCTGATTACTCTTCTCTCACCACAATCTCCCTTTCCAGTCACTTATGTGAGAGAGCGCGCTTACACACACACACACTCTGCACCTATGTGCTGTGTTTAGCTGAGATTGCCTTTTCTAAAAATGACCCGGTCGTGCTAGGAATGATCTCATGGTTATGATCGGGTTGATAGGGTTTATCACGCTTTCTCGTTATCCTGCACCAACGCTTACAACACAAAAACCATCAGTCTTCCTTTCTCCCGTGAACCTTGTATTTGACTAATAGGGGCGCACGCTAGATTGTGTGCTATCGTCCCTGACGAGAACGATGAGAACCCGCTGTACGAGCGTGATTCCCTAGGATACTACAGTACCACGGGTTGTCCTGTTTTGTTATTTAGGTTATGCATTCCTCGCCATAAATACATACCATCAAGCGATCACAGCATATGAAAAGCACAAACAAATCGAATGCTTATCACTATATTTTTATTAAACCACAAACTGTTGAATTATTGTAATCTCGATCTACATTTTGTGTGACACGAGACACCGTCTCATATCATTCTTACCATCTCCCGTTCCCGTCTCTTGATATTGACTTGCATGCTGTTGCGCTCTCTCTCGCTCTCTCTTTCTCGTTCTCTCTCTCTCTGGTTGTCTATCTCTCTCTTTCTTTCTCTCTCTCTCTCTTTCTCTCTCCCTCTCACACTCTCTCCATCTCTCTCTGGTTGTCCTTGTGATAACGAGATAAAGAAGCCGAACAACACTGAAGCCAAAGAACAGAGGGATGAGATAGAAACGGTTGGATCAAGTAGCTGTACTCATTATAGCCGAATTATTAAATCAAGTGGAACATAGCCTATGTATTGACTAATAGCCTAGCAACGCCATAAGATGCGTCTTTCGTGATATCTTCACGGATCTTTTGATCTGCCAATTTTTTTTTAAACTCAGACTGCGCTTTTTCAGTGTTGTTGAACTAGATAGACAAATCCTATGTTTTTTTCTCATAACTATTGATTTCTGACGCCGCCAACCTGAAGTTCATCGTTATCATCTTGGCCGCCGGGATGGTGGCCTTCGTTGGAGCAGTCATCTGCATCATCGCCGCGGTCCATACCGGCTCCGCTGCCGAATCTCAGCAGCAGCCTGTCGCAGACAACCAGTCGCAGTCTCCGGACGCTGGAGTGCAGCAGACTTTCCCCGGGGGCTCCGTGGCGCGAGCGGGTCCACTGGGCGCTCTCCATGGTTCTGAAACGCAGGACGGAGAAGCGCCCACTTTCTTCCACGTCCCCAGCGGCTCAGACCGCATTGGTGGAACTAGGCAGGTTAGCAGACTTATCTGCACCCCAGTCCCGGCCGGAGAATGCAACCCCAAAAACTTTCAGCAACAAGCCGACGACCCGTCGCTGTTCGCGGGTGAGGACTGGGGATACCTCCGCACCACGGCAGAGGAACTCAAACAGACAGTTCTCCAGCAGAAGGACCAGATTATCACCGACCAGCGGACCATTAGAGATCTGTCAGGCAAGCTTTCGGAGTGTGAGAGCGGAATAGAGGGGCGTAGAGTACCGGAGAGTAGCGCGGGGCTCTGGGGAGGTAAGAGGGTAGATGAGGGCCGGCTCATGGTCCGGGACAGTGCTCCGTCGTCGTCTGTGGCACAGCTGCTCACCGCCCAGGCTGTAGGCGAGCTGGAACAGGCTATCGTTCAGATGAAAGACCGCATAGAGAAACTGGAGGTAAGGGGGAATGGGAGAAACATGTGTCATGTATGTTGGTGTTGAATTCCACTATCGCATATCTTTATTTTAAACTAAATGTTATTGTATCTGTAATTAAAGCAGTGAATAGGCTAATTCTGACCCTCTCGTGAGTCAGTTGACCTGCTTGGCATACCTCGATAGCACTCACTCTGAATTTCTACTCACGTCTCTGATGGCAGTATGTCCGTGTGGGTGTGGCTACGTGGTTTTACTGTTTAATTGAGACCATTTCCAGTTAATAGAAATCAGGAACAGGATTAGATCAGGTTAGATGACCATCTACAGGTAACTGCCAAAATAAAGGAAACACCATCATAAAGCGTTGGACCACCGCAAGCTGCCAGAACAGCGCCAATGAGTATTGGCATAGATTATACAAGTGCCTAGAACTCTGTTGGACGGATGCGACACCACTCTTCCACAAGAAAGAGTGTTTTGTTGATGGATAACGCTGTCATAGGCGTTGCTCCAGAATCTCCCATAAGTGTTCCAAAGGGTTGACATCTGATGACATGCACGCACGCACGCACGCACACACACACACACACACACACACACACACACACACACACACACACACACACACACACACACACACACACACACACACACACACACACACACACACACACACACACACACACTTTAGACTTCGTATGCTCCTTTGAGCCTCCATCTTTCAAAGTCACTGAGATCTATTTTTGTAGACATGGTTAAAATAATGGTTAGTGCTATCCGGAATCCTTGGGACATCCCTATCCTAAACCCTAACCTTAATCCCTAACCTTACCATAGCCCTAACTTTACCATAACCCTTACCTAGCCCTGAACTTAACCCTGACCTAAAACCATTTTAAATTTCAACTTCAAGGGGTTAATGTCAAAGTCGCAAGGATCCCGGATAGCAAGGACTTCAAATAATGGGCAACTGGGCATTTTTATGCATGACCCTAAGCATGGGATGTTAATTGCTTAATTAACTCAGGATCCACACCTGTGTGGAATCACCTGCATTCAATATACTTTGTAGCCCTCATTTACTCAAGTGTTTCCTTTATTTTGGCAGTTACCTGTATATCAATGTCTTTAACTTATTGTCCCTGAAAATTGATTAGATGCATTATATTAAAATTGATTAGATGCATTATATTCGTCTTAGCAATAGCTTATTAGACTTCAAAACAATGTTGAGGAACCAATCAGTTACTTCACCAAAATCTATTAACATATTTTGGTATCATTTGTTGCTATTGCACCATTACAATGTCTTCTCAACCTGCTTCACAACTCAAGTTAAATTTAGCCAGTTTGATTAATGGAAACCCCAAAACAAGAACGTAGTAGGATAATTTATTAGCCCTAATCTACAGACACAGGAGAATGTGTTGTTCCAGCCACCTCTGCTTCCCACTATGACTAACCCAGGGGAGGAGAAGAGGAGGGGTGGAGGAGGGAGGGGAGGGTAGAGTAATACGAAGCTGCTTTATAGCTGCCTGCCAAGCAACATGTGATGTACAACACCATTTCTTCTGGAGAAAATATCATAAAATATTCATCCGACCAGCTACCTATATTTGTCAAGAGCAGAGACCATCATATTATTTTTGCAGCTTCTGCCTAGCACACTACTGTTATACTGTATTAGTGGTGTACCTCTGTATCAGTGGTTCCCAACCATCTTTGGTCACTGTACCTCCAGTCTCGTTGGAACTGATCTTAACAAAGAATAACACATTTACTACATGTGGAAAGGTGAGGTACCTCCACGGGTACTAGTACCTCATGTTGAGAACCACTGCTCTGTGTGTAACTTACAGCATGTGCCTCACTGTAAATAAGACGTGGCATTGTCTGTGTGTCTATTTGACTGCACTTCGTTTTGCTGCAGTTGTAGTGTTTTTTCTCGGCTGACTGAGCGGACTTTTAATTACTTGTTTTCCCAGCACTTTTTCTCTGTTTTTCGCTGCACATAATTGATTATGCATAATAAAAAATAAAACAAACTCCAGAGATTAGAGTGCTTATCTAACACGAAGGCCCACATTAATCACAGCACATTAAACAGTGTGAGTGCAGCTCTGAAAACCGAACTGGCTTCCAGTGTCGCGTTCGAGGCCGGAGAAAGACTGAGGGGGGGGGGGGGGGGACTGAATCAAGACCGAGACCAGAAGAATTTGAGTCCAATTCAGGACCATGATTTAATTTATTTAGTCAAATTGCCACCCTAATAAGAGTTCAAAATGTCCAGTATTTCTGTCTTTGTATTTCAGGAGAACATATGGATTAGACATCTTAGACATTCAGAATGGTGAAATAAATGCATGCTGGGGGCCTTCTACACCTTCAGAGAAGGGCAAAGGATTTATAAAATAATAATAACAACAATAATTCAAATTTTTATTATTATTTTCAATTATGTTCTGATTTATTTCTCTTAATTTTTAGTTGGAAAGGAAAGGGTTAACACTGAAGAGAAAAACATATTCAATCAGGATTTTTCTTTGGTCATCTCTGGGGCTAGCTAAGTCAGCCATTGGCTAGGCCATCAGAACCTAGATAGAAGGCATCCGCCATTCAACTGTATTAGGGCAACATTTTGGAGTGACAGTGGAATCAACCAGTCACATTTTGACTTGTAATCGGTGGGATCGTTTTAACAAAAAACGTTCTCTTCTCATAGGCCAACGCGCAATAGCAAGCAATAGTTTTCCCACAGTCTAGCTTTTGTTGTAGACAAATTTTCAGCAGCTGTTATCGAAGAGGATGTTGTTGAAAATGTTTTCTTTGATTTAACTAGGCAAGTCAGTTAAGAACACATTCTTATTTACAAAGACAGCCTACCCCGGCCAGCCCCTAACCCGGACAACGCTGGGCCAATTGTGTGCCGCCCTAAGGTCTGTAGTGACACCTCTAGCACTGAGATGCAGTACCTTTGACACAGGAGATTCTCCCTTTTCAAGAATAACTTTCAACAAGAAGTTAGCCTTTTACTGCAGTGGGCTTAATCAGGGTCACACAGAGGGATTCTTGGTAGTCAAACAAATCTACTTTGAAACAAAAGTATACACCTCATACACATTGTCAAAACATACAAATGAAATAAAAAACCTGTACCATGTCAGAAATAGAGTTGAAATGTATAAAATGTTTAGTTTGCATCCCGATATTACACTTTACTGTATGTACACCACAGAAGACTGAAATATAACAAAGCTGTTTGACATAGAAACACCGGATTGTAGTAAAAAAAAAAAAAACGTCATTAATTATGAAAATAGGACAAATATTAATAGCATTCCACCCATGAGGCCAAAGAGGGTGCTTTTGGTCATTGACTGCAGGAAAGGGTTCTTTAAAATGATCATCATCTGGTTAGTGGAATGGTGTTTTTTGTAATAATACTGTATTATTTTTCTGTTTTTGCTCAATCTGATTGGGTGGGATGGGCCAGGGGATGGGCCTGTGTCCACCCAGGCCCACTCATGCCTATGCCCCCGATGCAAACAGCTCATGATGACTGCATTGCACATCACAAATAATCTACAAAACCAAGACTTCGTACCAAACTTTTTCAATACCTGGTTTGCATACCCGTTGTTGCCTTAGTTAGCATTTACTAGTAGATATGCTGAAACGTCTGTCCTACCCTACCGGCTACCGATGTCATTCTTCTGTGAGCTGCTCCATGATTAAACCAGTTGACAGCTGCACACTCCTGCTGCCTGCAGATGATATTCCTCTGAAACAAAGCTGTGTGTGCGTGGCGCATGTAAATATATTTCACCTGCTTTGCAATTGTGTAGGCTACATTTTGCATGATTTTACTATTGTACTACGTAATTGATCAATTGTATACCTCCACTGCACTGGTATCCCTCCCTCCCACACTCCTTCCCTCCCACACTCCCTCTCTCCCACACTCCCTCTCTCCCACACTCCCTCCCATGAAGACAGATATCGGACCGCTGGCGCTCTCTCACAACCACACGGATGCAGCAACTGCGGTGACTTCAAGAGGGGCAGGTGGTGGTGGGCTCTCTGAGGCCCCTGATCGCTGGGGTGAGGCAAGGCTAGTGGGGCAGGCCCGAACAGGGGATGGACCAGAGCAGTGGCCACGGATGGAGGATCTGGAGGGAGAGCTTGAGAGGAAGCTGGAACTCCTGGAGAAGGAGAGGAAGGCCCTGCGAAAGGAATCCCAGAGACACAGGCAGGAGATTGACCAGGGGATCAACTCCCTACACCACCGCATTGCTGGCCTGGAGGAGGGTGAGAGAGGGGGCAGAGGGTTAGATGTAAGAGAAGATCAATGGTTATGAGTGATACTCATACCTGAATGACATTAATTGATATGGTGGGGGAGGTTACAAGTCGGGGACAATGAACCATAAATGATCTACCAGAAAGGTAACTTATTATCAATCTATGAAGATGACTTCAACACATTATGACACAGAATAAGAAAAAAGAACATGACAAGAAAAAAACATCCAAGTGGAAGTATCATAGAACAGAGATGAGATATCCTGGGGGCAGGAAGGAAGTCAAATGTGTGATGTGGCCATTGCATAAACCCCCAAAAGACAGTACAAAATCCTAATAAGAGAAGTCTATTCAACATTCCCCCTACCGCATTTCCTCATTACTCAAATACTCTTTCCCTCCCTCTCTATTTCTCCACCCATACCTCCTTACCCCAGGACTCTCAGAGTACACCTACCCCGAGGGCTACAAGCTGTCCTTCCCAACACGTACCAACTATATGTACGCGGTGGTACAGCACCCCATCCCTGAGCTGCGTGCCTTCACCGTGTGCCTCTGGCTGAGACCCGCCGAGGGGGGCATCGGCACCCCTTTCTCCTACGCTGTGGCGGAGCAGCCCAATGAGCTAGTTCTGCTGCAGGGCATGCACACCCCTGTGGAGCTGCTCATTAACGACAAGGTAATGGAGGAAACAGAGTAGCAGTATTTTAGGGCACGCTGAGTTAGACACAGCACAATTTAAGCTGTAGCTATAACAGTACCTGGGAGCCTACTGTGGAATGATGTCTACGACCAAAATGGCACTCTATTCCCTATGCAGTGCACTACTTTTGACCGGAGCCATGGTCAAAAGTAGTGCACTACATAGGCAATAGGATGCCATTTGGAACAGAGACAAAGCCCCGTTTAGGCTAGAGCTGGGAGTATAGTGTAGATTAGCATGATGTCACTATGGTAATACAATGCCTGGAAGGCATAGAGAGCTACCTAGCTGGCTGTGCCCTTGAGGAAGTGCAGTCCGTGCCTTTGAGAAAGTAATGCTGCAGTCCCCAAATGTTACTGTAATAAAATGACTGCCTTAATGTATTCCAGGAGGACATTTGTTTAATGTCTCCACACAGTGTGTTAAGCATCAAGATATCAGCACTTTAAAAGCACTCTATTTTATCTAACATAATATTGAGTTTTAGTCTAGGATACTCTGTACAACACATGGTTAAGGGTCAGTACTAAGAACCACTTCATCGTATGATTGATTGTCCATTGATTTGCTGTTGTTGCTATTTGAAATACTTCATTTGCACTCTAATATAGTATGCGGTATCACTACATTACCTGCAGTATAGCACTAACACTCATACTAACCCGCACTGTTGTCCTCCCACCCCTAGGCGGCAGAGTTACCTCTGAACCTGTCCCGGGGCAGCTGGCACCACATCTGTGTAAGCTGGAGCCAGAGAGGCGGGGCGTGGCAGGCCTACCAGGGGGGCAAGCTGAGAGGAGAGGGGCAGGGCCTGGCAGCCTGGCACCACATCAGGCCTGGGGGAGTCCTCATCCTGGGGCAGGAACAGGTAAGACTTGGAGGGGTTGGTATTTTGGTGAGGTCAGGAGTGATTGGTGGAAGAGACAGCAACGGCATAGACCTATCGGGGGGTTGTTGTTTTTAAAGGAGAACATATCTTATTGTTCATTGAGATATAGACCCAGGGGTGAAATGAAAGGGGGCAGATGAGAGGAACATGCAGAGTTGAAGTGGGGGACTTGAAGATCAAACCCCAGTCTCTCAGGGCAATGCCAAGTCCGGAGTTACCACTAGACCAAACTCTGACACATCCCTTCTTCTTTTCACCCCTTTCACTCCTCCACCTCCTTCTGCCTGTAGGACACTCTGGGCGGACGTTTCGACTCGTCCCAGGCCCTGGTGGGGGAGCTATCCCAGTGGAACTTATGGGAGCGGGTCCTGACCCCCAGCGAGGTGTCCAGCCTGGCCCACTGCAGCCAGCACGGCCCCCAGCCAAAGGGCAATGTGGCCCCCTGGACCAACCGGGAAGTAGAGGTGTTCGGAGGAGCCATCAAGGTGCCCAGGGAGCCCTGCGCTGCTAAACGCATCAACACCTCACTGTGAGGGGAAGGGAGCCAGGAACCTTATTCACAAAGCGTCTCAGAGTAGGACTAGCGATCGAGGAAAAATCAATACAGTTACATATCGCAATACTATTTTGAACGATATTATAGCAATACTTTGTGTTATTGTTGCTAGGTAGCGTTACCTAGAGCTAGTCAGCTATGCCTGCGCCAAAAATCTGTTTTTTTGTTGCTCTCCATCTTCTTTTTAAATAGTGAGGCAACATGTTTTCAATGCTTTTATTTCCATGACTGGTCAAAACTTATTTCTCATGCTCTCTTGTCTCTCTGCAGCAGACATTTTGAGAGCAATATCTTTGGAACATCAAATTGCAATAAAATCTCAGTATCGAATCAAAATACATATAGAATTGTGAGAATCACAATACATATCGTATTGTCACCTAAGTATCGTGATAATAGTCGTGAGATCCCTGGCAATTCCCAGCCATAAGTAGAACTGTACATGTCATATTATACATGTAATCTTATTTATTATGATCTAATAGGCAAAGCTGATCTTTCATCAGCATTTCTACTTCGAGACTGAGAGCCCTGAGCTGTGTTCAGTAGGGCAAAAACATTGCGGAGGTAACATATTTCGATCTGAACGATTTGTTATGTAGAACAGCAGGAATGCCTAACTGACATGTAGATTAAGTAATCATGTGAGCTCTATTCATCACATTTCTAACTGCAACGTTCAGTATATTGTGCATTTGTGAATTTGTGAAGTAAATTGGCGGGTGGCGCTCGGGTGAAAGGGAGTCGGGGAATAGGGGAATGAAGCACATTGTTAGAAGTGGGAGTAATACTGGTTTCGTAACTACTCATAAAGACTATTTATCCCTCAAGAGGAAATGTTGTTTTGCTTTGCATGTTTTATTTATGTTTTACATCTAGTGTTGGTGAAGTTTATTCAGAGCTACAGGACAGAGAGTGGGTAGGCTAGCCATACCTACATCTACAATTGAACTGCTGCTTTGGACTTGGTCTGTGGCCAGGCACTAAGCCCTAGGAGCCCATTTTGTTTTCTCAGTAGGAGCTAAAAAATTGGGTGTCTATAGCTTTCTCTATCCTCTGACTTGTGTCTAACGGAAGGGGATAACTCAAGTGTACATTATGATTTTATACAGCATTTTATATGCAGACATTAAGAACACACAACCGTGTCAGTTTTGCATTGGTTTGTTAAAGATTTTTTGTTGTTGTATCAACTCGCTTCAAAACAGCATTCTTACGGTCTCTCTTTTCATATTCCTTCTCGTTAACATTTGTATAAATCGTCTGTATCTTAGTAGTGCAGCACGGCTAATCATTATATAGATATATAGATATGACCTCATTTAAATTCAATAACTGTACCCAGTAATGTGAATGTGTGGCTTGAATTGATCCAGAAAATATGTCTTAGACTTTGTCAGTGGTATTACTCAAGCTTATTGGCTAACTTTGTTGCACAATATGGTATAGCACAAGGTTTGATACTTTCTAGACCACCAGAATAGGTATTGGTACCAAGTTGTACCGAAATATATTCAATGTAAAAAGTCATAGAAATAACAATGGGTTTAAATGCGTCGTTATGTATCAATGCACACCCATATATAATTCAATGTATGGAATCCCCCTTGATCTTCGACACCTTGTGACGTGCTGTGAGGTCTGATGCCGGGTAGGCACATTGAATAAAAGCTGTGTTTATCGGGTCAGACACGATCACAAAGATAACCATCAAACAACCACGACCAACCATCAAACAGCAGCAGATAGGCGGCGCAATCATTAGACACGCTTTCACAGGCTGTCATCGCTTGTGCCCCACGCAACAGCCCTGCACGAACAGGCGACTTTCAGCACCACAGACAGCGACCCAAATGCTAGCGAGTAGGTCTACTTGTAGATAGCGTGACACACACAAAATGCCTAGTAGTCAGCACTACTGACTGAGATGTATACTTTCACTTCTCTGGGCTATGTGATAGACATGTAATGTCATTAGACATATAATGTCATAACAGTAGACAGCGCTACTGTTTACCTGTAAACAAAGTACATTTGTCTATCCTTCTGGGTAAAGACGTCAGTGACTGAACTGTAAAACTCCTCCCTGTTGGCCCTCAGTTTTAAAAGTCTCTTGGTCTCAATGTGATGGAGATGATGGCAAGGGATGAGAGTCGTCCTTGATCGCTCTGTCTTTCGACTGTATGTCTTTATCTGTATCAGCACAGAAAATGACTTCTCAATGGATGCTTCTGTGGCTGGTGTGATGAGGACCAGCTGCAGTGACTTAGTTGCCTTGTGACAGTCTGTGTCAGGTCACGCTGGAACAAAAAGCTGTGTGTCTGCATGACACACAACAAGTGTATGGAATGTGTCACAAGGTTAAGAATTGTATGAAAGACACTTATAATTCACAGCAGACAGTATCTGCCGTAAAATCATGAGAACTCATTGTGTAGAGACCAGTGTTTGCCCCCCCCCCCCCCCCAACTCCACACTGGAGCCATGTCTCCCTGGTTCCTTATAGAACAGAAACATTAACTCATGCTCTGGAATGCGGTATCCCCAAAGACATTGCAAATCTTCCAGAGGCCCATCCTCAGTAGAACACACAGATGAGCATTCTAACAACCCCTTATTATGTTCCATAAAACAACCATTTGATGCAAAAACAGCATTATAACATAATCTTGTCATTTCCACCATACTGTAAAAAAAATTCAATAAGGGAATGGAATAGTTCCACATAGTGGCATCTAGGCCTGTTTGATGTGCTGGCACTGTCATCATTGCCGCAAAATGCCAACTTCTGTTTACCTTAGGTAGCATGCTGTAACATCAATTAGCTAGGGCTTTCAAAATCTCCCGGTTCTCTTTGACCTTTGCATTGTGCATGCTGATGTTCAATCTCCGTTGTTCATTCAATGCCAGATCTATCCGCCAGCTGCCAAATGTCTTAAGAGCTATCTGGCTTTGGAGGTGAGACAGGTTTCTCATAGACAAATTGTGCAAGTCGCAGTAACCGACTCTTATCCACAAACTGTCGCTGGTGGAGAGCAGCAGGCAGGGGAAGCAGTAGAGCCGGCTGCTAGCATTGCAGCCACAGAGCCAGTCTTTCTGTTGATACCGCTCAGATTGAAATGAGCGTGTTATTTCCTGTCCCTTCTTTAGATGTCGGTCCCTAAACTCAGGTGTTGGTCTTCACACCGTTTCGCTCGAAAACTATTTGAGATGCAATGTGTTAGCCATCCTAATCAGCTGACTTTAGCTCGAAGTAAAATGAATATAACCACCAAAAGGCAGCAGGTAATGTGTGTGACATCCATAGGCAGGGGCGAGCTCTGACTATCCTCTTGCAAAGCTCTCTGCCTGCCTTTCGGCATCCTTTAGCTGGCAGTATAAGGTAGAAACACGAATGTGCAAATCATGCCAATGCCTTTCATTGAGTTTGGAGTTTGAAGTGCCGGAGAAAGGTACAGGGCGAGGTTGCCTTTCCCCTCGCCTCCTTGTGCATTTTGTACCAGACCACTGCAAATTTGGGAAGTAGCAGTACTAGTACTGACATCTATTTGATCATGCAGAATTTTGTAAATGATTGATAACATTTATATTTGTTTATTTTTCATGAGTTATTTTTTTCATTCATCTTCACACTGCCTACCCTGCCTACCCTGAACGCACGTCACTGTCGCTGTCCCTGGTTATGACTTAGTGGCAAGTGCCTGTCCGGGTATCTTTACCCATATTAAAATAATGTCTATTCATTTCTCTGCTGAAGTTATGATTCCAACATCATTTTGCAGTCTGATCAGTGTTTTGCCTGCCTCTGGTTTGTTCGGCTTATGTCTGCACTTCTATGGTCTATGTGATGTTGTGGCAAACTGTACAGCTTAGAAAATGAATAAGCCAGATCTTGATTAACCAAACAATGTCTTATAGCCGGCGTTTGGAAAATTACTCTTTGAATTACCTGTATTTTTTAACAGGTTTTTACTTCATGTGTAGGTCGATGTTTAGGCAAAATTTGGCATCTTTGTCTTTTTCCTCTCTTTTCCTGTCAAAGTTGGTATACTCTATGTGTGATTATGTCCTTGTCTTCACTGGTTTTGAAATGCACAGCCCGAAAAGCTCAAATGGCCAAAAGTAAAGTCTATTTTGAATGTGAGTACTGTGTATTTCCTTTCTTTTCGTCTCTGTGTCAATTAATAACCTACTACATCTCCCCCAGTTTCAAAATGATTGATCATAATGTCAGCCTTAGATGGTGGCTATAACACATGAATAGGAAATTATATTAACTGATTTTCACTGTGCATGTTCTACATGTGATTGTATGTATTTGGACTTTGTTTACAGATTAGATACTATGTGTGTGTTAGGCTACTTAGTGACCATCCTGTTACTCACTGACACACAAACCCTCACACTGCTGCCAGTCACATCCTGTGCTGTCCAGGACACACGCCACAGGCTCAATTTAAAACACCACTGCTCTAAACACACTGAATTGCAAACACACACACACACACACACACACACACACACACACACACACACACACACACACACTAAATAGCATACCTGTCTCCAAGTCCACACAGCCACACGACAAAAGTTTTACTGAGAATACTTGCAATTACTATTTCACAAACACAGAGACTGGAAAATTATTAGAATTGTGACACTGGAAATGTTGGTTGAGACTAGTTGCACGGGGGCTCTGGCAGGCAGAAAGAAATTCACAACCATTCTTCTTCGTTTGGTTCTCCGGCAGACTATACGCTGGATTGTGTATTTGTGCCTTTCGCAGGTCGGAGAGCGGATTGTTGCAAAAGGAAAAGGGGAATGGGACAACTTAAATCCCACTACCATGTAACCCTGCACCTACAGTGTACACCATACCACTAACCTACCACCCCATCCCACTAACATCTAACCCTGCACCTACAATATACACCATACCCTACCACCCCATCCCACTAACATCTAACCCTGCACCTACAGTATACACCATACCCTACCACCCCATCCCACTAACATCTAACCCTGCACCTACAGTATACACCATACCCTACCACCCCATTCCACTACCATGTAACCTTGCACCTATACACCATACCACTAACCTACCACCCCATCCCACTACCATGTAACCCTGCATCTACAGTATACACCATACCCTACCACCCCATCCCACTACCATGTAACCCTGCATCCATACACCATACCACTAACCTACCACTCCATCCCACTAACATCTAACCCTGCACCTACAGTATACACCATAACACTAACCTACCACCCCATTCTACTACCATGTAACCTTGCACCTATACACCATACCACTAACCTACCACCCCACCCCATCCCATTACCATGTAACCCTGCACCTACAGTATACACCATACCCTACCACCCCATCCCACTACCATGTAACCCTGCACCTATACAGAATAGCAAAACCCCAGCACCCCATCCCATTACTTTGGCCCTAAACGATCCTATACCAGATTGTCAGCCTGGGAGGATGGAACACCTCCTCTCAAAACTTTTTGTAGATCTTCTGCACTAAAATCTCTCACACCATAATATTTATCTGCTGCTGCAACTACCACATCTATCTTCTGTGATTTCCGCTCCATCAGTGCAGTTGATCACCATGGCTATAAATGCAAAAAATCCAACCTCACTATAATTAATCTTCTCTGGCGCTCTCTCTTCAGTCCTACTCACTTGGGGGCTACCAGTCGACTCACTCACCCTCACTGCTTCAGCATAGGAAACTTTCTTCCCCACTCAAATTCTAACAATCTCAACCTGTCTCTCTCTCACAGGGCAGGTAGAAACTCTCAGGTAGAAACTCTGCGTCATAGCTCAACAAGGCAGACAGGGTATTCTTAGTCTCATCATTACCACCGGGTCCACATCACATTTAAAGGTGGGTGTCACAAACACTAGGAATATTCCTTTTCATTTGATCCACCTCCACACTCCACATTGCCCCACTGAGCACCCTGTTAAGCGGCACCCTGCTCCGGAGCTGCTCCGGAGAGCAAAGCAGGCCACAATTTGAGCCCCGAGCGGTGTGACTTGAAGCACCCACTTCCTCTGGGAGGCAGATACACAAAAATCTCAACAATTCCACTTCTCAAAACTTTCACAGATGTAACCATTTCCAGTTTGTCTTTTACCCAACTTGACACAACATACGAGTCGGACAAAAAGTAGGAATCCACTCTTTCCAAAAAATCTACCGGTCCAAAATCAACTTTGGTAAGACTCTCAGGGCAAACGCTGGAAGTCTCTAACACACCTGTTGCTGCAGGTAGACCCACTACATCCTCAACTTCCTCAAGTTTTAAAGTTTGGTTACTAGCTAGCTTCCCGTCACGCTGTTGGCATCAGTTGCTGGGACAGCTACTAACTGTCCAGTTATCCTGCTGACCAAGGCAGGGTCTGAGGAGCTGCTTGGTGTAGCAGCTAGCCTAGCTGCTAGCTAGTTGCCTATCAAGCTAGCTGGGTTTTCTTGAGGGCTAAAACGCAGCCCGCAATGCGGTTAGCCATTGTGGCTGGGACTGCGGATTGACCCAGGCTTGTGGCTGATCTCTGCTATTTGTTGTTGTTATTTCCAATCTTCCCTGTGACCTGCCCTGTCTGGAACTGCGAGGAGTAGCAACGTATCCTACATTAAGGATATTTTAAATTAACAAAAAGAGTTGTTACAACAACAAGAAAATAGCTGTGCCCAAATACTGGGAGTCAACTAATAAAATAATGGATGACCTGACAGAGAGTTCCAGGACCTGAAGAACAGTTTGCAGTTCTCCCAGGGTCAGCTCGATGAATTTAAACAGGAGAACGGCAATATGACAGCAAAGTCATTGAGAGTGGACATCAATTCTGTATGTGAATCCAATGATAACAATGACAGAGAAATCTGATTATCTTGAGGGACAATCAAGGCGGAACAACACGGAATTGCAGAATCTCCACATGAGACCTGGATGGAGTCTGAGGACAAAGTGAGGGAAATTATCTCGGAAAAACTGAATATGGACCACAGGATGATTGAGGTGGAGTGCCCCCACAGGACTGGAAAACCCACCACCGGCCCAGGTGACAGGCCCAGGCCGGTAGTGGTCAAGTTTCTGAGGTTCAACGACAAGGTAGCTGCTATGGAAACAGCCAAGAACTTGAGAGGAACATACAGTACGTCTTTATCAACAATGACTATCCTGAAGCTGTGTGCCAGAAGTGGGATGAACTGATCCCAGCCATGAAAGCTGCCAGAGCATGTGGGGACATTGCTTACATACACTATGAATCAATCAAATGTATTTATAAAGACCTTTTTACATCAGCAGATGTCACAAAGTGCTACACAGAAACCCAGCCTAAAACCCCAAACAGCAAGCAAGGCAGATGTAGAAGCACGGTGGCTAGGAAAAACTCACTAAAAGGGAAGGAACCTAGGAAGAAGCCTAGAGAGGATCCAGGTCCTGAGGGGTTGCCAGTCCTCTTCTGGCTGTGTTGGATGGAGACTTTAGGAGTACATGGCCATTTAAGGCCAGATTGTTCTTCAAGATGTTCAAACATTCATAGATGACCAGCAGGATCAAATAATAATCTGTGGTTTTAGAGGGTGCAACAGGTCTGTATCTCAGGAGTAAATTGCAGTTGGCTTTTCATAGCTGAGCATTCAGAGGTTGAGACAGCAGGTGTGGCAGAGAGAGATTTGAAAACAGCAGGTCCGGGATAAGGTAGCACATCCGGTGAACAGGTCAGGGTTCCCTAGCCGCAGGCAGAACAGTTGAAACTGGAGCATACTGTACTAAAAATCACACAGGACACCAGATAAGACAGGAGAATTACGTTCGATATAACAGACTGACCCTAGCCCCCCAGCACATAGACTATTGCAGCATAGATACTGGAGACTGAGGCAGGGGTTAGTTCGGGGGACACTGTGGCCAACAAGTGGGACACAATCATGAAGTGGAACGACATTTATTGGATATTTCAAACTTTTTTAACAAATCAAAAACTGAAAAATTGGGCGTGCAAAATAATTCAGCCCCTTTACTTTCAGTGCAGCAAACTCTCTCCAGAAGTTCAGTGAGGATCTCTGAATGATCCAATGTTGACCTAAATGACTAATAATGATAAATACAATCCACCTGTGTGTAATCAAGTCTCCGTATAAATGCACCTGCACTGTGATAGTCTCAGAGGTCCGTTAAAAGCGCAGAGAGCATCATGAAGAACAAGGAACACACCAGGCAGGTCCGAGATACTGTTGTGAAGAAGTTTAAAGCCGGATTTGGATACAAAAAGATTTCCCAAGCTTTAAACATCCCAAGGAGCACTGTGCAAGCTCTAATATTGAAATGGAAGGAGTATCAGACGACTGAAAATCTACCAAGACCTGGCCGTCCCTCTAAACTTTCAGCTCATACAAGGAGAAGACTGATCGGAGATGCAGCCAAGAGGCCCATGATCACTCTGGATGAAGTGCAGAGATCTACAGCTGAGGTGGGAGACTCTGTCCATAGGACAACAATCAGTCGTATATTGCACAAATCTGGCCTTTATGGAAGAGTGGCAAGAAGAAAGCCATTTCTTAAAGATATCCATAAAAAGTGTCGTTTAAAGTTTGCCACAAGCCACCTGGGAGACACACCAAACATGTGGAAGAAGGTGCTCTGGTCAGATGAAACCAAAATTGAACTTTTTGGCAACAATGCAAAACGTTATGTTTGGCGTAAAAGCAACACAGCTCATCACCCTGAACATACCATCCCCACTGTCAAACATGGTGGTGGCAGCATCATGGTTTGGGCCTGCTTTTCTTCAGCAGGGACAGGGAAGATGGTTAAAATTTATGGGAAGATGGATGGAGCCAAATACAGGACCATTCTGGAAGAAAACCTGATGGAGTCTGCAAAAGACCTGAGACTGGGACGGAGATTTGTCTTCCAACAAGACAATGATCCAAAACATAAAGCAAAATCTACAATGGAATGGTTCAAAAATAAACATATCCAGGTGTTAGAATGGCCAAGTCAAAGTCCAGACCTGAATCCAATCGAGAATCTGTGGAAAGAACTGAAAACTGCTGTTCACAAATGCTCTCCATCCAACCTCACTGAGCTCGAGCTGTTTTGCAAGGAGGAATGGGAAAACATTTCAGTCTCTCGATGTGCAAAACTGATAGAGACATACCCCAAGCGACTTACAGCTGTAATCGCAGCAAAGGGTGGCGCTACAAAGTATTAACTTAAAGGGGCTGAATAATTTAGCACGCCCAATTTTTCAGTTTTTGATTTGTTAAAAAAGTTTGAAATATTCAATAAATGTCGTTCCACTTCATGATTGTGTCCCACTTGTTGTTGATTCTTCACAAAAAAATACAGTTTTATATCTTTATGTTTGAAGCCTGAAATGTGGCAAAAGGTCGCAAAGTTCAAGGGGGCCAAATACTTTCGCAAGGCACTGTAGATTCAATGGTTGTACATTTTTTGGACATTAACAACTGTTTTCATTGTTGACTAGAGACTACAGTGAATACATTTAGTTGTGGATTTCATGGAAGGTATTTCCGGAAGTTATACCCTCACTTGTTCGTTCCTCTATGGAATGAAAGAGAAACACTGGGCTAGTTTGATCGGTAAGGTGCAAGCAACCAACTGTAAGTCGAGTGAAGTAGGGGGAGGTTAATCTGCGGCAGCCGACAGTCGGGTACTGATGTGGTTTTCCAACAGCAAAGCTCAGTGCAACAAGTCAATGTTGCCATTGTTTATTATAATAAACATTTCTCCAAACCCCATATCACAAACTTGAAAATAGAGACAGTTGAAGTCGGAAGTTTACATACACTTAGGTTGGAGTCATTAAAACTTGTTTTTCAACCACTCCACTAATTTCTTGTTAACAAACTATTGTTTTGACAAGTCGGTTAGGACATCTACTTTGTGCATGACACAAGTCATTTGTCAACAATTGTTTACATACACTAAGTTGACTGTGCCTTTAAACAGCTTGGAAAATTCCAGAAAATGATGTCATGGCTTTAGAAACTTCTGAAGTTGACATCATTGATGACATAATTTGAGTCAATTGGGGGTGTACCTGTGGATGTATTTCAAGGCCTACCTTCAAACTCAGTGCCTCTTTGCTTGACATCATGGGAAAATCAAATGAAATCAGCCAAGACCTCAGAAAAAATTGTAGACCTCCACAAGTCTGTTTCATCCTTGGGAGCAATTTCCAAATGCCTGAAGGTACCACATTCATCTGTACAAACAATAGTACACAAGTATAAACACCATGGGACCACGCAGCCGTCATACTGCTCAGGAAGGAGATGTGATCTGTCGCCTAGAGCTAAACGTACTTTGGTGCAAAAAGTGCAAATCAATCCCAGAACAACAGCAAAGGACCTTATGCTGGAGGAAACAGGTACAAAAGTATCTATATCCACAGTAAAAACGACTCCTATATCGACATAACCTGAAAGGCCGCTCAGCAAGGATGATGCCACTGCTCCAAAACCGCCATAAAAAAAGCCAGACTATGGTTTGCAACTGCACATGGGGACAAAGATCGTACTTTTTGGAGAAATGTCCTCTGGTGAAACAAAAATAGAACTGTTTGGCCATCGTTATGTTTGGAGGAAAAAGGGGGAGGCTTGCAAGCCGAAGAACACCATCCCAACCGTGAAGCACAGGGGTTGCAGCATCATGTTGTATGTGTTCTTTGCTGCAGGAGGGACTGGTGCACTTCACAAAATAGATGGCATCATGAGGTAGGAAAATTATGTGGATATATTGAAGCATCTCAGGAAGTTAAAGCTTGGTCGCAAATGGGTCTTCCAAATGGACAATGACCCCAAGCATACTTCCAAAGTTGTGGCTTAAGGACAACAAAGTCAAAGTATTGGAGTGGCCATCACAAAGCCCTGACCTCAATCCTATAGACAACTTTTGGGCAGAACTGAAAAAGCGTGTGCGAGCAAGGAGGTCTACAAACCTGACTCAGTTACACCAGCTCTGTCAGGGGGAATGGGCCAAAATTCACCCAACTTATTGTGGGAAGCTTGTGGAAGGCTACCCATGCCATTTCGATACAGCTACGACCGGAAGTGACTTTTTCATAGCAGGTTAGGAGAACTTATGGAGCAGGTCCGGAGAATTTATTCAACAGAGTATGATAATTAGGTTAAGGTTAGGAAAAGAGTTAGGGTTCAGCGAAAATGTTTCCCTAGCCTGCTACGAAAATCACTTTTAGTTGTAACTGTATCGAAGTGTTTTGAAAAGAGTGAGTGCATTCGAGCAGATCACTTTTGTCAAGCCTTGCATTATCGGGATAGAAATTGTGAGACTTACGCAACAACTGCATGAACTTTACAAAAAATGTGACCAAAGGTCATGAAGTTATGACTGCAGTCGACTGCAAATGTCTTCAGTTGCTCTTCACCAACTTCATCCTGCAGCCATCGCATGCATTGGGCGAAGCTCTATTGTCAACCAATCATTAGGGTGTTTTTGTTTGAGACCCACGAGAACATGACCAAAGATGTGATTGAAACAGGAACCAACTTTGCTGCGGTTCATGTATACAGTGAATATGTACAATTGAATGTGATATTTGAGGCTCACTCTCACCAATTACTAGTACAACATAAGCACATATATTTACAGTTTGTGAGTGTATGATATGGGTGTTGAAGACATGTCTATTTCGACATTACAAAGAAAAACTTTTGTAAACAATGGCAACACTGCCAGAAGGCAGCTCTGAAGGAGGAGGAGGTAGATGTGGTGGTCCTGTTAGAGGTGGATGGAATGTAGGAGCATCATAGTGGAGGGGTTGACCCAGGAGTGGCAACGTGAGTGGGAGAGAGAGCAGCAGGGAAGGTATTTTTTCTCTATCCAGAATTCTGTGAGGAGGGTCATAGGTATACCTGGGGAGTGAAAGGAGGGATGGGGTTCTGTTGACAAGGCTAAGTTTGGGTTATTGTTAGTGGGTAACCCCCCAGATTGGAGGTGTGAGTTCTGGGGAGGTAGAGACAGTGAAGCATGTCCTGTTGCAGGAGGTATGCTGAGGATAGGATCACTTTTTCTCTGTTAGTTGGCTGAGTTATAAACACATTTTCGCTTGTAACGATTTTGGGCTCAAATGAGAGGTAGAGCGAAATAGCAAGGAATCTTCTGTCGTTTCTCCATTCCACCGGCCTGCTACGGGTGTGAGGCGATTACATATTTGAATATGTAATTCGCACTCCGACCTGAGAATGGTAGCAATACGCAAGACAGAGTCTAGTCTGCCGGAAACGCACAAGGAGAAGAAGGAGAGCGGGACGAAAGAAGCGGTTGCTATGGCCGACATGTTTCCATGTCAACAATAAATGGACCAAGCTTCTCCTGATAAACTAGCCAGAGGTAAGTAGCTAGCTAGGTTGTCTAGCTAGCTATTTAGTTAACTTGCTAGCCATAATCAAGTACATTTCAAAGAAGAATGGCTCATAACGGCGTGCAATGGTTGCAACTAAGAGAACGTTAGTGAGAAGGCAAGACAACAACCCACACAAGATAACTAGCTAACGTTACAGTTTGCTAGTTAGGCAGATACTTTAGTAAGGCAGATACTTTAGTAAGATGTCTAGTGAGGTAGCTACCTGTTAAAGTTGGCTGTCATAGCTAACGTTACACGTATAAAGACTACCGTTACTAGCTAGCTAGCTAACGTTAGCTAGTCAACCCTGTGGACACCTTTCACCCATTTTTATAATTGCCTAAATATGCTTGACAATGTCATGCACGTCACTTTCCTGGCCATAGTGACCTACCCTGCAGTCACTACACTCCTTGCTTGTGTTGTCATGGATAGAAGAAGACGAAGTGAGCAGGACTAGGAGTGTCTCTTAAGTTCAGCCTTTTCTCATAGCTAGTACTTGACAAACATTGTGGCCCGAAGGCTAATGCTTCCATTCAAATGTGAGTGTGTTTTCTCTGTAGAAGGAGAGGGGAATGGCAGAGACAACAGAGAGCAAGAAGGAGGAGGCTGATTACAAGAGGCTCCACAGCTTCCCACTCATCAGGGTGAGACAGAGTCTTGCTGCTGTGACACATATGTGGTTCACAAGTACAGGCTTTGTGACTGGGTTTCGTGGAGTAAATGGTGAGTGTTGTAATGTATTGTTCTGATTTCTTCACAGCACACAGACATGCCAGAGGAGATGAGAGTGGAAACGATGGAACTGTGTGTCACAGCCTGTGAGAAGTTTGCCACCAACAATGAGGTCAGGACTCTGTCTGTCTGTCTGTCTGTACACACACTGTTCAACAATATTATTACAGCACACTCACTATTGCTTTAATCCACCCACTCAGCCAGTCAGGCATTGTGTCAGCCTGCCTCACCACTCATGCCAGCAACCCTGTGTGTCCATCTGGACTAGAACACTGGTTGTCTCTCTCTATTTTACCCCCTCCATCACTTCCTCTCCTCCCTCAAAGGCCCGATTCCAAATGGATCCCTCGTTCCTGTCCTCAGGTGCTTGTTAAGGATAAGTGTTCTACCCCCAGTGGGCTGGATGGAGTTTCAGCCATATTGCTAACTCCTTTAATTTACTCTCAAATTCACAAGGGGGTGTTGACAAGGGCTTAGGGATAGGAGCCAGGGATTTGGTTTGGAATCGGACCAGACGGTCCAGTTATTATTGGCCGGATCCCATAACTTTAAACATCTGTGCGTTTAACTCTGAATTTTCGCTAACATCGTGAATTGATGAAAAATAGTAGATTTGCATGAAGATCTACATTTACAGCTTCAAATTTGGTTTCTGTATGTTCTCTAACCTCTCTCTCGCTCTCTCCGTTTCAGAATGCGGCGAAGATGATCAAGGAGTCGATGGATAAAAAGTTTGGCAGCTCGTGGCACGTGGTGATCGGGGAGGGCTTTGGCTTCGAGGTGACACATGAGGTCAAGAACCTGCTCTACATGTTCTTTGGAGGCAGCCTGGCCGTGTGTGTGTGGAAGTGCGCTTAGCACACACACAGGCTACACACACAAAACACACACACACCCACCCATCCAGTCTGTCTCTACCTAACGAGTGTGTTTATATATTTATATACACATCCTGGATGATTCACCCATCTCTGAGCTATGCAGTCTTTTTCTTTGTCATTTACTGATCGTGTATGTGTGGTGGGAATGGAGGGTGTGTGTGTGTGTGTGTGTGTGTGTGTGTGTGTGTGTGTGTGTACACGTGTTTGTGAGCATGTGTGATGTCCCTTACGTCATTGATTGATTAGGCTAAGTCACTCTTGATATATTGTATTCAATATCAGCATGTCACACTCTTGACTTGTGTGTGCACATACAGTATGAAATTGACCAAGTCTTATCTGTATACAGATGTGATAGTTTCTACAGAACAGTGAGTTCACTGCACGAAGGAGTCTGGTGTCTCTCCTACTATCCTACTGATGGAATTCAGTGGGGCTGAAACACTTGCACTCTCTTTCCCTATTACTTTCTGCTCTACTTCTTTAACTCGAGGCGGCATGCGTGTTCTCATCATCTCCTCATGCTCACCTTTGGAGAAGAAAAAAAAATGCATCCAGCTCCATGTCTTTCCTCCACACCGCCTGTACGTTGGCACACTGTCGTCTCGGTGGGCTGCCATGCCATCTGCTGAAAAACATCCTTACACAAGCACACACCCTCTCTCAGTCGCTTTTCTTGCTCTCAATTCACACATTCTGTTTATCTAATCCTCTCTCTAGATTCTTGTTGCTCTCAATTCACACAATCTCTGTTCTCCAATCCTCTCTAGATATATTTTTCTCCGTCTTTAGTAGTATAGTTTAAGTCTTCACCTTTCAGACATGAGTCCCATAAGCCACCCTTGTCTGTGTCTCTACTCCTCCTATAACTGATAAGATAGCACAGGGACTTTTATATCCTCTCAATGTACAGTAAATACTTGAATTTGAATGTGAAGATGGAATCTGATTTTGTATAGGATCGTCATGGGCTTTTTATGAAAGAACTTATTGTTGAAATAGTTATTTTCTGTCACACCACTGTTATACGAATGTCATGGGTAGGTGTCGTTGTTCTGAATTTGTATCACAACTGATGATATTACATGAGCTATTCTGCCTCTCTAGGCCTAGGCATTGCATTTCAATGAATATCAACCTAGGCATGCAGTCTCATTGCCACATAGAAACCTTTATGTTGCCAACTGTGGATGTCACCAGGTACCATAACACTGATGCGTTGTATTGTTGTTTTCACTTCAACACTGTGTGTTTGCATAAATTCATTGAACATGAAATTATTCCTGAAAGTGATTAAAAAATTTGAGTTTTTTCAAATCTTCCGATTTTGGGTGTTGTTTGTTGAAAGTGAATGATAGTATGTGGACCGGGGATTTATATATACAGTATGTCTCTAGTGTCTATTCACTATAAAGCAAATGGAACGAAATGGGGAGGGACCTAACTGAATTTGTCCAGTAAGAAACACTTGTTTTGTTTTTCCGTTGCAAAACATTTGGTTATGCTATGCGCTGTTGAATACACCCCTGTTGTGGACTAGGGAAAAGGGAGGCAGCAGGAAGTCTAGGAAAGGCAAAAACCCTGCAGAGCTCCCTTGTAATTAGCCACCATGCTAACACTACAACCAATGGGCAACCCCCCACCCCCCTTTAAAATGCAACAACCAACAGAGTAATCTGCCCTTTGATGTAGTAGTTTCATATTAGAGAAGTCAATTTACTGCTAGGCCCGTGGTGGTCCTTCTTATCTATAGGACAAGCTCTGAAGTAAATGCATCTATATAGCAAGGCACTTAACCCTAATTGCTCCTGTAAGTCCCTCTGGATAAAAGCATCTGCTAAATGACTCCCTTAGTGTGAGTGAACCTAAGAGCATCCTATCTCCCTGGGGGTGAGTGAACCTAAGGGTCCTGGCTTCCTGGTTGGATGCGCGCTGTGTTAAGAAGCAGTGCGGCTTGGTTGGGTTGTGTATCGGAGGACGCATGACTTTCAACCTTCGTCTCTCCCGAGCCCGTACGGGAGTTGTAACAATGAGACAAGATAGTAGCTACTAAAACAATTGGATACCAAGAAATTGGGGAGAAAAAGGGGTCAAATTCAACAACAAAAAACAAAACAAAAAACACAAAAAAGAGCGTCCTATCTCCCTGGGGGTGAGTGAACCAAAGAGCGTCCTATCTCCCAGGGTGTGAGTGAACCTAAGAGCGTCCTATCTCCCTGGGGGTGAGTGAACCTAAGAGCGTCCTATCTCCCTGGGGGTGAGTGAACCTAAGAGCGTCCTATCTCCCTGGGGGTGAGTGAACCTAAGAGCGTCCTATCTCCCTGGGGGTGAGTGAACCTAAGAGCGTCCTATCTCCCTGGGGGTGAGTGAACCAAAGAGCGTCCTATCTCCCTGGGGGTGAGTGAACCTAAGAGCGTCCTATCTCCCTGGGGGTGAGTGAACCTAAGAGCGTCCTATCTCCCTGGGGGTGAGTGAACCTAAGAGCGTCCTATCTCCCTGGGGGTGAGTGAACCAAAGAGCGTCCTATCTCCCAGGGGGTGAGTGAACCTAAGAGCGTCCTATCTCCCTGGGGGTGAGTGAACCTAAGAGCGTCCTATCTCCCAGGGGGTGAGTGAACCTAAGAGCGTCCTATCTCCCAGGGGATGAGTGAACCTAAGAGCGTCCTATCTCCCAGGGGGTGAGTGAACCTAAGATCGTCCTATCTCCCAGGGGGTGAGTGAACCTAAGAGCGTCCTATCTCCCTGGGGGTGAGTGAACCTAAGAGCGTCCTATCTCCCTGGGGGTGAGTGAACCTAAGAGCGTCCTATCTCCCAGGGGATGAGTGAACCTAAGAGCGTCCTATCTCCCTGGGGGTGAGTGAACCTAAGAGCGTCCTATCTCCAAGACTAGAGAATGAATGATATACTGCTCCATATTCCGCCTCACACTGTTATTGAGTGCAAGCAGTAAGAGTGGTTTTAAATCTTAGCTTTCTTTTCCTCTTCTAAATCATCCCAAATTCCCAGAACCCTCTAGTCTCTCCCCGAGTCATCCGTTTCCCTCATGTATTCCTTTTTATTTGTTGCTCTGTCTGCCTTAGTCTCATTTCTCTCTCCGTTTATTCAGCTGGAGCAAAATAATATTGCTTTTCCTTCTCCTTCTCTCTTTTCTGTTCAGGTCTTCTCTCTTCTTCCTCTAATTTGCTCCCTTGCCTCTCTCCATCTCTATCCCCCCACCGGAAAAAAAAAATACCATAGTATACTATGGCATAAATATTACAGTATTCACTATAGTGTTTTTGTGGACATTACTGTAGTATTTACTACAGTGTTTTTTTGCAGATAATATTGTTATATTTACTATAGTATTCTCTGGGATACTACAGAATTCTATAGTAAGTACTACACATGATTGAGGGATACTACATTTTGTATATAGTATTCTAAAGTATACAGTTTACTACACTGAACAAAAATATAACTGCAAAATATAAAATGTTGGTCCCATGTTTCATGAGCTGAAATAAAAGATTCTAGAAATGTTCCATATGCACAAAAACCTATTTCTCTTGAATTTTGTGAACAAATTTGTTTACATCCCTATTAGTAAACATTTATCATTTGCCAAGATAATCCATCCACCTGACAGGTGTGGTATATCAAGAAGCTGATTAAACAGCATGATCATTACACAGGTGCACCTTGTGCTGGGGACAATAAAGGCAACTTTAAAATGTGCAGTTTTGTCACACAACACAATGCCACAGATGTCTTAAGTTTTACAATTGGCATGCTGCCTGCAGGAATGTCCACCAGAGCTGTTGCCAGAGAATGTAATGTTAGTTTCTCTACCATAAGCTGCCTTCAACGTTGTTTTAGAGATTTTGGCAGTACGTCCAACTGGCCTCACAACTGAAGACCACGTGTAACCACGCCTGTCCAGGACCTCCACATCCAGCTTCTTCACCTGCGGGATCGTCTGAAGGGGGGTGTGGGGGGTGCTGAGGAGTATTTATGTCTGTAATAAAACCTTTTTGTGTGGAAAAACTCATTTTGATTGGCTGGGCCTGGTCCCCAGTGGGTGGGCCTGGCTACCAAGTGGGTGGGCCTATTGCCCTCCCAGGCCCACCAATAACTTCACAACTGCTCAGTCATGTGAAATCCATAGATTAGGGCCTAATGGATTTATTTCAATTGACTTATCTCCTTATATGAACTGTAACTCAGTAACATATTTGAAGATGTTGCATGTTGCGTTTATATTTTTGTTCAGTATACAGTTGAAATCGGAAGTATACATACCCTTAGGTTGGAGTCATTAAAACTCATTTTTAAACCACTCCACAAATGTATTGTTAACAAACTATAGTTTTGTCAAGTCGATTAGAACATCTACTGTGTGCATGACAAGTCATTTTACAACAATTATTTCACAGATTATTGACTATCACAATTCCAGTGGGTCACAGAAGTTTTCATACACTAAGTTGACTGTGCCTTTAAACAACTTGGAAATGACTTGAAAATGACATCATGGCTTTAGAAACTTCTGATAGGCTAATTGACATAATTTGAGTCAATTGGAGGTGTACCTGTGGATGTATTTCAAGGCCTACCTTCAAACTCAGTGTGTCTTTGCTTGACATCATGGGAAAATCAAATGAAATCAGCCAAGACCTCAGAAAAAATTGTAGACCTCCACAAGTCTGGTTCATCCATGGGAGCAAGTTCCAAACGGCTGAAGGTACCACGTTCATCTGTACAAACAACAGTACGCAAGTATAAACACCATGGGACTACGCAGCCGTCATACTGCTCAGGAAGGAGACGCGTTCTGTCTCCTAGAGATGAAAAGGCCGCTCAGCAAGGAAGATGCCACTGCTCCAAAACCGCCATAAGAAAGACCACGGTTTGCAACTGCACATGGGGACAAAGATTGTACTTTTTGGAGAAATGTCCTATGGTCTGATGAAACAAAAATAGAACTGTTTGGCCATAATGGCCATCGTTATATTTGGAGGAAAAAGGGGGTTGCTTGCAAGCCGAAGAACACCATCCCAACCCTGAAGCATCATGTTATGGGGATGCTTTGCTGCAGGAGGGACTGGTGCACTTCACAAAATAGATGGCATCATGAGGGAGAAAAGTTATGCGGATGTATTGAAGCTATATCTCAAGACATCAGTCAGGAAGTTAAAGCTTGGTCGCAAATGGGTCTTCCAAATGGACAATAACCCCAAAGCATACTTCCAAAGTTGTGGCAAAATGGCTTAAGGACAAAAAGTCAAGGTATTGGAGTGGCCATCACAAGGTTCTGACCTCAATCTTATAGAGAATTTGTGGGCAGAACTGAAAAAGTGTGTGCGAGCAAGGAGGTCTACAAACCTGACTCAGTTACACCAGCTCTGTCAGGGCCAAATTTCACCCAACTTATTGTGGGAAGCTTGTGGGGGGCTACCTGAAATGTTTGATCCAAGTTAAACCATTTGAAGGCAATGCCACCAAATACTAATTGACTGTATGTTAACTTCTGACCCACTGGGAATGTGATGAATGAAATATAAACTGAAATAAATTATTCTCTCTACTATTATTCTGACATTTCACTTTCTTAAAATAAAGTGGTTATCCTAACTGACAGGGAATTTTTACTAGGATTCAAATTCAGGAATTGTAAATAACTGAGTTTAAATGTATTTGGCTATGGTGTATGTAAACGTCCGACTTCAACTGTATATAATTATACTGTAAGTACTGTAGTATTATATAATAAACTGTCGTTTTTTTTCATGTTGGGGCCTCCCCCTCCTATTTTCCCTCTACTTCCTCCATGCTCTCTCCCTCACCACCAACACACACACAGTCTGACACACTGACACACACACTCTCTCTTTCTCTATAGCCAGTGACAGATTGTCCCAGTGGGAGACAGGGAGGATGAGCACTATCCCACAAGCTGTTGCCTTGGAACAGAGAGGGAGAGAGGGATGGATTTGTACAGAAAAAGAGTCAGGGAGTTAAAGAAAAAAGGAATTATGAGGGTGGGATAAGGATGACAGTCCTTTTGGAATGCCGTTATGCAGGATTACACAAGGATTATTTAACTGTGTGGCTATGTGTGTGGAATCTCTGGATCCGTCATATCAATGCAAATTAACACGTTTCCAGCACTATGTCTTGGTATTCCACATGTCCCCTCTTGCTGTTCATTTCCCATGCATGATATTTCCCCTCACTCCATCTATTCCATATTTCTCCCCTCCTTCCATCACTTTTTTTTCTCTCTCTCTCTCTCTCTCTCTCTCTCTCTCTCTCTCTCTCTCTCTCTCTCTCTCTCTCTCTCTCTCTCTCTCTCTCTCTCTCTCTCTCTCTCTCTCTCTCTCTCTCTCTCTTTCTTTCTTTCTTTCTTTCTTTCTTTCACTGGATTGAAATTAAATATTCATTGGTAGCCAGTGAGTGACTGAACCACCAGCGCAACCCACAGTGACTGCCATCAAAGAGCTCTACCCTCATCTCTCTGCTGGCCCCGCCATCACTTCACCCACCATCTGTAACATGAAACACTCTCCCTCTCTCTCCTGTCTCTCTCTTCCTCTCTCTGTCTCAACACTGTATAAGTAAGTCTGCGTAGTCTCTGAGGTACAACACATTAGTAGATCAGGTCAACGTTGTTCTTGTACCATGCCTTTCTTTCTAGTCCAAATCTACACCTTACAGATTAATCTTCTGGTTGGTTTGAAGTAACAGACTCTCCAATTATGGTGAGAATTCTGGATCGTTTCCAAGCAACCTACATTAAGCTTTAACTGCTCTGAGGGAAACAGGACGGGCTTTGAAGCTTTGATCTGTGTGTCTGTCTTTCTCTGTGTGTGTGTGTGTGTGTGTGTGTGTGTGTGTGTGTGTGTGTGTGTGTGTGTGTGTGTGTGTGTGTGTGTGTGTGTGTGTGTGTTCGTGCGTGTGCGTGCATGTGTGTGCATGTGCATGCATGTGCATGTGTGTGAGTGCGTGTGTGTATGCGCGCACGTTTTTGCATGTGTGTCAGAGAGAGAGAGTGAGAGAGAGAGAGAGAGAGAGAGAGAGAGAGAGAGAGAGAGAGAGAGACACACACAGAGAATACAGACAACGTTATTTTAACTTATCATCATTATAATTGCATTTTACAAGTACACATACACCAATAAATAAACAATAAAGCAACACATTTATGCTGGCTCTTTTTGTTTCAACACTTTCCGTACAAAATGCCTCAGGTTAAAAATAATCTATGAACATCTATAGGGAGCAGCCTATAAGTACCATGATATACATTATTCATGTCATTTCTCTCTTGCTAAGGTGTTTCACTATCAATGACTTTGTACAGCATACTAGGGAATAAATTGGACCCACCAGGAAATAATCAGGGACGGAGGGAAGGAATTAAAGGGATAGATGTAGATAAAGAATGCATTTATCAGCAGGTAAGAGTGCTGGAGGGAGGGTAAAAGGATAGGGGGAGTGTGGAAATTGAGGAGAGATGGATGAAGCTGAGAGGAGAGGGGGAGTACAAATATTTGATCTGGTCTGTGCTCATGGGTGCTTCGTAAAGTCAGAAGAGACGTACCACTACACTATGGGGCGGCAGGGTAGCCTAGTGGTTAGAGCGTTGGTCTAGTAACCGGAAGGTTGCAAGTTCAAACCCCCGAGCTGACAAGGTACAAATCTGTCGTTCTGCCCCTGAACAGGCAGTTAACCCACTGTTCCTAGGCCGTCATTGAAAATAAGAATTTGTTCTTAACTGACTTGCCTAGTTAAATAAAGGTAAAATTAAATGTGCGCGTGCCTGTGTCTGGAGGGAGGGCCCTGGTGGTCAAAAGTAGTGCACTAAATAGGGAATAGGGTGCCACTTGGCATGCACACTAAGTAGACGGAGGGCTGGGGGCTGTAGACTAATGAGGCTGCAAATAGAGAATGGGAGCCAGTCAATAGAGAATGAGAGCCAGTGGGTGAGAGTGTGTGTGTGCGTGCGCGTGTGTCATGTGTAATAAATCATCTACAATTCAATCCAATTGCACATTAAAATATGTATTTCTATTGCAAGTGTCTGGTGTTCTAAAAAAAGGGGTAAAGTGTATGAATGTCCCTTCCTCACTGTAACATCCATCCAGGGCACTCTAACCTGCTCCTTCCTCTGTTATGTTTGAACTTGTCATGTCCGTCATAACGAGTAGACCAAGGCGCAGCGTGAGATGAATACATTCTTCTTTATTTAAATGAAGAACACTGACCAAACTAAGAAAATGACCGTGACGCTGTAAACACGAGTGCTGACATGCAACTACACATAGACAATAACCCACAAAACCAAAATGGAAAATGGCAACCTAAATAGGATCCCCAATCAGAGACAACGATAAACAGCTATCTATGATTGGGAACCAATTCAGGCCACCATAGACCTACATTTACCTAGACAAACCAAAACCCCATAGATATACAAAAAACCCTAGACAAGTCAAAAACACACATACCAACCTCGTCACACCCTGACCTAACCAAAATAATAAAGAAAACAAAGATAGCTAAGGTCAGGGCATGACAGAACTAGCGTGACCACACAGATAACAGGATCAATATCAGCAGTCTGTCAGGGAGAGAAAGGGAAAAATGGACAAAATGAAATTATACTACAAATGTCATTTTGAGGTGCCAGAGAGAGAGGAAGAGAGAGTCTTACAACTTCTTGGCACATTGTGAAATAACAAAGTTAGTAATGCATTAGCCAGCTGCTGCTTCATACTGTGAATGTTGGAGCGGTGGGCCTTGAATAAAACATTGATTATCTTTAGCGGTGCTTTGATGGAGAGAAGAGATTATTAGAGGTGTTTTTGGAGCACTGGGAATTACTGTGGCTGGATAGCTGGTTGGCGCCAGGTCTGTCTGTCTCTTTCTGAGGCACCAAGAATACTGTCTGGCTGTTTCTGTCTGGCTGGTCTGCTGCATACTTGTCTGTCTCTTTTTTTTTACCCCTTTTTTCTCCCCAATTGGTAGTAGTTACAGTCTTGTCTCATCGCTGCAACTCCCGCATGGACTCAGGAGCCAGCCACACCAATGTGTCGGAGGAAACACCGTACACCTGGCGACCTGGTCAGCGAGCACTGCGCCCGGCCCGCCACAGGAGTCACTAGTGCTCGATGAGACAAGGATATCCCTGCCAGCCAAACCCTCCCTAATGACGCGGAGCCAATTGTGCGTCACCCCATGGGCCTCCCGGTCACGGACGGCTGCAACAGAGCCTGGGCCCGAACCCAGAATCTCTGGTGGCACAGCTAGCACTGCGATGCAGTGCCTTAGACCACTGCGCCACCCGTGAGGCCTTGTCTGCCTCTTTCTGAAGCACCAGGAATACTGGCTGGCTGTCTTGATAGCTGGCTGGCTGGCTGTCTTTTCTGTCTGTCTGTCCACCTGCTTACCAGGCTATGTCTCTGTTATATTTCCCCTGGTTTCCTTTATGCCTTTTAATCTGTCATGACTCTTGACTCAACAACTGCCTTCTTCAGAGATTCTAATATTATGAAGCACATTATATTTGGAGGTAATGTGAATTGAAGTTTTCACTCTCTCTCAGCATGGCGAGGCAGGGCATGGGACGTCTCTCTAATTCCGTCTGTCTGGTATTGGCATGTCTGTCCCCGGCTCTCCACCTCGTCCTGGCCCTCTTCTGTCTCCCCGTCCTCCAAACATCCTGTGTTACCCCCTCCTCCTCCTCCTCCTCCTGTTCCTCCTCCTCTTCTTTCTCTTTTCCTGGAACTGTTCCCCTTGGACAACAGGGGAGATCTCACTCCCTTTCCTCACAAAGCAGCCCACACAAATGACCAACAAGTCTCATGAATGGAGACTTTACCAAAATGGCCGCCCACATAGACCACAAGGCGGAGGCCTCATTCAACATGGTCAAGGAGAAGCAGAAGGACAAAAAGCTGATTGGAACCAAAATGGCCATCAAAGTGAGCCAACACGTCCACAGTCGCCCCAAGCTCGAGCCACCCGTTGTACAACCTGCCACACCCACATCTGCTGAAAGACGATTGGCTGCTGAAGTTGAAGCCAAAGAATAAGGGGGAGGACAGTGAGGAGGAAGATGAGGAGGATGACAGTGACAAAAGTAGTGAAGATAGTGAGTGGTAAGTGAGAGAAAGAGGAGTGGAAAACCACTGATAACAACAAAGTATATAATTCTGTCATGACATATTACTTTTCTCATACATTTGTGATACTCATTGATTAATTGGCCATTTTCCCATCCATCTTCCCCTGCTCTTTCCTGATAGGCAGAGTGACAGCGAGGAGGATGGCTATGACCGAGCTAATTGGACGTGAAGTGCGTAGACCCAACCCGCCTGGCTGAGGTACCACCTTGGGATCTCTTGCTGGGAGCTGTATGACAGGAATCACCCTAGTGTTGCCGAGGTGACTCAACAGATGGCCACACAACGCATCCTCAGCGCAGGTGAAAGGGTTGAGCCGGGGTGTGGACATGTAGCTAAGATTAGGATTAAGACTAAGGTTAGGGTTGAGCCGGGGTGTGGACATGGTGAAGCGAAGGTTAGGGTTTGGGTTATGGCTAGGGTTTAATGTTGAGCTGGGGTGTGGACAGGAAGCTAGGGTTAGGGCTGCGCTGGGTGAGGCTAGCGTTAGCGCAATGACTGGAAGTCTATGGGTATCTGCTAGGATACTAGCAAGCTAGTTAGTATTAGCTCATAAAATGAAGTAGCCCTTTAGTTTATACTGCTTTTTTTGCGTAAACTAAGTCACAAATATTGTAATTCAAACATGACTGTCTGCAGTACAGTAGCCTGTGGCACCACTGTAGCTTGTTTTTAACTACTGTAGCTGTTCCAAGTCAGTTGGGTTAAATTAATGAGCCTTAAAATGGTGGTGGTACTCTTATCTTTCAACCCCATCCACAAACAAGATGACTGTGTTACTAAGCAGAGTTGAGATCAACTGTATCAATCAAACATGAACTGGACATGAAGTAACATAAATGTAACAAATGCAACAATTTCAAAGATTTTACTGAGTTACAGTTCATATAAGGAAATCAGTTCCTTCAAATAAATACATTTGGCCCTAATCTATGGATTTCACTTGACTGGGAGTACAGATATGCATCTGTTAAAAAAAGGTAGAAAGGCTTGGATCAGAAAACCAGTCAGTATCTGGTATGATCACCCTTTGCCTCATGCAGCGTGACACATCTCCTTCGGATAGAGTTAACCAGTATGTTGATTGTGGCTTGTGGAATGTTGTCCCACTCCTCTTCAATGGCTGTGCGAAGTTGCTGGATATTGGGCTGGAACTGGTCGATCCAAAGCATCCCCAAACATGCTCAATGGTGAGAATGCAGGCCATGGAAGAACTGTGACAATTTCAACTTCCAGGAATTGTGTACATATCCTTCTGACATGGGGCAGTGCATTATCATGCTGAAACATGAGGTGATGGTGGCGGATGAATGGCACGACAATGGGCCACAGGATCTCGTCACGGTATGTCTGTGCATTCGAATTGCCATCAATAAAATGCTGTTGTTTCTGTTGTCCATAGCGTATGCCTGCCCATACCATAACCCCACCACCACCATAGGGCACTCTGTTCACCATGATAACATCAGCAAACTGCTCACTCACACAACGCCATACAATGCCATCTTGTCCGCTACATTTGAAACCGGGATTAATCTATGAAGAGCACACTTGTCCAGCGTGCCATTGGCCATTGAGGGTCACCATTTGCCCAATTAAGTTGGTTACGACGCCGAACTGAATGGCCTTATATTGTCCCCAGCACAAGGTGCAGCTGTGTAATGATCATGCTGTTTAATCAGCTTCTTGATATGACACACCTTTTAGATGGATGGATTATCTTGGAAATTTGAAATGCTCACTAACAGGGATGTAAACAAGCTTTTTTTTTGTGTATGTAACATTTCTGGGATCTTTTATTTCAGCTCATGAAACATGGGACCAACACTTTACATGTTGCATTTATATTTTTGTTCAATGTACATTGCCGTCCCTGAATTATACATACCACTAACCATAACCCTAACAATAGCTTCATGTCCACACCCCGGCTCAACCCTAAGCCTAGCCATAACACCAATCCTAAACCTAGCTTCGTGTCCGTGGACCCATTCAAGCCTAACACTAGTTAGCATTGGCTCGCGAAACTACCTCTAACTTCCTTCAGGTGTGCTAACTTCCATGAGGAGCACTAGCGAGACGTCACACGCACACACACACACACACACACACACACACACACACACACACACACACACGCACACACACACACACACACACACACACACACACACACACACGCACACGCACACGCACACATGCACACACACACACACACACACACACACACACACACACACGCACACGCACACGCACACGCACACGCACACGCACACATGCACACACACACACACACACACACACACACACACACACACACACACACACACACACACACACACACACACACACACACACACACACACACACACACACACACCATACACATTTGAGTTGGCATTACAGTGAATGAAGAGATTACCCTGGGAGGCTGTAAAACATTTTCTGATGGCCCTCAAATCCTGTCTGTTATGAGAATGTTCAGAAGCCATAGTTGGGATCCATTTGTTTATCTTTCACATGTAAACAGGGAAGTAGCATGCACTCTAAAAAAGGCTCAGTTGTTTGGTTGAACTAAGTGCTGTGTTGAAGGCGTTGGGTCACTTAGTTGGGTTGTTTTCTTTAAAAACTGCTGGGGTATTGATGCTGGGTGATGAGTTATTGATGCTGAGTTATCGAGATATGACTCAGTAGGTGAGCTCAGAAGACTAGAGGTGTGACTTAGCAGGGGCATGGCTTTCAGATACATTTACTGTTACAGGTGGCCAAAAATAATTGTCTGAAACCCACATCTCTAGTAGGCCACACCTCCTGAAAATAACCTATGGAACTGCTATGTCATTCCAACTAATGGTAAAAAACAAAACAATTGATGGTAAAATAAACCCATGTTTGTATAATCCATATTCACACAACCCAACCCAACTGGGTCAAAATAACCCAGTGTGTGTGTGTGTGTCTTCTCTCGGGGTGTATAATAATTAAACACACAATCTGAAGAAACAAACAAAAGCCAAAAGCAATTCCTAAACACTAACCATTCAACCATAGACTGTTAGGATAAATCTAAATCCACTGAAAAAGATTCTGTCTTAAACTTTAAAATACACAAAGTTATTATACCAAACCAGAATGCCAGCAAATGAATGAGAGGGAAGAAACAATCTGAGTAGATACTTGAAAGCCAGATAATCGAACGTCATAAATAAATCTCCAGCTCCTCTGATCTTTTGTTCTGAGGTCAGTCAATATAATCCTGCACTGATCATAAAAAAATCCCACTCACACACCCACGCATACACACACACACACACACACACACACACACACACACACACACACACACACACACACACACACACACACACACACACACACACACACACACACACACACACACACACACACACACACACACACTTTGAATACTATATGGAGATTGTGTTGAGCATAAAAGTTTACGCAATAATCAGCTTGTGTGTGGGCTGGCCCATTGCCACGTTTCATATACTCCTCCTCATCTTCCTCTTACTCCTCCTATCTAAAGTCACCGAGATTCTAGAATCACCACCACTGATACCAGACAGTTTTTGATGTTCAGCCACATTCTGTACTTTACACAATGGTGACCCCCTGTGGAGAACTGGGGTAGCTGCATTTATTTAAAATCCACTGGAAATACTACACTATTACCAAAATAACACCATCAGTGCAGTCAATGACAAGTAATTATGGTGTATTTTCCTTTGAACAATGTGGAGACCCTGTGACTTTCCTGTGTTTTAAAATATGTGTTATGTCTGTGTGTTCTAAGGGTCTGCATGCTGGTGTGTGATTATTATGGTGACGTTGGTGCGTTGTCTGTTATGTGTGTTTCAGCGCAGAGTGGGGGCCCCCAGCTCAAGCTGATCATGTCATTCCCCACCTACGGACAGGCCATGAGGTAAAAATCCACGAAGATCCATATGATATATGATACAATACATGAGATGTATTTATTTGACCTTTATTTGACCAGGTGAGTCTCATTGAGATTAAACATCTATTTTGCAAGAGAGACCAGGCCGAAAAAGCAGCACACAAAGTTTCCACATTTACAACATAAAACACAAAGCACTACAGTTTAAAAAACGTCCTCACATTTAACAGGCACATTGGTTTTAGGAGGAGTGTTTCAACTAGCGGTCAAAATGTTGACATCCCCCTAAATCATTTTCCGCCATAGTTTCCCCCCCTAGCTTTAAAACCGCTGAAGGAGATGAGCTCCTGTAGTTTCAAGTCGTTCTGTAGCTCATTCCAAGTAGAGGGGGCAGAGTCCTGGACTGTTTTTATACCTACTGTAGCTCTCTAACAGGCAATAGGCACCGTCAAGGAGATACTGTCCTGTGAGCATAGACGATAATTGTCATTCATCTGTTGGACAATTTAGGTACACAGGTTAAATGGGTGCTATCTTAGCATGGCCTTGTAAAAAAATAAACGTGGTGGAAACAAGCCTCTTTCTCGCTTCAGAACATTACTTATTTTGAAAATGAAACCCCAACTTGAGCTTCAGCTTTTTCACAAGACCCTCTGTGTTGCGGTTTAAATGTGAGACACTCATCTAACAAGAAACAAGTACTTGTAAGTTGATACCCTTTCTATTTGCGTGTGCCTGTATAGTGACTATACATGGAAGAGTCTAACAGGCTATGCATGGTCAATCCGACATCTGCAGTGGCCATACAGCATTTCCTGCGATACGGCCTCTGCAGAAGTCAAGGCATTTGTACTTCTTGCGCTTCGTTGAGCTGTTGTCAAGGCAGTTGTCAAGGAAGTGAGTTTGTGTTTATACTGGACCTCCCACCCCCACCTACCATCAACCAATCATGTTAATGCGGAGCTATATATAGCCCTCCGCATTGTTAGAAAATGTGGGCATGGAGATGCCGTACAGAGCTCAATTTGGCCTCTGCATGTCTCCGGAGGCTCCACAATTGCATCATGCCCTCCATATGGTGCCTCCAACTACATTTTGGATCAAGCATAAATTGTCTTTAAGAGTTTCATCTTAGATTTCGTGAAAACCATCAACTGTCTTATCAGCATTTAAGGGCGACCTGGAAAATAGTAAAGGCACATTGCAGTTCATAAAATAACATTATCATATACAATACAATATGATATACAATACGATATACTATGGATGATATGATTTTCAATGCGATATGATACTATACAACAATACAACTTTATTGTGTCAGTCACAGTAATCTTATTTTGGAGGGGGGACAAAATCACATTGTCCTGTGTTTGTTCTATGCAGGCAGGAGGGAGATGCAGAGACAGACTTCAACCGGTTCTACTTCTCTCACTTTGAGAGACACAACGCAGAGATTGCTGTAATGAACACGATGGGAGACAGAGTGCTGGTTTCAAGCACAGGGCACAGCAGGTGTTTAATTGTAAAGGACCACAGGAGGAGGCAGGTAGCTGGGTCCAGGGGCAGGCAGAAGGTCATACACTGGGGGTCCAAAAGGTCAACAGTACAGGCAGAGAAAATGCTAGTAACGTCATTCGGGAGATCAGGCAATAGGTTGATAACAGGAAATCCATTAGGCTAAAGTACAGGCAGGGAATAGGCAAAAGGCATCGTTAGTAAGGCAGTCAAAAACGATCATAGACGGGAGGATTAAATTACAGGAAACCCAGCACTTAGAATAGAAGTGTGTCCCAAAACAAACAATACCTCACAATGATGGGGTGCAAAGAACTGAACTAAATAGTGTGTGATAATGACATACGGGTGTGTGAACAGATGATAAGGATTCAGGTGATTGGGATCTGGAGAGTGAGCTGCGTTTAGGGGATATATGTGTTTGAGAGTGTGAGTTGGAAGCAGACGCTACAATGGCTGCCTTCCAGCTTGACAGGTGAAAACAATAAAATATAGACCTCCCATCTGAGATGAATCGGTGTGTCAAAAGAAAGAGAAGGAAATAACTATTATTAAAGGGTTACCACTGATTTCTCTCTCTCTTTCTTTATCTCTGTGTTTGTGTGTGTGTCTTCTCTCTGGGTTTCTGTCGAATCCCTCCAGTGGTAGGTAGACTCATCAACGTAACCATGGAGATCAGAGATATCACCACAAACTCTCCAGAACCTTCTTCACCTCTCCTGGTGTGTGGCGGTTGGTCCAATCAGCTTTCATAATTAAATCTAACTCTCTCTGGTGTGTCCAATCAGCACAGATAGCAACTAAAAGTCCCTCCTTATTATGCTTGTGTGTGGATAGTGGCATGCACTATGTGCTAGTCCAACGTTTCCCAAATGGTTGGTTGGGTTGCACTGGTGGGCTACAGTTTACTTTACGTTTCATTCTGGGTATGACTGGTCACAATAAAAGGCTCCAAATGCTTTGAGATGGGTTTACGACCCCAGATGTTTGGCAACAACTGTCCACTGTAGGCCTATTACTTGCATTTTGTCAGTTTACTGTACTATTGACCCCTTGTCAACCCGTTGTCTCTTTCAGCCGCGTCCTCAGAGCATGCGCAGACCAGCTGGCTGGTGTGTTTACGGACATATTCAATCAATCCTTATCCCAGTCTGCTGTTCCCACATGCTTCAAGAGGGCCACCATTGTTTCTGTTCCCAAGACAGCTAAGATAACTGAGCTAAACGACTACCGCCCCGTAGCACTCACTTCCGTCATCATGAAGTGCTTTGAGAGACTAGTCAAGGACCATATCACCTCCACCCTACCTGACGCCCTAGACCCACTCCAATTTGCTTACCGCCCCAATAGGTCCACAGACGACGCAATCGCAATCACACTGCCCTAACCCATCTGGACAAGAGGAATACCTATGTGAGAATGCTGTTCATCGACTACAGCTCAGCATTTAACACCATACTACCCTCCAAACTCTGGGTCTCGACCCCGCGCTGTGCAACTGGGTACTGGACTTCCTGACGGGCTGCCCCCAGGTGGTGAGGGTAGGTAACAACATTTCCACCCCGCTGATCCTCAACACTGGGGCCCCACAAGGGTGCGTTCTGAGCCCTCTCCTGTACCATCTGTTCACCCACGACTGTGTGGCCATGCACACCTCCAACTCAATCATCAAGTTTGCAGACGACACTACAGTGGTAGGCTTGATTACCAACAACGACAAGATGGCCTACAGGGAGGAGGTGAGGGCCCTCTGAGTGTGGTGTCAGGAAAATGACCTCACACTCAACGTCAACCAAACAAAGGAGATGATCGTGGACTTCAGGAAACAGCAGAGGGAGCACCCCCCTATCCACATCGACGGGACAGTAGTTGAGAGGGTAAAAGTGTTAAGTTCCTCGGCGTACACATCACGGACAAACTGAATTGGTTCACCCACACAGACAGCATGGTGAAGAAGGCGCAGCAGCGCCTCTTCAACCTCAGAAGGCTGAAGAAATTCGGCTAGTCACCAAAAGCACTCACAAACTTTTACTGATGCACAATCGAGAGCATCCTGTCGGGCTGAATCACCGCCTTGTACGGCAACTGCTCTGCCCACAACCGTAAGGCTCTCCAGAGTGTAGTGAGTTCTGCACAACGCATCACCGGGGGCAAACTACCTGCCCTCCAGGACACCTACACCACCCGATGTCACAGGAAGGCCATAAAGATCATCAAGGACAACAACCACCCTAGCCACTGCCTGTTCACCCCGCTATCATCCAGAAGGCAAGGTCAGTACAGGTGCATCAAAGCAGGGACCAAGAGACTGAAAAACAGCTTCTATCTCAAGGCCATCAGACAGCCACCACTAACATTGAGTGGCTGGTGCCATACATGTAAAAAAATTATCACTAGCCACTTTAAACAATGCCACTTAATAATGTTTACATACCCTACATTACTCATCTCATATGTATATACTGTACTCGATACCATCTACAGCAGTCCGACAGTCCAGGTCGCAATGGGCAATCACACAGATTTTGCTCTTTTATCTCTCACCCTTCATACCTCACTTGGCTCTCACTCTTCATACCTCCCTTTTGAATTTAGAAAATGCTCATTTTTGCTCCATGAAGTAATCCAACACTGTAAGCCAACATCTTATCTATTTCTAGTCTTCTCTTATTGATTGAGACAGGTGAGTGTCCACCCCAAAGTGCCGCATGTCATTATGGCACACACACACACAGCCAGCCACCCACGCACGCCCCCCCCCCCCCACACACACACACACACACACACACACACACACACACACACACACACACACACACACACACACACACACACACACACACACACACACACACACACACACAGCCTATATTCAATGGAGAGAGTTCAAAGTTTCATGACTGGCTTACACACTTGCTATTCATAACAGTCACATGTCATTTCTTATCAGGAAGTCCCAGGTAAAGTATAAAGCATGACACACAACAACCAGTCAGATCCCATCTTACACAAACATCTTTCCCTCCTCTGTGAAGATGTCCGGGCTCTCAAACAACCACCACTAATGGGGCGGTGGTCATCACCCATGTCTACCCCTATGGGAACGGGGTGGGGGTTGCAGGGGTCGCATCTGCTCCTCACTGTCTGGGACAGACGGTCTCCTCAGTGCTGGGAAGTTTCCGGGCAGGGCATCCAAAAGCACTTGGGGTAAGAATTTTCAAATTAAAATGACAATTTTGGTTGAATGTAAATGGAAGAACAGAAAAAAATCTATTTCCTGCTTTGCTCTTTGTTTTTCTCTCACAGACCGTACAGATCATGATTGGTTTGATGATGCTGTTAACAGGAATTGTGATGGCTATGGCACCGTGGTTGGATAATATTGGAGTAGTCAGTGGAATATTTGTCTGGGGATCGATCATTGTGAGTGAGCTGCTTGAGCTGCTCTTTCTAACAATCCTCCCTTTCATTTCCTGTCTGCCTGGATGCAAAACAAAACGTCCTCATAGTTAAATCGTGTCACTTTAAAAATAAATGTATTTAATTTGAAGTAATGCTTTATAAATAATAGCTTGTCTTAACTAACAATTTGTCTTAACCAATGACCTTTATCAACATATATGAATTTGGCTAGGCCTATGCCATGTATTCCCTCATGCATTTAATTTTGTATTGACTTCTATGTGGGAGTAATTAAACTTGAATTTGAACTTTGGTCATACTGTAGAAATATGTGTGTCCCAAATGGCACACTATTCCCTATATAATGCACTAAATAGGGATACAGCATTCATATGGTGCACAATGTAGGGAATAGGGAGCCATTTAAGATGCCGCCTTGAATAATCTCTTTCTTGTTCCTTCTCAGTATGTAGTTGCAGGCTCTCTCACTGTTGCCGCTGACAACAAACTGGACAAATGTCTGGTCAGTATCAATATTTTTCCCCCGATAAAGTTTAGGCTTTTGATTTATAAAGTTCCACTCCATTTGAAGACATAGAATCTACTGTACGATAGACCATCATGTTTTCGTTCATCTGTTTGTTTTCCTCCCAAAACACAAGCAGTGCCACTGGCATTAACTGTGGATTGCCCGCTTAAAGAATCATAATAACAATGATAAGGAATAACAACATACTGAATTCGGTATTGCGTTTAATTCTTCAGAAATTTCCTTCCACAACCAGCCATGTCCCTGTCCTCTTTCTGCTCTGTCCCTTAGGTGAAAGGCTCCCTGGGAATGAATGTTGTCGCCTCGGTTACTGCTCTGACTGGCATCATTCTCCATTCTTTAGACAGTGCTGGGATCATGTTGTACTACTGTAACAGTACATACCATTTATGTCAACAGTACTGGGTATATACCAAATGCTTATTCATTGTTTTACTTTCATTGGTCAGGAGATATTTATACATTTATATTGTACTGTTGAATATTTTTATTAGGCTAATTTAAATTATGCCTACATGTGACATTAGCAACATGAAAGCAATAGTAAGGTAGATAACTGCAGTAAAGTTTACAGGTCATTTTAGTCCACATTGAAACTGAAAGTTCACAAAGTGCTCATAATTGCTCCAAAATGGCAGTGTAGCCTAGTTCACTGCTGTTTCCTGTTCTTCTCTGTCTATCGATCAGGTCCCAGGGAATATCAGGAGTTTTGGCTGTTTTCTCCTTGCTGGAGTTCATAGTGTCCATCTGTGTCTCGTCATTCGCCTGCAGAGCTGTCTGCCTGTGCTGCCGTTCTATCCCTGAGGTGAATCTATAGACTTAGATTTCTGTCAATTTTTACAAAATGTTGTAAATCTCAAGGTTATTTACATTACCCAAGTTCTCTGATATTATGAGTTAAGTACGTATTTCACAAGTGAAATTTCATTCCAAAAGTCTCACTTTGGGGTCACTAGCCATTCCAGCCTGTGGGGCTACCGTGCATAAGAGCGCCGTCGAAAGTGTGACGTAGAGCGTCAGGCAGTGTTGCGAAAGGCTCATGTAGAAACTGAGAGCCAGACTTCTTAATCCACTGACAATAGGACAGCTATGAGACAGGTATGTCTTGTTCATGCTCTGTGTAGAGTATGGTGTGCTGTAATTGCTATACCTGAAGCTCCGAGAGGGTGTTCCCTAGTTCTCCGAAACGAGCTAAGTAAACTACACCATGTGGAGTGATGGCCACCCAAAGCCAGAAAGGGCTAAGGGGCATTCGCTGTGAACCCTATAAACCTTATCCTGTATAAAGGGGAGTTAGGATTTTGAATCCCTTTACTAGAACATGTGGGAAGACAACACCTGTTACAGCTAGACGTTCCGGTAGCGGAACCCCTCGACAACATCCGGTGAAATGGCAGAGCGCCAAATTCAAATGAAATTACTATAAATATTAGACTTTCATGAAATCACAAGTGCAATACATCAAATTAAAGCTTAATTTGCTGTTAATCCAGCCGCCGTGTCAGATTTCAAAAAGGCTTTACGGCGAAAGCAAACCATGCGAATATCTGAGGACAGCGCCCCATCATACAAATGCATAACAAGTCATTTTCATCCAGGGAGGTGCGACACGAAACTCAGAAATAGCTATATAAAAAAGGCCTTATCTTTGATGAGCTTCTTCTATTGGCACTCCAAAATGTCCCAGTTGCATCACAAATGATCCTTTTGTTCGATAATGTCTGTCTTTATATCCATAAAAACTCAGTTTAGCTGACATGCTTCAGTCAAAAATCCACTCAGTTACCCTCCGTCAAGATGCATACATAATGAATCCCAAACGTTACTAATAAACTTTTCCAAACAAGTCAAACAACATTTATAATCAAACCTTAGGTATCCTATTACGCAAATAAACAATCAAATTTAAGACGGAGAATCGTTATTGTCTTTCCCGGAGATAAACAAAAGAACGCGCACTCGTCCATGTGCAAGGAAACACTTTGGTCATGTGGAGAAAATCAAGAACCAGTCGAGTAGAGCTCTTCAATGAGGAAGCGAACATGGACAGTGAGTGGGAGAGTATCACTTTTATACAGGGTAAAGTTTTGAGACTTTCGGAACAAAATCTCACAGAATAAGTCATTGAAACAGATCTACATATACATGTAAGTCTTACTATACTGTAAAACATAAATATTAAACTAAGTCAAGTATGTTCTGGCAACTGTAAGAGCAGTGAGCGTCCATGGCATCTCAAATAGCAGGAGGAGAACAATCAAGCTGAATGAAACTGTTACTATCATGTTTACATGAATACACTGTATTTTTGTTTAAGCAAAGACTTGAAATGGACATGTCTGTCTTTTAGCAAGTGTCCTCCATTGGGTATCAAATACCGGTACCTCATGGCAGAATGACTCCAAGCAACGCACCTTACCCTCCTCAGAACAACTACGAGGTATGACATCTTGGCCGGTTGAATTTCAGGGTTGCCATGTGAAATAGGTGGCTCGACATGAATATATATATTTTTTAAATATAAAAATAAGATCTCACCCGTGTCCTAGTAACTGAGTTTCTTGAGTCATTTAAAACATCCACTGTGTGTCCCAAGTGGCACCCTATTCCTGATATAGTGCACTCCTTTTGACCAGGGCCTATGTAGTGAATCGGGTGTCATTTGGGATGCCACGAAAGAGATTCTGCAATGATTAAATATTATGTACTACAATTTTGACTCAACCTGTAGGCTAAACCCAGTAATAAGTTTAAATTGTAGATACTGTAGCATGTATAATGCAGCTTTATTGTACACAGCAAAATCAATGGTATACATTTAACTTTGAAAGTCTGAAAGTGTAAAATGTACACTATTTTCAGTCAACATATGAGTCCCACTGAACCATGCATATTCCCCCTCGAGCCGATACCGCTAAGGGCCCTCAAGGAACTACACTGGACTTCGTGCAAACTGGAAATCACATATCCTGAGGCCATATTTATTGTAGCTGGGGACTTTAACAAAGCAAATGTGAGGGAAACGCTACAGAAATTACAACAGCACATTTGAAATAACATGTTTGAAAGTGTTAGAATTTTACCTCTGTTGCAGTGTTCCCCATTTAACTCTTAGAGTGTTCAAAGGAAATTGATTGTGGTGTTTTCATAGATCTACCGTAGAGTAATATGCAACACGTACAGTGTAAAACATAACACTTGATTTAGAGTAAACTGGACTCAATTTCCTTATTGCTGAAGCTGTTACACTTTCTCAGATCAAGAAATTAACACCTGTAATGTTACAGTCAATTATTTGGAGGTGTTGTTTTAAAACTATATGGTGTTATGCTTAATTTTCATATTTTCCAGGGGGCCCTTTCCTTTGAGTAAAATGTATTTGTTAGTGACAGTGACAATTCTGCAGCATAGAAGGTCCCCGAGAACACACACACACACACACACACACACACACACACACACACACACACACACGGAAAGTATTCAAACTCATTCCCTTTTTCCACATTGTTACATTAAAGCCTTATCATAAAATGCATTGCTTACATTTATTTCCTCATCGATCTACACACCATACCCCATCATAACAAAGCAAAAACAGGTTTTTAGAATTGTATTTCAAATGTATTTTTAAAAAGTATTCAGATGCATCCTATATCCATTGATCATCCTTGAGAGGTTTCTACAACTTGATTGGAGTCCACCTGTGGTAAATTCAATTGATTGGACATGATTTGGAAAGGCACGCACCTGTCCCACAGTTGACAGTGTTTGTCAGAGCAGAAACCAAGCCATGAGGTGGAAGGAATTGTCAGTAGAGCTCCAAGACAGGATTATGTCAAGGCACAGATCTGGAGAAGGGTACCAAACAATTCCTGCAGCATTGAAGGTCCCCATGAACACAGTGTCCTTCATCATTCTTAAATGGAAGAAGTTTGGAATCACCAAGACTCTTCCTAGAGCTGACCGCCTGGGAGAAGGGCCTTGGTTGGGGAGGTGACAAAAAACATGATGGTCACTCTGACAGAGCTCCAGAGTTCCTCTGTGGAGATGGGAGAACTTTCCAGAAGGACAACCATCTCTGCAGCACGCCATCAACCAGGCCTTTATGGCTAGACGGAAGCCACTCCTCGGTAAAAGGCACATGACAGCCCGCTTGGAGTTTGCCAAAAGGCACCCAAAGGACTCCGACCATGAGAAACAAGATTCTCTGGTCTGATGAAACCAAGATTGAACTCTTTGGCCTGAATGCCAAGCATCACATCTGGAAGAAACCTGGCATCATCCCTACGGTGAAGCATGGTGGTGGCAGCATCATGCTGTAGGGATGTTTTTCAACTTCAGGGACTGGGAGAATAGTCAGGATCAAGGGAAAGATGAACGGAGTGAAGTACTTGAACCCAATCGAATATCTCTGGAGAGACCTGAAAATAGCTGTGCAGCGACACTACCAATTCAACCTGACAGAGCTTGAGAGGATCTGCAGAAAAGAATGGGAGAAACTCCCCAAATACAGGTGTGCCCAGAGTTTATAGAAATTATATAGTAGATATAGTAGTAGATATAATAGCAGAAAAAGCTATGTTAAATAATTGTGTGGATATACAGGTGCAGTTGGGTAGAAGGGAAATTAAAACATTGGGTTAAATTGCTTGCAGAGACAGTGGGATGAAAGTAGTAAGGGCAAACATTTTTATAGTAAGGAAATCTGTATGGGAGATAGTGTCATATAATGGGAACAGAAGGGAGGAGTGTAATGTGGTGTAGGATGAGATTCAGGCATTCGGGATTGAATTCCTCTTTGAAATTGATAGGCAAACATGGTACTGGAATGTGTAATGGCTGTATGGTGATTATTATTTTGTGAAATGATGATGATGTAGAAAGTGAGAGGGTGTTTGACAGGGTCAGAGAGGTTGGACAGGAATGGGTGTTCTTTTTGGGGTGGGGGGGATGGGAGTAATGAGGTTTGTAGGGAATTATTTTATTAGAAATTCGAGGTTAGTTAAGAGAATATAGTGGTACTCACACTCCAGTGCAGTAGGTGGTATGCACCTTTCAGTTGATTGTTTTGCATGATGTCTACTGATGGTTTTTAGCATATCCGAATTTGACTAATTAGAGCCGAATATATTTATAAAAGTCACGTTGGCTTTGAGAGATTTACACAGTTATCAAAATGTCACACCATGGTAAGTCTACACGACAAACAGAACTTATTTGAAGTGTTTCTAAAATCCCCTATGTGAAAAATGAATGGTGTAAAAACAATTGGAACCATTTCCCTGTTTGACCTCTATGTTTTATGACTCATACTGTGGTAATCTATTGACAGGCACGACTCAGGCCTGTACTCTACACCAGTGTGACATAACCAACCAGAGCTGCAATAGGGCTATACCAAATAAACCATTGCCATATATGGATCTGTGCCATTCACTTTGAACTGGACTGTAGCTGCATCTGTTTTGACATCAAAGCGAGAGCTACATGTAGCCACGTGTGCACATTTGTTCATATCCTTTGCTAGTTAGTGAATTATTAGCCCAGTTATAGATACTTTGTACTGTAGTCAGCAATGGGGAAGTGAATGCTTCCTAGACGAGAACAAAACATGTGCATTTCAAGCCATCTTTGAAAAGTGAGTCTTAAAGGGGCAGTGTTGTATTTAGAGACAGTCTTGAATAAGTTAAGGAGACAATAGGCAGGGAGTATAATATTTTGTCCGATTCTCTGTAATAATGGTATGGGGAAAAAAATTATTGTATTTTGTTAAAGTGGTTTCTTGCATCAAACAACAACAAAATGTTCAGTCACCTCCTTGTCTGAAGGACAAATGGATAAACAGGTTCATGTTAAGCTCTGCATGTTTTTTTTCAAAAGTCTTATGGAATGTAGACCTACACTGAACACCACACATTGGCTGCTACTATAGGCTGAATGATAGAACAGCTATTTCCATGGTAAAATGTTATGGGATGCATTTTCTCCAATGTTTTTTTTAATGTTAGGCCACTCTGGTAGGCCTACATTATGATCAAGTAGCCACACTAGCCTACTTGACCACTGTTAGAACTGTAACTTAAAGCAGGTACAGCCTCAGTGTTCACAGTTAACATGTGCCAGAAGTTGCACACAAGTTCTATGCAGCAGACCTGAAATTTGTCATTGCCGATTTGAGGGAGCATTGCTGGACATTGTACTTGCAAATATAGTTCAGATGTTGTACTTGTAGTTTCATCTGACTGGTAGCTTAGCAGGTAGAGTAGGGGACTATAGAGCTTTCAGGGACATGAGGGCATGAGGTCGAATTCTGGTAAAGGCACACTTTTTATTTTATGTGAAAACACACTTTTTGAATCTCTTGAGTAAAGAACCGTTTTTCTGCACAGTTTGGTGAAAACTCCGAAGCCTTCAGAAATCCTTGATTTCCCATCACTATTAATTATTGGCATAGTAAGTGGCCTAGATTTACCCTAACGCAGTGGTGTTGGGAAACTCCTGGTTTAAAGGCCACATCAGGCCTGCAAGTCGCATTATACTGATAATGTGTTATTCCTATTGGATATCCAAACAGTTATATTTTTTATTCACCCTCAACCTACATTCAGAATGACTGTCAGGATTAGGAAACCTGATTTTAAAAAAACACTACCTAAATAAATTAAACCAGAACAACCATTTCAGTAATGGTCCAATAAATCTAACTAACTGATTGGATTAGTTCAGAAAAATGTACGTTATTTATCTTTGTGTAGCATACGATTAATCAATCAATCAATCAATGCACATGCAAAAACACATATGGAAATGAATCCTAAAAAAACATCCTGCAGTAGAGCATGCTTGGAAATATGATAATGATGGGTGTGATTTTGATGGGACTATTTTACTCTCCACAGTGTAAAACAATAACTCAGGTTATTAACTCCAACACTGGGGGTTATTTTACACCACAGGTGTAAAATAAAATACTCTTACAGAGTGATTGTCAACACTACAAATGTTACACTGAAAAATCAACACTGGCCAACACTGGCCAATTTGCTGTGTAGTATGTCTATCATCTCAAATGGCATCCTATTCCCTATACTGCACTATATTTTTGACCAGTGCAGTATAGGGGATAGGGTGCAGGCTCTGGTCAAAAGTAGTGCACTATATAGAGGAGGGGGTGCAATTTGGGACATAACCATACTCAAGGTCATGTGATGTCCCTGTGTTGTTTTCATTACAGACTGGGAACTACTCAAATGGTCCTGTGGGAGACGGTATGGGTACAGGGTTTCAACAGAATCCCCTGCCTCCTCAATACACTGCTGTCATCCCTTGAGAATTGGGCCTCCGTGAATACATTGTTCTTTTTCTTGTTGAAATCATGTTCTTATGTAGACCTATGTTTCTGATGCAAGCCAGGCAATGGTTAGCGGCACCACATCACTGATCTGACAGTTAAATACTGTTATTGTATTGTAATGTTATATATGATCTTTTGGCTACTATATGGTTAATATCTTAATGTTTTTTCTGTGTCTCATAATTGTCTATAGAAAAATAGTAGCCTTCATTTATCAACCAAATCAAATCAACCACAGTGTATAATCTGTCAATGTTTGTAAATGACATGGACCTATAATGATGACATGTATTGCAAATACATATCACTGAATAAATGGGGGAAAAATGACAAAGAATCGAGTTTGGAGTCACTTTTGTCTTCTATAGGGTACAATGTAAGTAATGACAAAGTAATAAAGTAAATAAATTGATATTTTCAGAAGAGTGGTTGAAGGGTCTGAAAACATCTTGATAAGGAGGGAGTGTTGGATGTTTGCATTGGGCATTAAATCCTTTCTGTATTGAGTTTGTGCAATATTAAGCCTGGAGCTGAAGCTAGTGCAATAGGCCTTTTGGATAAATCTATTTAAATTCAATCAAAAAAAAAAATGTTATCCTCAATGATCTAAAATGGCATAAACTCAGATCATTTTTTCACATACTGTTTGTTGTTGCTTAGACCCTATTTTATATCAACTAAGATTTTGGGGTTGTGCACGCCATCAGTTGAGACACAACAGACTCTTGAATACAGGGTGGGTGTCATGTTTTGGCTGATAAATGTATACTAAAATGGGAATAAAGTACACTGTACAAATATATATATATATATATATTGTTGAAGTCGGAAGTTTACATACACCTGAGCCAAATACATTTAAACTCAGTTTTTCACAATTCCTGACATTTAATCCCAGTAAAAATTAGGATCACCACTTTATTTTAAGATAGTGAAATATCAGAATAATAGTAGAGAGAATGATTTATTTCAGCTTTTATTTCTTTCATCACATTCCCAGTGGGTCAGAAGTGTACATACACTCAAATAGTATTTGGTAGCATTGCCTTCAAATTGTTTAACTTGGGTCACATGTTTCAGGTAGCCTCCCACAATAAATTGGGTGAATTTGGCCCATTCCTCCTGACAGAGCTGGTGTAACTGAGTCAGGTTTGTAGGCCTCCTTGCTCGCACACACATTTTCTATAGGATTGAGATCAGGGCTTTGTGATGGCCACTCCAATACTTTGACTTTGTTGTCCTTAAGCCATTTTGCAACAACATTGGAAGTATGCTTGGGGTCATTGTCCATTTGGAAGACCCATTTGCGACCAAGCTTTAACTTTAACTTTAACTGATGTCTTGAGATGTTGTTTCAATATATCCACGTAATTCTTCTCCCTCGTGATGCCATCTATTTTTTGAAGTGCACCAGTCCCTCCTGCAGCAAAGCACCCCCACAACATGATGCTGCCACCCCCGTGCTTCACGGTTGGGATGGTGTTCTTCGGCTTGCAAGCCTCCCCCTTTTTCCTCCAAACATAACAATGGTCATTATGGCCAAATAGTTATATTTTTGTTTCATCAGACCAGAGGATATTTCTCCAAAAAGTACTATCTTAGTGAAATATGTTTTTTTATAGGCCCCGTCCCAAATCAAATCAAATCAAATTTATTTATATAGCCCTTCGTACATCAGCTGATATCTCAAAGTGCTGTACAGAAACCCAGCCTAAAACCCCAAACAGCAAGCAATGCAGGTGTAGAAGCACGGTGGCTAGGAAAAACTCCCTAGAAAGGCCAATACCTAGGAAGAAACCTAGAGAGGAACCAGGCTATGTGGGGTGGCCAGTCCTCTTCTGGCTGTGCCGGGTGGAGATTATAACAGAACATGGTCAAGATGTTCAATGTTCATAAATGACCAGCATGGTCGAATAATAATAAGGCAGAACAGTTGAAACTAGAGCAGCAGCACAGTCAGGTGGAAGTTGAAACTGGAGCAGCAGCATGGCCAGGTAGACTGGGGACAGCAAGGAGTCATCATGTCAGGTAGTCCTGGGGCATGGTCCTAGGGCTCAGGTCAGTTGAAACTGGAACAGCAGCATGGCCAGGTGGACTGGGGACAGCAAGGAGTCATCATGTCAGGTAGTCCTGGGGCATGGTCCTAGGGCTCAGGTCCTCCGAGAGAGAGAAAGAAAGAGAGAAGGAGAGAATTAGAGAACGCACACTTAGATTCACACAGGACACCGAATAGGACAGGAGAAGTACTCCAGATATAACAAACTGACCCCAGCCCCCCGACACATAAACTACTGCAGCATAAATACTGGAGGCTGAGACAGGAGGGGTCAGGAGACACTGTGGCCCCATCCGAGGACACCCCCGGACAGGGCCAAACAGGAAGGATATAACCCCACCCACTTTGCCAAAGCACAGCCCCCACACCACTAGAGGGATATCTTCAACCACCAACCATGTCCCACACAAATGCCTGAAATTAGTGGCTACTTTTGACTGACAATCTGGTTCAATCTGGTGTTGAATTCAAACAATAGCCCAAACCAATGAAGTGACATACAGATTGTACAATATTAGGAGGAAATATATATATATATATATATATATATACAGTGCCTTGCGAAAGTATTCGGCCCCCTTGAACTTTGCGACCTTTTGCCACATTTCAGGCTTCAAACATAAAGATATAAAACTGTATTTTTTTGTGAAGAATCAACAACAAGTGGGACACAATCATGAAGTGGAACGACATTTATTGGATATTTCAAACTTTTTTAACAAATCAAAAACGGAAAAATTGGGCATGCAAAATTATTCAGCCCCTTTACTTTCAGTGCAGCAAACTCTCTCCAGAAGTTCAGTGAGGATCTCTGAATGATCCAATGTTGACCTAAATGACTAATGATGATAAATACAATCCACCTGTGTGTAATCAAGTCTCCGTATGAGTGCACCTGCACTGTGATAGTCTCAGAGGTCCGTTAAAAGCGCAGAGAGCATCATGAAGAACAAGGAACACACCAGGCAGGTCCGAGATACTGTTGTGAAGAAGTTTAAAGCCGGATTTGGATACAAAAATATTTCCCAAACTTTAATCATCCCAAGGAGCACTGTGCAAGCGATAATATTGAAATGGAAGGAGTATCAGACCACTGCAAATCTACCAAGACCTGGCCGTCCCTCTAAACGTTCAGCTCATACAAGGAGAAGACTGATCAGAGATGCAGCCAAGAGGCCCATGATCACTATGGATGAACTGCAGAGATCTACAGCTGAGGTGGGAGACTCTGTCCATAGGACAACAATCAGTCGTATATTGCACAAATCTGGCCTTTATGGAAGAGTGGCAAGAAGAAAGCCATTTCTTAAAGATATCCATAAAAAGTGTTGTTTAAAGTTTGCCACAAGCCACCTGGGAGACACACCAAACATGTGGAAGAAGGTGCTCTGGTCAGATGAAACCAAAATTGAACTTTTTGGCAACAATGCAAAACGTTATGTTTGGCGTAAAAGCAACACAGCTCATCACCCTGAACACACCATCCCCACTGTCAAACATGGTGGTGGCAGCATCATGGTTTGGGCCTGCTTTTCTTCAGCAGGGACAGGGAAGATGGTTCAAATTGATGGGAAGATGGATGGAGCCAAATACAGGACCATTCTGGAAGAAAACCTGATGGAGTCTGCAAAAGACCTGAGACTGGGACGGAGATTTGTCTTCCAACAAGACAATGATCCAAAACATAAAGCAAAATCTACAATGGAATGGTTCAAAAATAAACGTATCCAGGTGTTAGAATAGCCAAGTCAAAGTCCAGACCTGAATCCAATCGAGAATCTGTGGAATGAACTGAAAACTGCTGTTCACAAATGCTCTCCATCCAACCTCACTGAGCTCGAGCTGTTTTGCAAGGAGGAATGGGAAACAATTTCAGTCTCTCGATGTGCAAAACTGATAGAGACATACCCCAAGCGACTTACAGCTGTAATCGCAGCAAAAGGTGGCGCTACAAAGTATTAACTTAAGGGGGCTGAATAATTTTGCATGCCCAATTTTTCCGTTTTTGATTTGTTAAAAAAGTTTGAAATATCCAATAAATGTCGTTCCACTTCATGATTGTGTCCCACTTGTTGTTGATTCTTCACAAAAAAATACAGTTTTATATCTTTATGTTTGAAGCCTGAAATGTGGCAAAAGGTCGCAAAGTTCAAGGGGGCCGAATACTTTCGCAAGGCACTGTATATATATATATAACTGAGCAAGGGGACAAGTACGTTAAAGTGTCTAGTTTGAGAAACATATGCTTTGCAAGTCCTGGCAGCGACATTAAATAGTTGCCGCAAAACACCAATCTCAACGTCAACAGTGAAGAGGCGACTCCTGGATGCTTTTGTAGGGAAACTTTTGAACGGTAGTGTACTTGAGCTTGTGCCCTTAAAAGGGAACCTCAGCAATTTATTTAATTAAATGACCAGAAAGGTGAGTTCCAGACCTTTCTAAAACTATGCAAAATTACTCCTTATTGTTTATGGCCATCTCATGAAAAATAATAAAGTTTTGGTATGTCTATTTAGGCGGAAATCGAAATGTTGCCCTATCATTCAAACCCATTTTAAATACTGAAACTATACTGAAACTATACTGAAAACGTCATGATTTATGTTCAGTTTTTGTTTTTTTCTCCACATTTTGGCCAAAAATCAAATGGGGATTTCAAGCTTTTTTTTCTAATGGAGTTTAAGCTTCTGAAACTGGCGGGTCACACTAACTTAAAGGTCGACTAAGCGTGATGATTTTGCAGCACCGCAGACTTAGATGAGCGCGATGCAAGAAGTTGTTCCTCAGACAGTCACACAGAGTATCCGAGCATGTGCACAGGTGCGCTTCACGCTGCTACAACGTGGTAGCAACCGAATCACAAGTGGCGAAGTTTAGTCTCGCCTTCAACGCTACTGGTTGTTTGCGGAAATGTACTGAATACAACTCAGTGGAGGCTGCTGAGGGGAGGATGGCTCATAATAATTTCCCGGAACGGAGCAAATGGAATGGCATCAAAAACATAGAGACCATTCCACCCATTCCGCTCCAGCCATTACCACAAGCCCTTCCTCACCAATTAAGGTGCCACCAACTGTGCTACAACTGTTTACTTTGGGCATCTACGTCATCTCGCTGAATCTAACTTTAAACCTAACCTATGACCTGACCCATCGCCTTATGCTGCGTAAGAGTTATCGGAAGCTCCTCGAAATTCCACTTGAATGACCCTCCAAGTCGGAATTACAAATGGGAAAAGCTGATAAAATGATAGAAATGTTGGTTTTCCCAAGTTGAGATGTTTCTCCACTGACCTATAAACACCTAGACTACCAAAACCCCTAGACATACAAAAAACCCTAGACAATACAAACCCTAAACAAACCAACCTCGTCACACCCTGACTAACCAAAATAATAAAGAAAACAAAGATAACTAAGGTCAGGTTCCGGACTGTGGCCCGGCGCTGGAGGTTCTGGACTGTTGCCCGTTGCTGGAGGTTCCGGACTGTGGCCCGTAGCTGGAGGTTCCGGACTGTGGCCCGTAGCTGGAGGTTCCGGACTGTGGCCCGTAGCTGGAGGTTCCGGACTGTGGCCCGTAGCTGGAGGTTCCGGACTGTGGCCCGTAGCTGGAGGTTCCGGACTGTGGCCCATCGTTGGAGGTTCCGGACTGTGGCCCGTCGTTGGAGGTTCCGGACTGTGGCCCGTCGTTGGAGGTTCCGGACTGTGGCCCGTCGTTGGAGGTTCCGGACTGTGGCCCGTCATTGGAGGTTCCGGTCTGTGAACTGTCGCCGGAAGCTCTGGTCTGTGAACTGTCGCCGGAAGCTCTGGACTGGGTACTGTCGCCGGACGCTCTGGACTGCCGAGGCGCACTGTAGGCCTGGTGCGTGGTGCCGACACTGGTAGTACCGGGCTGGGGACACGCACCTCAGGGCGAGTGCGAGGAGCAGGAACAGGGCATACTGGATCCTGGAGGTGTAGTGGAGGCCTGGTGGCGTGGTGCCGACACTGGTAGTACCGGGCTGGGGACACATACCTCAGGGGGAGTGTGAGGAGCAGGAACAGGGCGTACTGGACTGCCGAGGCTCACTGTAGGCCTGATGCGTGGTGCCGGCACTGGTGGTACCGGGCTGGGGAGTGCTGAGCCAGCACCCTCTTTCCTGGCTGGATGCCCATTCTAGCCCGGCCAACGCAAGGAGCTGGAATAGAGCACACCTGGCTAGAATAGCGCACTGGAGACATTGTTTGCTCCACTGCATAACACGGTACCTGACCAGTAACGCTCTCCCCACAGTAAGCACGAGGAGTTGGCTCAGTTCGCCGACCTGATTCATACAATCTCCTCGTGTGCCCCCCCCCCCAAACATCTTGGAGCTGCCTCTCGGGCTTCAGTGCTAGCCGTGTACCCTCATATCGTCGCCGTTCCTCCCGTGCAATATAGCTCCATCAAACTCTGCTCCTCCTTTTCACGCTGCTTGGTCCTTTTATGGTGGGTTCTTCTGTCACGGTCGTTGTATGGAGGAGACCAAGGTGCAGCGTGGTAAGCGTGCATACTTCTTTAATGAACTGAACAAACTATACAAAACAACAAAACGAACCGTGAATCTAATATGGCTAGTGCAGATAGGCAACTAAACATATAATAAGAACCCACAAACTACCCAATGTGGCTACCTAAATATGGTCTCCAATCAGAGACAACAATAAACAACCGCCTCTGATTGAGAACCAATCCAGGCAACAATAGACATATAAACACCTAGACATACAAAAACCCTAGACATACAAAAAACTAAAAAATACAAAACCCCCTAGACAATACAAAAACCCAGACCTAACCAAAATAATAAAGAAAACAAAGATAACTAAGGTCAGGGCATGACAATAATATAGCTAGTCTGAACATACTGTCAATGTTAAGCAAGTTAGCTAACTTTAATATAAATATGAATTGTTCAGACTTCAAAAGCACTTGAACACAATCATGTCGGATGACCCCATCTCAAATCAGGAAGGCCCAGAAAATTGTTAAAGACTCCAGCCACCCAAAATGTAGATGTTTCAACCTAGCTCAGTGCTTTCTGTGGTGGTGAGGCAGCCAGCAGGAATATACGGAGCGTAGGTGTTGGTAATGTTCTCTAGTTGTGCCGTGATTAGCTCAGTGTTCTGTCACTCATGGGGGCACAACGTCACTGCCAAGTCTAAGGGTAGAGATTGAAAATTCAAGCCCCATGGATTCTGCCATGGAGTTACATTAGAAGTGCCCATCCAAGAAGGCTCAAGGTCCTTGGCCACAGATAAAAGGATGTCAAATCACGTTATATCTACAGTAGCATTGATTGGACTGATCATGTCAACATCATACTTTCAAAATCTTAGCTAGCTGTCATCATCATGAATCAAGTCGACAATCTACTGGCAAATATTTTTTAACCCTGTCATATGAAGAGAAATAATAAAGATAAATTATAGCTTATTAGCTTAAACATATTGGTGCTCATCGGCAATTGGATATAAACATTACACAACAAGTTGGACATCGCAAATTGAACAATGAGTAGTTTGGAAGGAATCAGTGGCTATCTGCAAGCATTGCAAAGCAATCTCTAGCCTGTTATTCAGTGGAGTGGCTCTGTGGAACCAAATCTGGAATTAAAGGGTTTCTTTTCCAAGTTTAAAATAATAAACATTCAACATTGGCCATGCTGTCAATGAAGCGTGATTTGTGCCGCGCTCAAAACAACAGTTAACTCGGAACTGCGAAAACTTGACTTCAGTGAGTTCAAGACAACTGGGAACCAGGGGAAAAAACGAGCTCCGGCTGGTAAAATACGTTTTGAATGGTCATCCAACTCAGAATTTGAACTGATTCCAGAGGCCGACCCAAAACAACGCCGCCGGAGGAGAGGGAGCTGGAGCAGTCTTCTAGTCAGACTTAGGTGGTGCACACACCATCCACCGCTTCCGAGTATATTACTTACTAATATCCAGCCTTTAGATAACAAAGTTGACAAGATCAGGGCAAGAGTTGCTTTCCAGAGAGACATCAGGGATTGTAACATACTCTGTTTCACGGAAACGTGGCTCTATCGGGATATCTTGTTGGAGTCGGTACAGCCATCTGGATTCTCAGTGCATCGCGCCAACAGGAATAAACATCTCTCCAGGAAGAAGAAGGGCGGGGGTGTATGTTTCATGATTAACGAGTCATGGTGTAATTGTAACAACATACAGGAACTCAAGTCCTTTTGTTCACCTGACCTAGAATTCCTCACAATCAAATGCCGACCGTATAATCTCCCAAAATAATTATCTTCGGTTATTGTCACAGCTGTGTATGTCCCCCCTCAAGCCGAAACCACGACGACCCTCAAGGAACTTCACTGAACTTTATGCAAACTGGAAACCATATATCCTGAGGCTGCATTTATTGTATCTGGGGATTTTAGCAAAGCAAATTCTAACAGTATACTGACTGTAGCACTCTGGACCCCTGGACCACTGATAATCTAACTTCCAGGATGCATACAAGGCCTTCCCCCGCCCTCCTTTCGGCAAATCTGACCACTACTCCATTTTGCTCCGCCCTTCCTATAGGCATGAACTCAAACAGGAAGCACCCGTGCTAAGGACTATTCAATGCTGATCTGACCAATCGGAATCCACACTTCAAGATTGTTTCGATCACGAGGACTGGGATTTTCTCCGGGTAGGTTCCTAGAATAATATTGACGTGTTCACTGAGACGGTTACTGATTTCATCAAGAAGTGTATAGGAGATGTTGTACCCACTATGACTATTAAAACCTACCCTAACAAGAAAACGTTGATAGATGGCAGCATTTGCACAAAACTGAAAGCACGAAGCAACACACTTAACCATGGCAAGGTGACAGGGAATATGGCAGAATACAAACAGAGTAGTTGTTCCCTCCGCAAGGCAACCAAATGGCTCAGACATGAGACATATGTGGCAGTGTTTACAGTCGGACTACAAAAGGAAAACCAACCACGTCGCGGACACCGACGTCTTGCTGCCAGTCAAGCTAAACATGTTCTTTGCCCGCTTTGAAGATAACACAGCGCCACCGACGCGGCCAGCAACCAAGGACTGTGGGTTCTCCTTCTCCGTGGCTGACGTAAGACATTTAAACGTATTAACCCTCTCAAGGCTCTAGGCCCAGGTGGCATCCCTAGCTGCATCCTCAGAGCATTCGCAAACCAGCTGTCTGGTGTGTTTACAGACATATTCAATCTCTACCTATCCCAGTCTGCTGTCCCCACATGCTTCAAGATGGCCACCATTGTTCCTGTACCCAAGAATGCAATGATAACTGAACTAAATGACTTTCACCCCGTAGCACACACTTCTTTGAGAGACTAGTCAAGGATCATATCACCTCCACCTTACCTGTCACCCTAGACCCACTTAAATTTGCTTACTGCCTCAATAGGTCCACAGACAATGTAATCGCCATCACACTGCACACTGCCCTATCCCATCTGGACAAGAGGAATACCTATGTAAGAATGTTGTTCATTGACTATAGCTCAGCATTCAACACCATAGTTCCCTCCAAGCTCATAATTACGCTTGAGGCCCTGGGTCTCAACTCCTCCCTGTGCAATTGGGTCCTGGACTTCCCGACGGGCCACCCCCAGGTTGTCAGTCGTCCCCAACACCAGGGCCCCACAAGGGTGCGTGCTCAGCCCACTCCTGTACTCCCTGTTCACCCATAACTGCGTGGTCATCATCAAGTTTGCAGACCAACGACGACGAGACAGCCTACAGGGAGGAGGTGAGGGCTCTCGGAGTGTGGTGTAAGGAAAATAACCTTTGGCTTGTCAATTAAAACCCGAGCCAAAATGTGGCTTGTCAATTAAAACCCTCACAAACAGCCCTCCAGGACACCTACAGCACCTGATGTCACAAGAAGGCCAAAAAGATTGTCTACAGCAGTTGATACTCATGACTGTATTTTCCTTCCTTTTTATACCAGATACAGTGCATTTGGAAAGTATTCAGACTCCTTCAATTTTTACACATTCTGCTCCTGTTTCCATTGATCATCCTTGAGATGTTTCTACAACATTTAAAACACAAAACTATAAAAACCTTGGAAGAAAGAGAAGAGGAAGAAACAGGAGGAGAGGAAGAGAGGGGAGAAGAGGATGAGAGGGGAGAATAGGAAGAAAGACGAAGAGAGGGAAAGAGGAAGATGAGAGAGAGGGGGGAGAAGAGGAAGAGAGGGGTGCAGGAATAGACGAGAGCTTATGTTTACATGATATCTCAGCATTTATATACACTCCACTTTACTAAGCTCTTTTTTGTTTGTCATGCTTATCTATCGTCCATTCGCCAACAATTCAACATTCACTAATAAACAGTTGTTACGGTTATTTCACCTACTTCTTCTATAATTCAGGATGTCTCCCCACAGAGGGGCAACGTATTTGGTTAAATTACTTTATTATACTACACCTTGAAGATTGTTACTTATAAAGCACAGAACAAAATAAATGTGTACACTTCCGTGCTATGTCGCATGAAAAAGAAACTCATGCAACTTTCATGGAAGTGTATGAGTTTCTTTTATAGCCCGTGTTCTATAGGCAAGGAGCTTCAAGCCCATGATGGGAAGTTATGACAATAAAGAAGGAACTAAAGGTCGCTCAGCAATGAGGAAGTAATTCAAATAAACAGATGACGCAGCAACCACAGACACACACAACCTACCACCTATCCATTTTTAATGGCGAGTGTTCAAAGTCTAATTAGTGGCTGATGCACACACCTATTATGCATTACATTCCCAGGTAAATTATTATCTGGACGTCCCAGGTAGAGTTCAAACTTTGCAGGAGGCTCAACAATACACAGCTGACCAGCCATATCACCTCTTACTGTACTACAAACATCCTTCTGTCCTTTGTGAAGATGTCCAGCTCTCAAACAACCACCACTAATGGGGCGGTGGTCATCACCCATGTCTACCCCTATGGGAATGGGATGGGGGTCGCGGGGGTCGCATCTGCTCCTCACTGTCTGGGACAGACGGTCTCCTCAGTGCTGGGAAGTTTCCGGGCAGGGCATCCAAAAGCGCTGGGAGTAAGAATTGATGTTTTATATTATTTGAAAAGAATTTTTTATTTTGGTTGAATTGTATTGGAAGAAGAGAAAAATGGATTTCCTGCCTTGTTTTTCTCACACAGACCATACAGATCATGATTGGTTTGATAATGCTGTTGACAGGAATCGTGATGACTGCAGGACCACAAGTAGACAATATTGGAGTACTTAGTGGAATATTTGTCTGGGGATCTATCATTGTGAGTGAGCTGCTCTGTCTAATAATAATTTCTTGCATTTCCTGTCTGTCGTGATGCAAACAAAACATCCTAATAATTGAATCATGTCATATTTTGAAACGAAATGCATTAAAAACAATACCGTATGTGCATTTAAAAAAATATATATTTCATCTTTAATGTATAATGAATGACTTAACAAATGACTTTAATCAATGTATATGTACATGGCTAGGCCTGTGCCGTTTATACACTCATGTATTTCAGTTTCTGTTGACTTCTATGTGGGAGGAATTAAACTTGATTTTGAACTTTGGTCATACTGTAGAAATATTTTTGTCCGACATGGTACCCTACTCCCTATATAGTGCACTACTTTTGTAGTGTACTATGTAGAGAATAGGGTGCCATTTGGTACGTAGACTTGTATAATCTCTTCCTTGTTCCACCTCAGTATGTAGTTGCAGGCTCTCTAACTGTTGCTGCTGACAACAAACTGAACAAATGTCTGGTCAGTATCAACTATTTTTGCCTCAATAAAGTAGGCTTTTGATTTATAAAGTTCCACTTTATTTCAAAACATAGAATCTACTTCACATATAGGCCCTCATGTTTTCATTCAACCTGTTATTTTTCCTCCCACAACACAAGCAGTGGGGTGGGCACTGGCGATTCAGCAACTGCGAATTGCCCCTTTAATAAAGACTTGCAATCATGATTGTCAACACACTGTATTTTATATTGCATTTCATTTTTCCAACCAATCATTCATTCCTATGTCCTCTTTCTACTCTGTCCCTTAGGTAAAAGGCTCCCTTGGAATGAATGTTGTCGCCACGGTTACTGCTCTTACTGGCACCATTCTGCATTCTTTAGACAGTGCTGTAATGTACAACTACTACTGTGACTATCCAGACTACCCTTCATACTACCCTCCATCCTATTTCAACTACACTACGTCCTCTGTCTGTCAACAGTATTGGGTATGTATCATCTATAATTGTATTACTAGACTATTGTACGTACTGTTTAATGTTTTTTATTAGTTTAAATTATACCCCATTTGTAACATATATGTGACATCTCGAACATGCAAGAAATTGTGAATTAGATGCTATTGAGTTAATTTTTCTTCTTGTTAGCCCACACTAATTAATTGTACATAATTGCTCCAAAATGGCAGTGTAGCCTAGTTAACTGCTGTTTCCTGTTCCTCTCTGTCTATAGATCAGGTCCCAGGGAATATCAGGTGTTTTGACTGTTTTCTCCTTGCTGGAGTTCATAGTGTCCATCTGTGTCTCGTCATTCGCCTGCAGAGCTGTCTGCCTGTGCTGCCGTTCCACCCCTGAGGTGAGTCTGTGGACATAGATTTCTAGTTCCGTATGCAGTGTGGTCCGAACTTATTGACACCCATGATAAAAATTTGCAAAAGTGACTGTTTAAAATAAAATAATACAATACTGAGATAAGTTGTATGTGCCCAAAAATGTGTATTAATACAATCTCAGAGAAAGAGTTTACGCTTAAATAGTAATATTTAAAAAAAAATCAAACAGGAATGGGTCAATATTAATGACACCCCTGTTTTCAATAACTCACTGTGCAAGGATAACAGCACTGACACATTTTCTAAAATGTTTTATGATTTGGTGACCCCATTTGCAGGGATCTTAGACCATTCATCCGTACAGAATCCTTCCAGATCATTGATATCCTTCGTCTGCACTTATTTTATGGGGTTCTTTTCTGCTTAATGCATTCTTATTTCAATGCCAAACCCACTACTGGTGTGTGTGGCGAAAGAGCTCTATGTTCATGTCATCTTACCAAATCACAGTGTTCAATCCAAGTGGCAATGCTGTTTAGTAAACTCCAGGCGTTTACATTTGTTGGATGACATGAAAATAGCTCATTGAATACACACACCAGTGGTGAGTTTGGCATCGAAATTAGAACGCAAGAGCAGAAAATAACACCATACATACTGTAAAATATGGTGGTGGATCTTTGATGTTATGGGGCAAATTTTCTTCCACTGGTCCTGGGCCCCTTGTTAAGGTCAAATGCATCATGAACTTTACCCAGTGTAAGAGCCAATTTGGGTGTATCTTATATTATGGTGTTTTTTGAGCATTTACACTACCAACCACTAGGGGAAGACAAATGGTGGTGGTAATCACACCAGGTGATCTATAAAGACACAGGTGTTTGAACAAATGGCGTGTGTGTGGATGGTGAGAGGGCTCACGGTTCTTGCTTTTGTTATGACAATTTGCCGCCAACACAGCGGCCATGAGCTCAAGCCTAGGAAGGCTTTCTGATTCATAGGAGCATCTCTCTCTTTTGCCAGCATGAACGGAAGATGGACACACCGACTCATTTCAGGTTTTTTCTTTTCTTTTTACTATTTTCTACATTGTATGAAATAAAACATTTGGAATCATGTAATAACCAAAAAAAGTGTGAAACAAATCAAAATATATTTTATATTTAAGATTCTTCGAGGTAGCCACCCTTTGCCTTGATGACAGCTTTGCACACACTTGGCATTCTCTCAGCCAGCTTCATGAGGTAGTCACCTGAAATGCATTTCAATTAACAGGTGTGCCTTGTTAAAAGTTAATTTGTGGCATTTCTTTCCTTCTTAATGTGATTGAGCCAATCTGTTGTGTCGTGACAAGGTAGGGTTGGTATACAGAAGATAGCCCAATTTGGTAAAAGACCAAGTCCATATTATGGCAAGAACAGCTCAAATACGCAAAGAGAAACAACAGTCCATCATTACTTTAAGACATGAAGGCCAGTCAATGCGGAAAATTTCTAGAACTTTGAAAGTTTCTTCAAGTGCAGTCACAAAAACCATCAAGCGCTACGATGAAACTGGCTCTCATGAGGACCGCTACAGGAAAGGAAGACCCAGAGTTCCCTCTGCTGCAGAGGATACGTTCATTAGAGTTACCAGCCTGAGAAATTGCAGCCAAAATAAATGCTTCAGAGTTCAAGTAACAGACACATCTCAATATAAACTGCTTAGAGGAGACCTTCATGGTCAAATTGCCGCAAAGAAACCACTACTAAAGGACACAAATAATAATAAGAGACTTGCTTGGGCCAAGAAACACAAGCAAAGGACATTAGACAGGTGGAAATTTGTCCTTTGGTCCAATATTCGATTTTTGGTTGCAACCGCTGTGTCTTTGTGAGACGCAGAGTAGGTGAATGGTTGATCACTGTATGTGTTTTCCCACCATGAAGCATGGATGAGGTGGTGTGATGTGGGGGTGCTATTCTGGTGACACTGTCTGTGATTTACTTAGAATTCAAGGCACACTTAACCAGCATGGCTGCCACAGCATTCTGTAGCGATACAGCATCCCAACTGGTTTGTGCTTAGTGGGACTATCATTTGGATTACAACAGGAAAATGATCCAACACACCTCCAGGCTGTGTAAGGGCTATTAGTCCAAGAAGGAGAGTGATGGAGTGCTGCATCAGATGACCTGGCCCCCACAGTCACCCAACCTCACCCCAATTGAGATGGTTTGGGAGTTGTTGGACCGCAGAGTGAAGGAAAAGCAGCCTACAAGTGCTCAGCACTTGTGGGAACTCCTTCAAGACTGTTTGAAAAGCATTCCAGGTGAAGCTGATTGAGAGTATGCCAAGAGTGTGCAATACTGTCGTCGAAGCAAATGGTGGCTACTTTGAAGAAACTAAAATCTAAAACCTATTTTGATTTGTTTAACACTTTTTTGGTTACCACATGATTCCATATGTGTTATTTCATAGTTTTGATGTCTTCACTATTATTCTACCATGTAGAAAATAGTAAAAATAAAGAAAAACCCTTGATTAAGTAGGTGTGTCCAAACTTTTGACAGGTACTGTACTTGTTTCTTTATAAAAAACATTAAGTAAGATACAGTTCCATAACCATACTGAATGTCAACTGATGCAATTCTGCATGCTCTAACTTTCCAAAGTCTTCGGGCTTGATGCACCTCTTCACCTTGAGCTATGCCACTTTTGCCAAATTCGCCATCCATAATTACCATTGCTGTGAGGGAGATTGGGGTATGTCGTTTTCCCAGATGTTGTAGCAACAGTTTTGGAGATAGAATAAACGTAATAGAAAGCATAAGGGGTAGTATATTGAGCTGGTCACGAGAGGGTCGTGGCTGATGGGAAATGTGTTGGAAACCTACCCTGACAAGAAGGGTCTGGTCGGGTCTGTGAGACTTAAAACCAGAACAGGAGAACTGGACAGACCTGTTACCAAGATCTTGCTACTCCAAGAGGGTACAGAGGGACCTGTGAAGAACTTTGATCCACAGAAGAAGTGAAGGAAGATTCAGTCACATTTCACTTTATTGGGTAATTGTTGTTCGCCATTAGGGGCCGGTGTGTTGGAGCCAATTTGGGTGTAGCTTATGGTGTTATTCAGGAAATTACACTCCCGACCACTAGGGGCAGACAAATGGTGGTGGTAAACACACATCAGGTGATCTATAAAGACACAGGTGTTTGAAAGTATGGTGTGTGTGGATGGTGAGAGAGCTTACAGCTTCTACCGCAATCAAATCAATGCAAGAAAAAGCAATGAATGCCAAACAAGATACACAGGATTACTACAGTCAACATTCATTCATTCAAGGTAACCACCATTGCTAAGTTTGAGGCGCGTAAAGAACAAGTCTATTTGCTACCATTCACTCACCTGGTGACATTGGCTCCTTAGAAATCTTAGATTTTCCCAAGCAAAATGTCATGACACCCAGTACCAGGACATTTTAGAAAAAGGCTCAGTGTCGTTATCCTCGCAAGGTGAGATATTGAAAGGTATTGGATGGAAACAGGGGTGTCAATCCTGTTAACCACTACCTTTCACTTTGCAATTGTATTAGTATAAATAATATAATTTCTCCATTGTTTTGAGCATACAGTACATTATAGCTCAGTATTTTTATAGTCATTTTTACTCATCTATATAAAGTGTGTCAATAATTTCAGACCCCATTGTAAGTCTTACTATATTGAAAACATTATAAAAATAAAGCAAAGTTAAGTGCACATGACAAAAAGTATGTGGACAACTTCTAGTTGAACATCCCATTCCAAAATAATGGGCATTAATATGAAGTTGGTCCCTGCTTTGCTGCTATAACAGCCTCCACTATTCCTGGAAGGCTTTCCACTAGATGCTGGAACATTGCTGCGGGGACTTGCTTCCATTCAGCTACGAGCATTAGTGAGGTCGGGCACTGCTGTTGGGCGAATATGCCTGGCTCACAGTCCGAGTACTATGTCATCCCAAAGGTGTTCGATGGGGATGAGTTCAGGGCTCTGTGTAGGCCAGTCAAGTTCTTCCACACCGAACTCGACAAGCCATTTCTGTATGGATTTTGCTTTGTGCATGGGGGCATTGTCTTGCTGAAACAGGAAAGGGCCTTGGCCAAACTGTTCCCACCAAGTCGGAAGCACAGAATCTTCTAGAATGTCATTGTATGCTCTAGAGTTAAGATTTCCCTTCACTGGAAGTATGGGGCCTAGCCTGCCCCAAACCATAGTAAACAGCCCAAGACCATTATTCCTCCTCCAACAAACTTTACAGTTGGCACAATGCATTCGGGCGGGTACCGACCCTTAACATTGCGAATGGTGATCTTAGGCTTGTGTGAGGCTGCTCGGCCATAGAAACCATTTCATGAAGCTCGCGACGAACAGTTCTTGTGCTGATATTTCTTCCAGAGGCAGTTTGGAACACGTGGTTAGTGTTGCAACCGATGACCGTACTTGGCTTGTATGGCCTACCACTTCGTGGCTGAGCCGTTGTTGATCATAGACGTTTCCTCTTCACAATAGCAGCACCTACAGTTGATTGGGGAAACTCTTGGAGGGCAGAAATTTGTTGAACAGACTTGTTGAAAAGATGGCATCCTATGAGGGTGCCACGTTGAAAGTCACTGAGCTCTTCAGTAAGGCCATTTTACTGCCAATGTTTGTCTATGGCGATTGCATGGCTGGGTGCTCAATTTTATACACCTGACAGCAACGGTTATGGCTGAAAAAGCCGAATCCACTCATTTGAAGGGGTGTCCACATACACTCTATATACAAAAGTATGTTCTGGCAACTGTAAGAGCACTGAGCAGTCATGACACCTGTATATTCAATAATGAATTACTAGAAATGTACTTAAAATTGACATGTCTGTCTTTTAGCAAGTGTTCATCATTGGGAATCAAATACCGGTACCTCATGGCAGCATGACTCCAAGCAATGCACCTTACCCTCCTCAGATCAACTACGAGGTATGACATCTTTTGGAGGTTGAACTGCAGGGTCGCCATTTAAAATAGGCTGCTCATTATCTAAAATTTGAATTAAAAAGATCTCACCAGTGTCGTAGTAACATAGTTTCTGGGGTAATTTTTTACATTTCCACTGCGAAAACTTTAATTTCAAATTGTGTAATCACCAAAACATTGGTCACTGTATGAAAATCTGTGGGTCCGTACTTGCGAACATTAGAAAACGTTTGAGTTGAAGTTACAGCATCATCCAATTCAAATCATTGACGTAGTTGTACGTAATAGAACCAATGTGTTTAAACCCTGTATTACTGACAGGGGTTGCTGTATTGAAGCTACCGCACAGCCATCTTGGCACTCCTCCTCCAATGTAAATAAGATTTTGTAAGCTCTCGAAATGCATTTATTAATGTCTACATTTTTGACATGTTTATTATATTACAGACACCTTAATGCATACTTTCACATTATATTATGTGAGCTAAACTTCAAAGCTCTCAATGGCTAATACAGTCCAGGGTTTATACATCATTAGAACACTTTTCCATCACCTTAAAAACAGTCACAGATCCATCTGCTAATCAAAGTTACTAAAACGCAACAATTTTCAACTGAGCGATTTGCCCCTAGTGATTTTTGCCATTTGTGACAATATAATTTTAACCTAACTTAACCTTAGCTCTTGAGAACCCAAGCCCATACTGCCATAGGGATCTCATTTGAACAATTGACCACAGCAGGGCCAACGTGTTAAACTTTCCCGATTCTCTGTCTTATCGTTAATATTCACTGCATGCAATAGGGTTTTGGAAAATTCTACTTTCATATCACCCCAAAATGATTTTACAAATACAAAAGACACACTTACTCTGCGCCGTTTTAACACAGATTCCCACGGAGGTGTTTTGCATTGCACTTCCTGAGCTAATGGAAAGTCGTAAGGAAACAAAGAAACCTTTCACCTGTGTTTTTTTCCTTCCCTATATCTGTCTGTCCCCCAGCTCTGTTTCCCGTTTTCACATTGTTTGTATGTTGTTTTGTTACCTGTGTGCTGACGCTGTTCCTGTCTTGTTCCTTGTCTGTTCCTCATTAAATGTTTGACACCACACCCCATACCTGCTTCTCGACTCCAGCGTCGGTCCTTACATTGTTATCAAAATATTTATGTGGTACCGACTCAAAACTAAATGAGAAGTCACACTTCTCACACACAACCATTTTTTTAAAGTTGTGATTTTTTTCTGTGTTTTTGCATGTACATTGAGTGATTGATTCATCTTGTGCTACTCAAAGATATGTAACGTAACACATTTTCTAATCTAATCCAATCATTTAGTTAGATTTTTTTGTTCCCATTACTGAAATGGTTGTTCTAGTTTATTAAATGGCTTAAGTTGTCTCCTAAACCAGGCAGTAGTTATTCATTCATGTTGCAGGTGGTTAGCTACTGTACAGGTATGTCCCAAATGGCACCCTATTCCCAAAATATAGTGCTCTACTTATGACCGATATAGTATACTGGGCCAAGGTCGTGTCCTATAAGCATGCATTTGGGTTGCACTCTGATACATATTCTACAATAAAGAGATGTTAACAAAAAAGCAACAGAACACATGCTCATTATGTATGACTTAAACTGATTACTTACTGGGTTGAGCCTGTAGTGCCAATATTGCATAATCATCACATCCTTGCAATGTTATTACATCGCTTTTAATCGTCTATTCGTTTTCAATGTTTATTTTGAATTTAGTGTCAGTTAGTTTTCAGAACTATATTGTTCGTTTTAATTTAGTTTGTTCAATTAAAACATTTATATTATATTATTCATTTTGTATTTTTAGTGTTAGGGGCAGAATCAAATCTAATTTGATTTGATACATGCTTCGTAAACAACAGGTGTAGACTAACAGTGAAATGCTTATTTATGGGTCCTTCCCAGCAATGCAGAGAGAAAAATAGAAAAAGTTTTGAAAAATAATCAAATGAGGAATAAATACACAATGAGTAATGATAACATGGCTATACACACGGGGTACCAGTACCCTGCACAGAGTTGATATTCAGGGGTACGAGGTAATTGAGGTACATATGTGCATATAGGTAGGGGTAAAGTAACTAGGCAACACAATAGATAATATGCAGCAGCGTATGTGATAAGTCAAAAGAGTTTGTGAAAAGGGGGGTCAATTAAGATAGTTCAGGTAGCTATTTGGTTAACTATTTAGCAGTCTTATGGCTTGGGGGTTGAAGCCATTCAGGGTCCTGTTGGTTCCAGACATGGTGCATCCGTACCGCTTGCCATGTGGTAACAGAGAGAACAGCTTATGACCTGGGTGGCCGCAGTCTGAATATGTTTAAGGCCTTCTTCTACCACCACCTGGTATAGAGATCCTTACAGGTCACTGATCTTCTCCTTATAGGTTGTTTCATCGTTGTCATTGATCAGGCCTACCACCGTTGTGTCGGAGTTGTGTGTGGCCACGCAGTTGTGGATGAACAGGGAGTACAGGAGGGGACTAAGTACACACCCCTGAGGGGGCCCGTGTTGAGAGTAAGCATGGTGGATGGGTTGTTCACTACCGTCACCACCTGGGGCGGCCCGTCCGGATTTCCAATATCAAGTTGCAGAGGGAGGTGTTCAGTCCCAGGGACCTGAGATTGTAGTGCACTATGGTGTTGAATAGAGATTGCGTCATCTGTTGGGATGGTATGCAAATTGGAGTGGGTCCAGGGTGTCTGGGATGATGGTGTTAATTTGAGACATGGTCCGCTTTTCAAAGCATTTCATGGTTACAGATATGAGTGCTAAGGGGCAATAGTCATTTAGACAGGTTATCTTGGTGTTCTTGGGCACAGGGACTATGGTGGTCTGCTTCAAGGTATGTAGGTCTTACTTACAGTTGTCCGGAATAGCTGGTGTTCTCATACATGGCTCAGTGTTTCTTGACTTGAAGCGAGCATAGAAGGCATTTAGCTAATCTTGTAGGCTTGCGTCACTGGGCAGCTTGCGGCTGGGTTTCCCTTTGTTGTCCATGATAGTTTACAAACCCTGCAGAGCGTAAAAAGATTCAATCTCAGTCCTGTATTGGTCTGCCTGTTTGATGACTTGAGGAGGTGGTAGCGGGATTTCTTAGAAGCGTCCAGATTAGTGTCCCACTACTTGAAAGATGAATTCCGGAACATATTCCAGTCTGTGCTAGCAAAATCGTCTTGTAGCTTAGCATCCGCTTCATCGGACCACTTTTGTATAAAGCTCTTCACTGGTACTTCCTGTTTGAGTTCTTGCTTGTAAGCAGGAATCAGAAGGATAGAGTTATGGTCAGATATAGAACAGAGGTTAGGGGCGGTTTATTTGCTTGCCAACATAGTCTTGTCAGGATGCCGGCTTGTTTTGCTTCTCTTGTGCCGTCACTTCCTCTTTTGAGTCCCGGGACCTAGTCTGGAGTAAGCAGAACGTCCAGAGCTGCCGACTTGTTGAAATAGAAATTGCCATCCAATTCCAGGTTAGTGATCTATGTTCTGATGTCCAGAAGCTGTTTTCGGGTCATAGGAAATGATGACGGAGACATTATGTATAGCAAAATTCACCATCAACGTAAAGTAATAAAACACACAAAATAGCAGAATTGGTCAGTAGCCCGTAAAATGTCTGCTATCCACTGCAGTGCCATCTGGTACCCAGAAAGGATGGCGTGGGAGGAGGCTAATCAGATTATGCTCGTTTGCAATGTGATGTTACAGAGTTACAATATCCAACAGTTTAACATTTTAAGGTAATATATGTCCTATTATGTACTGTGTTGTTTCTACAGACTGGGAACTACCCAAAGGGTCTGGAGGGAGACGGTATGGGTACAGGGTTTCAACAGAACCACCTGCCTCCTCAATACACTGCTGTCATCCCTTGAGAATTGGGCCTCCGTGAATACATTGTTCTTTTTCTTGTTGAAATTGTGTTCTCTAGGCCTATTTTTCTGATACAAGCCAGGCAACGGTTAGCACCACATTACTGATCTGAATAATTTGACAGTTTAATATTGATAGTGTATAGTAATGCAATGTTTCAGTATAATGTTTAGGTTACTATATGGTTGATTTTATAACTTCGTGTTTTTGTCATTTCTATCTTTCTTTAATTGGTATAATTTAATAATAGATTTATCAACTAAGATCAACCACTGCTATATGACAAAATATGTTGCATCATTTTTAATAACACACAAATGCATATTTAACTTAATGTCTTGAAACAATAAAACTGACAGAATTTTGTTTTTTGTTTGAAGTCACTTTTATCTTCTATACAATGTAATTAATGCCATTCATATTCCGGGTAAATATTGATCTTTAAACTATGCTACACCTAAATAAATGTGTATTTTTTGGGGAGAAGTGGTTGAAGGGTCTGAAAACATCCTTATAAGGAGGGAGTGGTGTGTGGATGTTTACATTGGGCATTAGCCTATATTCTTTCTATCTTGAGTGTGTGCAACATTAAAGTTCATGAACAGTCAAAACCATGTGTTTCATGAAATGTTATGATCTTTTAAGAAACCAAAGTATGATGACCAAAGTATGAAAAATGACTGTTGCTTCTACAGTGCAGTGAAAAACAATTTGCCCCCTTTCTGATTTTCTCTATTTTTGCATATTGTTATACCGAATGTTATCAGATCTTCAACCTAAGTCAACTATTAGATAAAGAGAATCTGAGTTTACCCCCAAAATATATACCAAAAAATATAGACAATGCTGTGTACTACTCCCTTCACAGAACAGTGCAAACTGGTTCTAACCAGAATAGAAAGAGGAGTGGGAGGCCTGGGTGCACAACTGAGCAAGAGGACAAGTACATTAGCGTGTCTAGTTTGAGAAACGGACGTCTCACAAGTCCTCAACTGGCAGCTTCATTAAATAGTTGCAGCAAAACACCAGCCTCAATGTCAACAGTGACGAGGTGACGAGGTGACTCCGGGATGCTTTTGTAGGTAAACTTTTGAAGGGTAGGGTACTTGAGCTTGTGCCCTTAAAAGGGAATACACCTCAGCAATTAATTTTTTTTAATTACCAGAAAGGTGAGTTCCAGACCTTTCTAAAATTATGCAACATTATCAGTATGTTTATGGCCATCTCATGAAAAAATAATAAAGTTTTGGTATGTCTATTTAGGCAGAAATCAAAATATTGCCCTATCATTCAAACCATTTAAAATACTGAAACTATACTGGAACAATTATCATTGACTCCAAAACAAACGTCATGATTTATGTTCAGTTCTAGGTTTTTCTCTCCACATTTTGGGTAAAAATCGAATGGGGTTTTCAAGCTTTTTTTTCAAATGGAGTTTTCAAGCTTCTGAACCTGGCAGATCACACTAATTTGACGTTTGACTACGCGTGATGTTGCAGCACCGTAGGTTGAGATGAGACGCAAGACGTTGTTCTCACACAGTATCCGAGCATGTGCACAGGTGTGCTTCACGCTGCTTCAAAGTGGTAGCTTCCGGATCAAAAGAGTGGTGAAGTTTAGTCTCGCCTTCACTACTGGTAGTTGCGGAAATGTACCCAATACAACTCAGTGGAGGCTGCTGAGGGGAGGATGACTGATAATAATTTCCCGGAACGGAGCAAATGGAATGGCATCAAACACATGGAGACCATTCCACCCATTCCACTCCAGCTATTACCACGAACCCTTCCTCACCAATTAAGGTGCCACCAACCTCCTGTGCTATAACTGTTTACTTTGTGCATCTACGTAATCTCGCTGAATCTACCTTTAAACCTAACCTATGACCTAACCCATCGACTTATGCTGCGTCAGAGAAATCGGAACCTCCTAGAAATTCCACTTGAATGACCCTCCAAGTCGGAATTACAAGTGGCAAACTCTGATAAAATGATGAAATGTTGTTGTTCCCGAGTTGAGATGTTTCTCCACTGATCTTTTACCCACTTTCAACCAAAAGATTACAACAAATACGTTTTTGACATACTGTCAATGTTAAGCAAGCTAACTGACATTATAATGAAGAATTGTTCAGACTTGAAAAGCACTTCAATACAATCATGTCGGATGACCCCATCCAAAATCAGGAAGGCCTGGAAAATTGTTAGACTCTAGCCACCTAAACTCAATGCTTTCTGTGGTGGTGAGGCAGCCAGCGGGAAAAATACGGAGCTCAGGTGTTGGTAATGTTCTCCATTTGCGCCGTAATTAGCTCTGTGTTCTGTCACTCATGGGGACACAACGTCACTGCCAAGGCTAAGGATTGCGTTTGAAGATTCAAGCCCCTTGGGTTCTGCCATAGAGTTACACTAGAAGTGCCCATCCAAGAAGGCTCAAGGTCATTGGCCACTGATAAAAGGATGTCAAATCACATTATATCTACAGTAGCATTGATTGGACTGATCATGTCAAAATCATACTTTCAAAATCTTAGCTAGCAGTCGTCATCATGAATCAAGTCAACAATCTACTGGCAAATATTTGTAATCCTTGTCATATGAAGAGAAATTATAGCTTAAATTTATCGGTGCTCATCAGCCATTGGATATAAACATTACACAACAAGTTGGAAATTGCAAATTGAACAATGAGTAGCTTGGAAGGAGTCAGTGGCTAACTGCAAGCATTGCAAAGCAATCTCTAGCCTGCTATTCAGTGGAGTGGCTGTGTGGAACCAAATCTGGGATTAAGGGTTTCTTTTCCAAGTTTAAAATAATAAACATTCAACATTGGCCATGATGTCAATGAAGCGTGATTTGTGCCTCGCTCAACAGTTAACTCGGAAGTGCAAAAACTTGACTTCAGTGGGTTCAGGAAAACTGGGACCTCGGGGGAAAAACATAATATTGACTGTAGCTCTCGCGCTGGACCACAGCTAATCTAACTTCCGGTATGCATACAAGGCCCTCCCCCGCCCTCCTTTCGGCAAATCTGACCACAACTCCATTTTGCTTCTCTCTTCCTGTAGGCATGAACTCAAACAGGAAGCACCCATGCTATAGACTATTCAATGCTGGTCTGACCAATCGGAATCCACGCTTCAAGATTGTTTTGATCATGCTGACTAGAACATGTTCCGGGTAGTTTCCTAGAATAATATTGACGTGTTCACTGAGATGGTTACTGATTTCATCAAGAAGTGTATGGGAGATGTTGTACACACGATGACTATTAAAACCTACCCTAACAAGAAAACATTGATAGATGGCAGCATTCGCGCAAAACTGAAAGCACAAAGCACCACATTTAACCATGGCAAGGTGACTGGGAATATAGCAGAATACAAACAGAGTAGTTGTTCCCTCCAAAAGGCAACCAAACAGGTAAATTGTCAATATCGAGACAAAGTGGAGTCACAATTCAACGTCTCAGACATGAGACGTATGTGGCAGTGTTTAGAGTCAATCACAGACTACAAAAAGGGAAAAAAACACGTCGCGGACACCGACGTCTTGCTGCCAGACAAGCATTAACATGTTCTTTGCCCGCTTTGAAGATAACCCAGCGCCACCGACACGTCCAGCAAACAAGGACTGTGGGTTCTCCTTCTCCGTGGCTGACGTAAGACATTTAAATGTGTTAACCCTCTCAAGGCTCTAGGCCCAGGTGGCATCCCTAGCTGTATCCTCAGAGCATTCGCAGACCAGCTGGCTGGTGTATTTACAGACATATTCAATCTCTCCCGATCCCAGTCTGCTGTCCCCACATGCTTCAAGATGGCCACCATTGTTCCTGTACCCAAGAATACAATGGTAACTGAACTAAATTACTATCAACCCGTAGCTCACACTGCTTTGAGAGACTAGTCACCTTACCTGTCACCCTAGACCAACTTAAATTGACTTACTGCCTCAATAGGTCCACAGACGATGTAATCGCCATCACACTGCACACTGCCCTATCCCATCTGGACAAGAGGATAACCTATGTAAGAATGCTGTTCATTGACTATAGCTCAGCATTCAACACCATAGTACGCTCCAATATCATCATTACACTTGAGGCCCTGGGTCTCAACTCCACTCTGTGCAATTGGGTCCTGGACTTCCCGACGGGCTGCCCCCAGGTGGCCAGCCTACTCCTGTACTCCCTGTTCACCCATAACTGCATGGGAGTGTGGTGTAAGGAATATAACTTCTCACTCAACGTCAACAAAACAAAGGAGATAATCGTAGACTTCAGAAAACAGCAGACGGAACCTCAGGAGGCGGAAGAAATTTGGCTTGTCAATTAAAACCCTCACGAACAGCCCTCCAGGACACCTACAGCACCCAGATTATCAATGACAACAACCACCCGAGCCACTGCCTGTTCACCCCAGTACCATCCAGAATGCGAGGTCAGTACAGGTGCATCAAAGCTGGGACCGAGAGCCTGAAAAACAGCTTCTATCGCAAGGACTGTTAAACAGCCATCACTAGCACAGAGAGGCTCCTGCCTACATACAGACTTGAAATCATTGGCCACTTTAATAAATGGAACACTAGTCACTTTAATAATGCCACTTCAAAATGTTTACATATCTTACATCACTCATCTAATATGTATATACTCTATTCTATACGGTCTATTGCATCTTAGCCTGTGCACTCTGACATTGCTTCCGTTCAACCTTCCTTTTCAAGTGAAGATATCCTGGGAAGATTAATACAGTTGAAGTCGGATGTTTACATACACTTACGTTGGAGTCATTAAAACTCAAATCTATAGATTTGGCAAGTTGGTTAGGACATCTACTTTGTGCATGACACAAGTAATTTTTCCAACAATTGTGTACAGACAGATTATTTCACTTAGAATTGACTGTATAACAATTCCAGTGGGTTATAAGTTTACATACAGTACACTAAATTGACTTTGCCTTGAAACAGCTTGGAAAATTCCAGAAAAAGATGTCATGGCTTTAGAAGCTTAATTTAACTTCTCTAGGGAAGGGGGCACTATTTTCACTTCCGGATGAAAAGCGTGCCCACATTAAACTGCCTGCTACTCAGGCCCATAAGCTAGGATATGCATATTATTAGTAGATTTGGATAGAAAACACTCTGAAGTTTGAAACTGTTTGAATGATGTCTGTGAGTATAGGTAAAAACCTGAGAAAAATCCAACCAGGAAGTGGGAAATCTGTGGTTTTCAAGTCTTTGCCTATCCAATATACAGTATAAATGGGGTCAGATTGCACTTCCTAAGGCTTCCACTAGATGTCAACAGTCTTTAGAACTTTGTTTCAGGCTTATAATATGAAGGGGGAGCGAATAAAAGCTGTTTGAATCAGGTGTCTGGCAGAATGCCATTAGTTTAGTCACGCGAGTGGCCTTGAGCGCAAGCTCCGTTCCTTTTAATTTCTAAAGACAAAGGAATTGTCCGGTTGGAATATTATTGAATATTTATGATAAAAACATCCTAAAGATTGATTCTATACATCCTTTCACATGTTTCTACGGACGGTAATATAACTTTTTTAACTTTGTCTTGACTTTGTGCTCGTGCCTTCTGCATTTTGATTACTGGACTAAACGTGCGAACAAAAAGGAGGTATTTGGACATAAATGATGGACTTTATCGAACAAAACAAACATTGTTGTCGAACATGGAGAACTGGGTGTGCCATCAGATGAAGATCATCAAAGTTAATTGATTAATTTGAACTCTATTTCTGACTTTTGTGACACCTCTCCTTTGGTAGGAAAATGGCTGTATGGTTTTCTGTGGCTAGGCGCTGACCTAACATAATCGCATGGTGTGCAATCGCAGTAAAGCCTTTTTGAAATCGGACACGATGGTAGGATTTACAAGAAGTTATCTTTAAAATGGTGTATAATACTTGTATGTTTGAGGAATTTTAATTATGGGATTTCTGTTGTTTTGAATTTGGCGTCCTGCAATTTCACTGGCTGTTGTCGAGGTGGGACGCTACCGTCCCACTGGTACCAGAGAGGTTAACTAAACCCCAAAGCCTAACAGCGAGAACTGTGTTAATATATGAATATATCTGAAATGTATTTGAAATATAAATTTTTATATAATATATATTTTATTTTATTTTGTATATATTATTCTTTCAGACTCCTCACAGGCGTTTACAGACACAGAAGGCCCAATATGTCGAGAGGAAGAGTTTGAGGACGGAGAGGGCGCCCAGGACATACGTAGTAAAACAACTAAACCTGATGATAATTTCAACGATGTGTTGATGATTGAAGCTGCCAAACAGCCTGATACAGTCAATTCTGAGATAGAAACAATATTCATTAAAGATATTCTAAAACTGGAGGACATCAAATTTTCCGATATGTCGTTATGTCAATTGTATGTATTTTTAAGTTAAAATGTATATATTTTGTATAAATATATTTTAATATTATTTAAAACATCTATAGGATTCCCAGATGCTACCGGGAATAATTGATTTGGGTCATCCAACATTAGCTGTTATAACTATTGAAGATGCAAAAATAGGTTTTAAGAAATACATTTGTTTGATTGACAGATTTATATTATTATAAAAAAAGAATATAACATTATTATTATCATAATCTTTATTATTAGTATTATGTTACAGGCGAGACATACCCAGAAATGTCAAGGTCTTGTCAAGTGCTCAAATCTGTACAGCAGCCCCATATAATCACGTACAGTAGAGCCAACTTACAAGAATGTGTTTACCATTTTAAATGAGCTTTTAATTCAAACATACAATGATATATATTTGATACAATGACCCATTCAAAACTGTTGTTACAATATCACTTCTCATTGTGTACATTTCAAGGTTTCACAAACATAAAACAACTATCTAATTAATGTTTCTCGGACTAACACTGTTGAGTTTCCTATTTACTAAAGAACAATCATTAAGACAGAACACAAAAAGTAGTATAATCTGTATACGTCATTCTGTATTGAAAACAGGTACATTCTGAAAGATTTTGATTTTGATGTGATCTTTTTTTTTTATTAATCTCACAATTTAGGATAATACTGTTTATTTTATACTTTACTTAAATTGTATTATTTATCTTGTCTCATACCATGCTAATAATACACCACCAAGCAATGCAAACGGATGTGGAATTAATCCCATAACAGGTATGTGTCTTTTGGATCAAGAATTGATCAAGAATACCAATAGGCTTGATCAGATCCTCTTCCCTATTTAGGCATCACATAATGCACAGCCACATGCAAATCCATAAAATGCCACCAATAAAGCATTGAAAACTTAAACACGACTACTTTCAATGTCATTATTTTCGTCACCATCCATCAATGGTTGAATTGCGTTCTTTTTCTTTGTACATGCACCGAGCTTCCAATAGCTGGAGCCAAGCAACAGGGTTGTAACGGCGTTCTTCGTTTGTAGAAAGAGAGTCGGACCGAAATGCAGCGTGGTGGTTACTCATGTCTTTAATGAAGAAAAGTGACGATACATGAAATAACTATAATAAATACAAAACAACAAACGGAACGTGAAACCTAATTACAGCCTATCTGGTGAAACTACACAGAGACAGGAACAATCACCCACGAAAGACAAAGCGAAACTCAGGCTACCTAAATACGGTTCCCAATCAGAGGCAACGAGAATCACCTGACTGCTGATTGAGAACCGCCTCAGGCAGCCAAGCCTATACAACACCCCTAATCAGCCGCGATCCCAAATACTACAAACCCCAATACGAAATACAATAACATAAACCCCTGTCACACCCTGGCCTGACCAAATATATAACGAAAACACAAAATACAATGACCAAGGCGTGACAAGGGTAAATGAAAAAGACCCAAATAAAACTTGTGTGAAAAGATGGGGTCAAAGTATAAAACTTTTCTTTTTTTTTTTTATTACGTTTTTTTGTTTTGTTTTTGTTACACCCAACAGGTCTTCCTAACACTAGTAAGCCTTACATCCTGAATGTATATGGGCTCCCAAATATGTACCTGGGAACACACAGGAGGAGTGGGACCACACGCCCTTCTAAGTAATTGAGCTGAGAACATAATTGCTATATTGTAATTCAAATCATTGACCCATAAGAGGACACATGACCAAAGCAAAGCATGCCCCATATAGAATTAAATCAACATTATTCTTAGTGAGAAAAATAATCTAATAAACAAATGTTTGCATAATGAAAGATCATAATAGGTCATTTCAGATTCAGGTTTAGGGGGGTAACAACTTTAAGGAAACCACTATTCACACTATGTGGATTATAAACATGTACAGATATAGAAAACCATCAAATTAAGGTGTAACAGGGATGAATGGCTATTCAATGTACAACAGTAGTCCTCTGTAACAAGCAATACATATTAAATATGTTTACATCCATCCATGACCGAATGGTTTCACAAACTCCTTTAAAGGTTTTGTAAGTAAGTTGTAACAGGCCTCATTCAGCAGTCTAGAGATTAACCTAGAGACACCAAAACATTGTTGTTTAGAGAAGCTTGGAGATTATTCCACATGTAAGGGGCAAAGAGCTGATTTACCTAACTATGTACAGACCAAAGGAATTTCCAGAGTTAGCCAGCCCTGACACTGTGTATGATAACCATTAGACTGACTCGTACGAGTTATTGTAGATGTTCGCTACAGAGGGAGTTTACAGGTTGTAAAAGAGCTTTATAAAGGCAAAGAGAGCAATGAATTGACCTATATGACCTCAAAGATGGGCAGCCTACTTTAGGATAGAGAATGTAGGGATGTGTACTGAACCAGCACCCATAATAAAACAAAGTGCTCTATGGTCAAATGCATCTAAAGGCTTTAATGAAGGGGCAGCTGCATTCATAAAGATTATTTCAACATAGTCTAGAACCAGTAAGAACATAGATTGAATTATCTGTTTTGTATAGCTTAACGTCTATGCTGATACAACTTCAATCATTAGAATAGTTTTTGTACACTCTAGAAAACAACATATACTAAGTTTGACACGTGTTCTATAATAATTGAAGGTCAATAAAGATTTTATTAAAAATAATTCAAGCAAAATGTAGTTCAGATAGAGGATGATCAGCAGGGCGGGCGATAGAGTACACAACTGTATCAAAGGTGTGACTCAAAACTATGAAAATGCCTCCCTACAAAAAGATTGTTAGGGGTAAAAATAAATGCCCCTGTCACGACTTCCTCCGAAGTCGGCTCCTCTCCTTGTTCGGGCGGCGTTTGGCTGTCCACGTCACTGGCTTTCTAGCCATTGTTGCTCCATTTTTCATGTATCCATTTGTTTTGTCTTGTTCCCTGCACACCTGGTTTTCATTCCCCAATCACACTACATGTATTTATTCCTCTGTTCCCCCTCATGTCTTTTTGTAAGATTGTTTGTGTGGTACATTAATTTGTACGCACTAGGCTTGCGTGCGTTTTCTCTCATGTTATTTCACGAAGCCTGTTTGTATACATTTGATGGTTGTGACTGTTTTTGTGCGTTTTACACTTTGTCTTGTTGGTTGGAGGTTTTTTGGGCGCAGCTGCGTCCGTCTGTATATTCTCTCCTGCCAAAATAAAGTGTGTGCCTGTTCACAATTCTCTGCTCTCCTGTATGCACACACCTGACAGAATCTTACACCGACCATGGAGTCAGCCGGAGCAGGTACACCGGTCAGAGGAGTCGAGGAGCGTCTCCAGGAACACGTGGCAATGCTACATCATCTCGGTGCCATGATGGATCGCGTTATCCAGACCATGGACCGCTGGGAGAGACAGCTGGGAGAGACAGGAAGTCTCTCCCGCGCCTCGACCAGCGCAACCGGGGTTACCTCTGCCCGTCCCGTCCGCATCCAGCTCCAGTGGGATGCATCTCTCCCTTCCCAGGGAGTATGATGGGATGGCCGCACAGTGCCAGGGGTTCCTTTTACAACTGGACCTATACCTGGCCACCGTTCACCCAGCTCCCTCAGGAAGGGAGAGAGTGTCCGCCCTCGTCTCATGCCTCTCGAGGGGAGCTCTGGAGTGAGCAATCCTGTGTGGGGAGAGGAAGACACAGTGTTGGACAACTTTGAGGAGTTCACCCACCACTTCCGGGCCATCTTTGACCATCCTCCCAAAGGAAGAGCGGCAGGGGAACGACTCTTCCATTTGAAGCAGGGGACGAGGAGCGCACAGGAGTACGCGTTGGAGTTCCAGACCTTGGAGCAGGATGGAATGACAGGGCCTTCATTGACCGCTATTGATGCAGCCTGCGCGAGGGCATCCAACGGGAGTTGGCCTGCAGGGATGTCACCATCACCTTTGACCAACTGGTGGATCTGTCCATCCGGTTGAATAACCTGCTGGTCACCCGTGGACGTCATGAGGGGGCTCTATCGGTTCCGTCTCCCAGCACTCCCGCTCCGGTGCCCATGGAGTTGGGAGGGGATGCGCGTAGGGAGGCTGGAGAAGGGGCCTTCACATGCACCATCTGTGGCCGAAGAGGGAACACTGCCGGTCGGTGCAGGGTTGGTCCCTCCGGGAGTCGAGGTAGCAGGCAGGGCACTCTGGCATCACCCCAGGTGAGTCTGCACCACTCTCATCCAGAGTCCTCTGTTGTCCACCTGTTTGCTTCCCTGAGTTTTCCCCGCATTCCTAGCATAAGGCCCTCGTCGATTCAGGCGCAGCTGGGAATTTTATTGACAGAGCGTTAGCTCTTAGTTTAGGGATCCGCATTATCCCTGTGGTTAGATCTTTCCCGGTTCAAGCTCTGGATAGTCGACCGTTAGGGTCCAGGCTAATCAGAGAAGCCACCATCTCCCTGGCCATGGAGACGCAGGGGGGTCATGAGGAGAGAATCAGTCTCTTTCTCATTGACTCTCCTGTGTTTCCCGTGGTACTAGGCATTCCCTGGTTGGCTTGTCATAACCCCACCATTTCCTGGCAACAGAGGGCTCTCACAGGATGGTCGTGAGAGTGCTAGCGGAGGTGTGTAGGGGTTTCCATGGGGCTACCATGGTGGAAAGTTCAGACCAGGTCTCCACTTTGCGCATTCCCCCAGAATATCCTGATTTGGTGCTACTCAATTACCACCCCATCGATGTGGGGGATTGTGCGATAAATCTCCTGGTAGACGCTGCACTTCCCAGGACTCGCGTGTATCCCCTGTCCTCCACTTCACCTGCCTCCTCAAGTTTCTTTTTTGAGAAAAAGAAAGATGGAGGTCTGCACCCGTACATTGACTATAGAGGTCTCAAACAAATCACAGTGAGGTACAGTTACCCGCTACCTCTTATCGCCATGGCGATTGAGTCAATGTACGGGGCGCGCTTCTTCACTAAACTGGATCTCAGGAGTGCGCACAACCTGGTGCATATCCCGGATGGAGACGAGAAGAAGACGGAGCTTAGTACCACCTCAGGGCATTATGCCGTACGGGTTGATGAATGCTCCATCAGTCTTCCAATCCTTCGTAGACGAGATTTTCAGGGACTTGCACAGGCAGGGTGTAGTGGTGTATATCGATGACATTCTGATATACTCCGCTACACACGTCAAGCATGTGTCCTTGGTGCGCAAGGTACTTGAACGACTGTTGGAGCATGACCTGTACGTCACGGCTGAGAAATGCCTGTTCTTTCAGCAGGCCGTCTCCTTCCTAGGGTATCACATTTCCACATCCGGGGTGGAGATGGAGAGTGACCGCATTGCAGCAGTGCATAATTGGCCGACTCCCATCACAGTAAAGGAGGTGCAGCGATTTTTAGGGTTTGTCGATTACTACCGGAGATTTATCCGGGGTTTTGGCCAGGTGGCTGCTCCCATTACCTCACTGCTGAAGGGGGGGTCCTGTACGTCTGCAGTGGTCGGTTGAGGCGGACAGGGATTTTGGGCACCTAAGAGCTCTGTTTACCTCGGCTCCCGTGCTGGCCCATCCGGATCCCTCTTTGGCGTTCATAGTGGAGGTGGACACGTCCGAGGCTAGGATCGGAGCCGTGCTCGCTCAGTGCTCAGGCACGCCACCGAAGCTCCACCCCTGTGCTTTCTTCTCGAAGAAGCTCAGCCCGGCGGAGCGGAACTATGATGTGGGGGACCTGGAGCTGTTGGCTCCCTTTCCTCATCTGGACTGACCACCGCAACCTGGAGTACATCTGGGCAGCTAGGAGACTGAATCCTCGTCGGGCAAGGTGTTCTTTGTCCGTTTTGTGTTTACCGACCAGGTTCCCAGAACGTTCCATCTGCTGTCTGTGACCAGTTGATCTATTGGGCCCACACATCACCCTCCTCTGGTCATCCGGGGATCGGTCGGATGGTGCGCTGTCCGTCTGGGAAGTACTGGTGGCCCATCTTTGCTCGGGACGTGAGGGTTTATGTGAGGGTTCATCTTCCAGAACTGCAGGGTGCCTGAGGATATAGTGTCTGATCGAGGTCCCCAGTTCACTTCGAGAGTCTGGGGGGCGTTCAAGGAACGTCTGGGGTCTTGATCAGCCTCACCTCGGGTTTCCACCCCGAGAGTAATGGGCAGGTGGAAAGAGTGAACCAGGATGTGGGCACGTTTCTGCGGTCCTATTGCCAGGACCTCCCGGGGGAGTGGGCGGCATTCGTGTCCTGGGCAGAGATGGCGCAGAACTCGCTCCGCCACTGCTCCATTAACCTCTCCCCCTTTCAGTGTGTATCCGGGGTTCTGCCAGTTCTGGCACCATGGCATCACGGGCACCTGCGGTGGACGATTGGTTCAAGCTCGTGGAGGAGACATGGGAAGCCGCCCATGGTCACCTCCAGCAGGCCACATTGCGCCAAAAGACCAGTGCGGTCCGTCACCACAATTCACACTGGGGGCCAGGGTCTGGCTCTCGTCCTGAAACCTGCCCCTCCGCCTGCCCTGCCGGAAGCTGGGCCCGCAGTTTGTGGGGCCATTTAACTTGTTATGGATAGGGGGCAGCATTTTCACGTTTGGATGAAACGCGTGCCCAGAGTAAACTGCCTGCTACTCAGTCCCAGTTGCATATTATTAGTAGATTTGGATAGAAAACACTCTGAGGTTTCTAAAACTGAATGATGTCTGTGAGTATAACAGTACTCATATGGCAGGCGAAAACCTGAGAAAAATAATTGTTTGGTGTGCTTTCGTCGTAAAGCCTTTTTGAAATCGGACACTGTGTATCTTTAAAATGGTGTAAAATACTTATGTTTGAGGAATTTTAATTATGTTGATTTCTGTTGTTTTGAATTTGGCACCCTGCAGTTTCACTGGCTGTTGACGAGGTGAGACGCTACCGTCCCACATACCCTAGAGAGGTTACTTCACATACTTCAACACTTTTGATATTTTCTACCAAAACAATCTAAGGCGCTAACATTACTTAAATCATCATTATAAAGAGACATAACATCTTCAAAAGAAACTCCACAGGCTCTTTTGCATAGTTAGAATACACAGTGTTGACCACATGTAGTGGAAAGGTTATCCTGTACTTGTTTGATGCTGTAGTAGATATTTTATCCATTTTTGGTCAAAAACTGTTTAATAGATGTGGGGAAATGTGAAAATCTGGGGGGAAAGCCGTAGGAATAAAAAAAAAGTTGAGATTTTTCTTCCTCCTTCATCTTTTAATGTCACAGCTAGCCAATATTCACCTGGCATGTGTTTAGGATGGGTATTGACAATAAACATGGCCGATCGCTCCTTCCATTTCTCAATAAGTAGTTCATAAGCCCATACTCCACAAAATTGTTTTCCAATCAGGCGTTTCATGAGACCTTCTAGCTCTTGGGTATTCATGTTTTTGCTCAACGATCCTTCATTTCTTAATAATAATCCACTAAGACTTGTCTTTGGGTATTCACTTCCAAGATTGAATCAGAGCATGCATAAACAATCATACAAACTGTACAAGCTAAAGGTGTACGGAAACGCATCTCCAGCCTGAGGTTACCTTGGGACACCACAGACAGAGGTGTCATCATCAGGTGATAAATTGAACGCATACAATGTGTAACCCTCCGCAAAATAATTTCTGTCAATAGGTAAAGAGAGATCTTTTAGATGCCTCCAGGTAGCCAGGAATAGATTGTAAAATTCTCACACTGATATGTTGTTGTGACGGTTTTCTTCCGCTGAAGGAGAGGAGGACCAAAATGCAGAGTGGTTAGTGTTCAACATCTTTAATATCGATGATAAACGAGAACACTACAAAATAAACTGAAACAGTCCTATCTGGTGCAATGACTCAAAGACAGAAGACAATCACCCACAAAATTACCCAAAGGACATGGCTGCCTAAATATGGTTCCCAATCAGAGACAACGACAGACAGCTGCCTCTAATTGAGGCAACCATAGACATACAAAACTACCTAGAAAGGAAAACAGCCCCATAAACATAAAACCCCTAGACTGGACAAAAAACATAAATCCCCCATGTCACACCCTGACCTAACCAAAATAATAAAGAAAACAAAGATAACTAAGGCCAGGGCGTTATTCAATTGTGGTTGGAAAAACTTAGCAGAGACCTGACGACCGTCCTGACAGAGAGCTACATACTCTGCATTGAAATGTTGAAAATGAAAGTTTTTTTTAATGTAAGCTGCCCGTATTAGAGGCATGATCAACCAAGCCTATAACGATGTAGTGGGGTAAAGGGACTAGAAATAGGTTTTCTTGACTACAGATTCTACTTCCCACCAGTATGCTAAATGTTTTCATGGTAATTCTTTGGAGAGGGTAAAGGACATTTTCTTTCATCAAAGCCTGTGAATGACCCAGACAAACGGCCAGAGAGACAGACACTTTTTAAATAGAAAGCGTAGCCCCCAACACTTTTAAACTAAATTTACCGTCTTGGGCAGACATCAGACAAAACTCATTCTTGGCCTTGGGTAATTTTAGCCTTAAATCAACCGAATTTAAGAATTAACGTTCTTGAAAGAAAATGTCAGAGTGTATAGGCCCTAGCAGATTAAACTCTCGAGATTCAGCACAGTAGCGAGCACGTGCATCCAGTCCTTTGTTTTCACCTGTGCTGGGGTCTATGTCTTCCATAGATGCTCCTGCAGTATCCTTGATAAACAGCCGGCGCTGAATTGTGTCATCAGAGTGTCTTCGGAGTAGTGAAGTAAACATTCCAGGATTGCCCTATAAGGGTGGGTGGCACTGCTTTGGCGTTCACCTAAAGTCACATCCACTTGGGAGAAGATGGTCGCCAAGAGGTAATTAATGAGACTCACTGTAGCATCATTTGCAATATTAGTACCATCTCTTTTGGTCACTTTGAGACGTAAATGCAATATGGTGTTGTTGAAGGCCCAGGTAGTTGTCACCATGGCCTGGGATGAAAAATTCTATAGGACCGTTGTCTGTATTGGCAGAGAGTGGGGCTATCTCCACATAACATACCTATCTATTGAAAATTGGGTTAAGGGGGCCGTGAAAATATTGAGCTCTGTCTTTATAGCTTCAGAGGACATGCGGTGTAAAAAAGACATGTTGCTTGTTCTTTTAGAAAATACTTCTGAGTATTCTTTTTTACGTTTTTGAACCAGAACTCTTCACTTTACGTCGTCTTTGACTTACTGAGATTCTTTTAACGGTTAACCTCCGCTTTTTATGGGCCGGCCTGCACCTTATAACCGGATGTCTCTTTTTTGGTCTTCGAGACAACAGCATTGTGACGCACTAGGCGTAGTGGGAGAGGAGTCAGGTGCAGGAGGCAGAAGGTACGGAATAATGCTTTTTTTCCGGCACAGAGAAAATCGTACATGCCAATACCGGGCGCACACAAACAATTGGCCCAAAACCAGGACACAACAAGTCCGGAGGAAAAAACACAATGTAACACACTACCACACAATAAACACAGAGGAAAATAAGCCCTCACAAAGAGCAGGTGGGCCTTACCGGCTTAAATAGCCCAACTAAAAACCTAAACAAGAAACAGGTGTAAGCAGTAAAACAAAACCAAAATAAATGTTTTTCAACGTCTGCTCCGCCATCCTTCTTGCCTCTCTGATGTACAATAACATGAATGAGCCCCCTTCAAATAACGAGAACATTTCATTTTCATTTAGCATTTTTGTAAACATTTTTAAGTATTACGCATCCATACACTTCAGGATACATAGCAGGATATTCTGTTCCGTTTTCTCAATGACCCATGCATGCAACACCTTGTATACTTGGTTTTTCATTTACTAGGCTTATATCACAGAATTTTTAAAACATATACATCTGTTATACAAGTATAGAAACAACAAATATGATACATGTTACAATTAAATGATGTTTCAAACAAATAAACTAATATCTTAGACAAGGATCTTTCTAGTTCTTCAGAATCATCCACAAGATGGGATACCAGTTGTGTCCACTGTAGAGCCTCCCCCGTATGTCTTACATGACTCATCATTTGTTCCATTTTTAGCACACGCTCTCCATTAACCCCTGTAATGTGGGTTGTGTAGAGCGATACATTGTTCACTTTGTTTTCAATAATTTGCTGCATAACATTTGTAAATTCTCTCAAAAGAAAAAATGTATTTATTCTCTCTAACATCATATGCATATAGTTATCATTTGCTTTACATCTAAATAAAAAATATATATTGTTACTCGTTCTCTTGGGGTTTATTGGGCCAGAAAGGCACCACGTCAGCCACCAAAGCTTCCTTGTATTTGTTGTCGTCCACCACTGCGTGCCTGATTTTTTTGAGTTTCTCGTGGATGTAGATCACCTCCTCCAGTTCATGTAGGAAAGCCTCGGTTACACCGTAAACACCCGGGCATAGATGGCACAAGAACAATAGACTTCAGGGCTCTGACCATCGATGGTATAAAGTGGCTGGACCACAGTCTTTTCACCAGCTCCTCAAAGTGGCTGAAGAAGTAGTGCCGCGGTGGGTCATATAAACACGGAGGTCGTCGTTGGCTGGGGTGACTGATCTCACAACCATAGCATTGTTCTCTTATATACTCTCCAATCACCACATCTAAAAGTGCGGCTATAGAGGCCTTGATGGTGTCCACAAAAATAGTACTGACCACCCCATCAAACAGATCCTCAGGCTGTGTACATGTAGGGGGTGTCGGGAGGCTTGCCTGGGGGGAGTAGAAGGGAAGGCTGTGATGCATAGAGCCCTTAGGGTCTGGTACCCATGACGTATCGGAGCCCTGATATGGTATATGAATATCCATGGTATATGCTGAAATTAAGAACCAGAGGCTTTATGGTCACCCCATTTATTGTTGAACCACTCCTTTGGTATCGGGACGTGGTTAACGTAACAGCCGTGTGCTTAGTTTTTTTCAGGGGATGGCCCTTCTGAGGATGACCCTTCTGGGGGTTCCTTTGAATCATAATCCTTAGGATTCGTATATATCATGCACTTCCTTAGTTGAACAACTCTGCCGTTGTTGGCTCTGTACAAAAAGAGCATCCACTAACTCTAACATTTTCAATTCATTATATCCCAACTTTTAAAAGGAATAAGCATACGCAACCTAAAATCCACAGTCAGGCCACCTTCACGGATGTTATCGTTGCAGATTTTCTTGTTGCTGATATAGAACTCCACGCACCCACAAGTCCATTCTTTCTTTGTTTTTTCACCCTATGAGCTTGTTCACTATAGCCAGTGAACAAGCTATACCCCTTTGTGATAACTCTCAGTTCGGGACACACCACCTTGCGAAACACATGCAAATCTTCAAGCCTGTAGTCCACTCCTAAAGTCTGGTCTGTATATTCTTATCCTTCGACTACGGTATAGAGTTTCAATCTACAGGCCGGGTAATCAAACAGATAACCCCATAGCTGTCCATTAGACATCAACACTTGATCTTTCAACACCGTTGCGGGAGGAATTTGGGTTCTATACATATTTACAAAACACTTTTCTGGTGCATCGTATATTGATGCTTTATACTCTTCCCTTTCTCTATGTTTTAGCCGGGGTCCTGCTTCCGTTGTTACGGTCATCATGTGTGTGTCAGTGATCACAAAATCCATGTTTAATTTCTTCTTTAGTGTTGTGGGGTTTATCGGGGTCGCTTGTAGTGTTCACAGCGCTTACTTATACCTTATACTTAAATCTCTCGTTTGACGGATGCCGTCTACTGTATTCTCTCTGTGCTGCCATCCTGTTAGAAAGTAACAGATAATTTTATTACAATGGTTAAGATGGATTTTCATTGTGTTCCATGGTGTTATTCACCCCCTAGTGGAGCATTCTGGTACTTAGACTGTAAGGAAAACAGGAAGAGACACCGAGAAGCAGTTGAAAACAACTCTACGGTGCAGGTCTTTCAGTGTAGCTATTTCTTGTCACGCTTCAGCCTCGGAAAATATTTGTTTGTAAGTTCGATTCAAGCATTTAGCTAGTGATGATAATCTTGTTATTGATAGAGTTGCTTAAATATCAATGTTGGTTGGTTGCATTTACTCACACAAATTGCAATGCCTTTCATATATTCATATTGCCAGGTCGCAATTGTAAATGAGAACTTGTTCTCAACTTGCCTACCTGGTTAAATAAAGGTAAAATAAATAAATAAATAAATAAATATGCCGTCAGCTGTATTATTTTGCTCGTGCGTCATGCAAACGAATTGTAAAATAAACAATACTGTAGTTTTGTTACTGTTTCTAGTGTAATATGCTTTGTTATTCTACAGAGATGGTTGCACATTATTAGAGTAAAGAAAGGAGTTAGCCAATTACCATATGAGTAACAATTAGCTATATGGTTTGGCGTCATGCCAAATGCATGGTACCTTGGCACGTGCTTTGTATTTTCATGCAACTTCAACTTGAAATGTATAATGTACAGCTACAGTATGTCTATGTGAATTGAATAGTAAAGTATATTCTTTTCTGTATTTTGCAGTTTCACAACATAAACGTTTTCAATATATTCATTCAAGAACAGTCACGCCTTGGAAGTTTTATTGAAGACTTAGTTGTTAGCTATCTGTCTAGTTTTGCATGGGAACGCAATTCAAGGGCAGAATACTCTCTCATCAATCTACAGACAGTACCCCCATAATGGCAAAGTGAAAACTGTTTTTATAAATATAAAACAGATATACCTTATTTACTTAATTACTCAGACCCTCAGACTTGAAATTGAGCTCAGGTGCATCCTGTTTCCATTGATCATCCTTGAGATGATTCTACAACTTTTAAAACACAGAACTATAAAAACCTTGGAAGAAAGAGGAGAGGAAGGGACGGGAGGAGAGGAAGAGATGGGATGAGAGGAAGAGAGATGAGAGATTAGGAGAGGAAGAGAGGAGAGGAAGGGACGGGAGGAGAGGAAGAGACGGGATGAGAGGAAGAGAGGAGAGGAAGATGAGAGAGAGAGGGGAGAAGATGAGAGGGGTACAGGAATAGACATGAATAGCTTATGTTTACATGATATCTCATTTATATAGACTCCACTTTACTAAGCTATTTTCTGTTTGTCATGCTTATCTAACGTCCATTCACCAATAATTTAACATTCCCTAATATACAGTTGTTTTTGTTATTTCACCTACTTCTTTAAATCAGGATGTCTTCCCACAGAGGGGCAAAGTATTTGGTTAAATTAAATTACTTTTTATACTAAACCTTGAAAATGGTTGCCAATACAGCACATAACAAAATAAATGTATACACTTCCATGCTATGTAGCATGAAAGATAAACTTATAAACACTTTCATGGAAGTGTATGAGTTTCTTTTATAGCCTGTGTTCTTATAGGCAAAAAAACGTCAAGCCCAAGAAGGGAAGTTATGACAATAAAGAAGGAAAGAAAGAACTAAAGAAGGAACTAAAGGTCGCTCAGCAATGAGGAAGTTATTCAAATAAACAGATGATACAGCAACCAGACGCACACAGCCTACCACCTACCCATTTTTACCTTGTTTACCTTTTATATTGACGACGTTATTGTCCGGTTGAAATATTATCGATTATTTAGGCTAAAAACAACCTGAGGATTGAATATAAACATTGTTTAACATGTTTCTATAAACTTTACGGATACAATTTTGATTTTTTTGTCTGCCTGTTGTGATTATGTTTGAGCCTGTGGATTACTGAAGAAAAAGCGCAAAAAAAAGGAGGTTTTTGGATATAAAGAGAGACTTTATCGAACAAAACAAACATTTGAGTAAATTAATGTCTTTTGAGTGCAACCATATAAAGATCATCAAAGGTAAGTAAAGTGATTAATTTTATCTCTATTTCTGACTTGTGTAACTCTTCTACTTGGCTGGTTACTGTTTGTAATGATTTGTCTGCTGGGCGATGTATGGTATGCTTTCGCCCTAAAGCCTTTTTGAAATCTGACACCGTGGTTGGATTCACAAGAAGTTCATCTTTAAACCTATGTATAACACCTGTATGTTTTCTGAATTTTTATAATCAGTATTTCTGTTTTTGAATATGACATTCTGCAGTATCACTGGATGTTGATCAGGTGGGACGCTACCGTCCCACGTACGCTAGAGAGGTTTAAAGTGTAGTATTGTGTGTGGTAATGATGTACAACTGTAGTCCAACAATGTTTATACATAAAACATTTGTGCATGTTTAAATATTGCGCAACAATAAAACAACCATCTAAATTATGTTTCTTGGACTAACACACTGTTGAGTTTTTTATTTACTAAAGAACAATCACTAAGACAAACACAAAAAGTTGTAATATAATCTGTATACATGTCATTCTATACTGAAAACAGGTACATTCTGAAAGATTATGATGTTGATGTGATAACACATTTTTTATTCATCTCTCAATTTAGGATAATACTGTTTATTTTATACTTTACTTAAATTGTATTATTTATCTTGTCTCATACCATGCTAATACACTACCAAGTCATGTAAACAGATGTGGAATTAAACTCATAACAGGTGTGTGTCTTTTTGGGCTCAAGAATTGATCAAGAATACCAATAGACGTGATCAGATCCTCTTCCCTAGTACGGCATCAATTAATGCACAAACCATAAAACTCAGACAAGAAAACATTGAAAACCTTAACATGACTACTTGCAATGTCATTATTTATGCAACCATCCATCAACTGTTGAATTGTGTTCTTTTTATTTGTACATGCACCGAGCTTCCAAGTGGCTGGAGCCAAGCAACAGGCTAAATGAAAAAGATCCAAATAAAATGTATGTGAAAAGTCTAATTTAATTTTTGTTTTATTTTTGTTACAACCAACAGGTCTTCCTAACATTTGACATAACTGGTAAGCCTTACATTGTGAATGTATAGGGGCTCCCAAATAAGGACCGGGGAACACAGGAGGGGTGGGACCACACGCCCTTCCTGTTAAGGATAGGGCTGATTGCTGCCCCCTTTGGGGTGATTGCGTGCCCATAGTAAACAGAAAAAAAATCTGTCAAAAATTGCTAATATATGCAATTAAAAATTATTATTGAATAGAAAACACTCTAAAGCTTCTAAAACCGTTTAAATTATGTCTGTAAGTAAAGCAGAACTCTCAGGGCACTCATTCTCCCAAACTCTCTCGTCATCATAAAAGTTGGCCCAACTTTGACGTCATCGACCCCACCCAAGCACCTACAGTCCTGGGAACAGTTCCTATGCCTTCAGCGCGGTGTCCGCATTCAATGGGGCTTCTCATTGTGTGAATCGCGTGCTCACGAGAGTATTGGCGGGAATCCTTTTGGTCACGCGAGAAAACAGGTTACTCTCATGCGCGTTTTGCTCCGGTGGTGTCTTTCTTCCAAGATTGATTAAACGATGCCTGTGTTTCTCTTCGTCCTAATAATTGCTGTGAAGCTATATAACATGCTAACGCTGTGTTCTGAACATAGTTTGACAAGTTTAGTCGACATATAATATGTAATTTCGACGTTTTGGTGCGCACCCACTTTACTTTTTGGCTGCATTTCAACCGAAATATGTCGTGTTTGATAACGGAAAGACACAGACTTCAAAACTAAAGCTGTTTTTGGTAAGTATAAACCCTTCCAGGTCTTCTGATGGAAGAACAGCAAAGGTAAGGGAACATTTATGTGTTAAATTTGGGTTTCTGTGGACTCCGAGATAGAGGAGCAAAAATGCTAATTCCTGAGCGCCGACTCACATTATAGCCTAGTGAACGAAATCCGTAACGTTAAAAATAAATGTAACACAGCGATTGCATTTAGAAGAAGTGTATCTTTCTATATATATGTAGAACATGCATATTTAGTCAAAGTTTATGTTGTGTATTCCATGTTAGCTGACGGCATGTGCCGAAGCCATCGTCATTTCTCCGGACATTTGAGTAGCATTTTTTTAACATGGCGTCATTGTAAACAGAGATTTATGGATATTTATAGCATATTATTGAAAAAAACATAAATGTACTGTGTAACATGTTATATTACTGTCATCTGATGAAGATTTCAAAAGGTTAGTGAAATTATTTTTCTTTTAATCCTGCGTTTGGTGATTGCATATTTTGTTCAATTTGGCTATGGAAATTAGCTGTGTCTTCGGTGTGTCTTCGGTGGTGGTTTGACATAAATATGTGCTATGTTTTCGCCTTAAAACATTTTAGAAATCTGACTTGCTGGCTAGATAAACAAGTTGTTTATCTTTCATTTGAGCTATTGGACTTGTTAATGTGTGGAGGTTAAATATTTCTAAGAATATTTTTGCATTCCGTGCGCCACCGTTCCAGCTGACGGTGGGGGGGCTGATCCCCAATTGGGAACCAACATCTTTGTCAGGCTAAGTAATTGAGCCAAGAACATAAATGCTATATTGCCATTAAAATCAAGAGAACACAGGACCATAGCAAAGCATGACCCATATATTATTAAAACAACATTATTCTTAATGAGAAATATAATCTAATAAACAAATATTTGCATAATGAAAGACATGAAAACTGTCTCCAACAATGTATTTAGCTATGTATAAAAACTTTGAAATTGTCAGTAAGGTCATTGAGACTAACAATAGTTATTGTGGGAGGTTTAGGGTTAAAATATATTGAAGGATCATGAATGTTAGAGATTTGTTTACAGGGGGGATTCTGAAAGATGGGGGATTGGAACCCAAAGTAATATTGGTAAGAAAGATCAAAAAGATAATTTCATATTCCGGTTTTATTGTAGATGTTAACAACCCGAGGTAGTTTACAGTAGGTCAAAGAGCTGTATAAAGGCAAAGAGAGCAACAAATTGACCTACTTGACCTCAAAGACGGACGGCCTACTTTATAATGGAATGGTAAACACATTCTTGTAAGTTGTCTACGTTGACATTTCTGGGTATGTCTCGCATGTAACATAATAATACTAGAGATTCTGATAATAATATATATTTAAAAAAATTATAATACAACACGTATTGCCTGTTACAGAAGACTACTGTTGTACATTGAATTGCCGTTCATCCCTGTTACACCATGATGTGCAGGCTCTCTATGTCTGTACATAGTGGGAAAGGTGGTTTCCATAAAGTTATTACCCCCTAAACCTGAATCAGAAATATGATTGTTCTATAGTAAATAGGAAACTCGACAGTGTGTTAGTCCGAGAAACATTATTTAGATAGTTTTATGTTGGGTGAAACCTTGAAATGTACACAATCAGAAGTGATATTGTAACAACAGTTTTAACCCGGGTAATTTGATCAAATATATATCTTTGCATGTTTGAATTAGAGCTCCTTTAAAATGTTTTCATCATTGCCTGGTAAACACATTCTTGTAAGTTGTCTACGTTGACATTTCTGGGTATGTCTCGCATGTAACATCATAATAATAAAGATTATGATAATAATGTTATATATATTTTTTTATAATAATACATATCTGCAAACCAAATGTATTCCTGAAAGCCTTTTTTTTGCATCTTCAATAGTTATAACCGTTAATGTTGGATGCCTCCAAATCAATTATTCCCGGTCTCAGCTGAGTATCCTATAGACGTTTTAAAAAATTGAAAGATTATTGGAATCTGTGCTCGTAGCTGGACAGGTAGTATGACTGACAGTGAACAGGTTCCAGAGGAATGGATGAGACTGATGCAGGAATTCCTTTAACCATAACATGGTATATTTACTGAGTAGTCTGTGCTGCATAACATAGGAAACAGAATAACTGGTATCCCAATCAAATTCAAAACTGGTATCCAAGCAAATTCATAATCACAAAGATCAAATCCTAACAGTCATTATTAACATACTTAGGGAATTCCACATGCCGGTTCATTAAGAAGTCAATAGGTATCATCCTTGAGTCATTTATGTTCGTAACTATTTATCATAATCATGAGAAGAATAATACATACAGTGATCGGTTATTCCGTCTATAATACCCATTAGTTTGATATCAGAATTGTTCAGTTCCGCAAACAATGCCATTTCATATTTCACCGTTTGAAGTGTTTATGTGTTCATGACATATTAACCATATAACTTTGGCATAATTGGCCTGTGATGATCCGTAGGGTCTTGATCATTGACCAAGTCACAATACATGTTAGATTTGATACGTGCGCTCCAAGCCTATAACTATAAACAATACCTGATGGCCCACTCTCCCGATCGCAACAGAAAGTTCCGATGAAAGATAACCGATTTGGTGGATTTCCGTGAATTACTGGAAGAACAGAACTTCTGGATTAATCAGAGTTAAGGAGGAGAACACAGCGAGATCGGGCTATGGCTATTTCCTAATTTTATGGGATGAGATCGGTTGTACATTTCCACCCGACCTAATTAACCCTGGCACCGCTGAGTATGAGGCCTCGAATTAAAGGACGTTTCCAACAATGTCCTTGGGCTTTTCTACAATAATATTCACCTACATACAAAATATATACACATTTTATCATAAAAAAATACATACAATTGACAGAGATATATCGTAAAATTAGCTGTCCTCCAGTTTTAGAATATCTTGACTGCATATTGTTTCTATCTCGGAATTGTCCTTATCATGTTGTCTGTCCATTTCAAACAACCGCAAATCAACGAGCTCCGAAATGTCTTTAAAGTGGGGAAATTATCCGAATTCGTTATGTTCCGGGGTACACCTTCCGTACCCCTTCCATCTCGACCATGTCCTCTCGTGGTGTAGGGCCTTCTGTGTCGGTTATACTATATTTTATCGTAAAAAATATACATACAGTTGACATAAAGATATCTCGTAAAATTCGGTATCCTCCAGTTGCTCCTCCGAATCCTCATCAGGGATAGTTATAACATCTGATGTTGGATGATCCAAAGCATTTATCCCCGGGAGCAGTTGGATCAATGTTGGATATCCTACAAACGTTAGATAATATTAACATATATTTATACGAAATATATACATTTTAACTTGTAAAAATACGTGCATTTGGCCTAAAATACATACCTAAAAAAATCGTTGTCCACCCATTGTTACGGTTTTCTAGGTGTGAAGGAGAGTCGGACCAAAATGCAGCGTGTAGATTGCAATCCATGTTTAATGAACAAGAAACAAAACACTAAATAATACAAACACTACAAACACTACAAAACAAAGAACGTAACGAAAACCGAAACAGCCTATACTAGTGAAAACTAACGCATAGACAGGAACAAGGACACTAAGGACAATCACCCACGACAAACTCAAAGAATATGGCTGCCTAAATATGGTTCCCAATCAGAGACAACGATAAACACCTGCCTCTGATTGAGAACCACTCCAGACAGCCATAGACCTTGCTAGATAACCCCACTAGCTACAATCCCAATACATACACACCAAAACCCCAAGACAAAACACACCACAATACAAAAAACCCCATGCCACACCCTGGCCTGACCCAATACATGAAGAAAAACACAAAATACTTAGACCAGGGCGTGACACCCATTTTCGAATATCTGTAAAAAAATAAAAAAAATAAACATATAACGTCTGTTTGATGTTAGAACGATATCAAATTGTAATATTCAAACAATTCCCAGATAAAATACCAAACACATCCAAATCTAATATATTATTTTCACTAACTGCACCTTCAAAAAGCTCCATTAGGATGGATTCACAGATTATGTTTTAGCTGCTCAGTCTTCCACTCTTCTGGGCAGTTGGGCCGGGGGTTTGGACTTGCGTTAAAGTCGGTCGTACAGAAGTGTAGAATATGGTCTGTTTCACTAGCCTCGTTCCGCGGTCGAGTCCCTAACATGTCATGTGGAGTGAGTTCACCGAGCGGGGGTGAAGTTTTTCTGGGGTGCCATCCTGTATGCAAAAATGGACCTGTAGAACCGCAAATGTTTAGAGAACAAAAGCAGTGTTTTAAAACACCAGGAGGGGATGTCTAGACCTATTCTATGCTGGCTGTATTGCCTTTTGATTTCCTACAACCTCTGGGATATAACACTTGTGTTTTTTTGTGGAACCCTGTATGCATATGTCCCCGGTATAACATTGTTTTAAACCCTAGGGGGCTGTCTCAACATATTGTATTCTGTCAGGGCTGTTTGACTTTTGCGCCCCCACACATCCTCTGAGGGAAATAGATTCTGATTTGAGAGGATTCTGTGGAAATGACACGTTAGTGCCAAAGCTGGTTTCAAACCCACAATTGAGTAGATGCACACCACCGAAAACCCTTTGTTTTGAAACACACACACACACACATGCCCCGTACACACACACGCACGCACAGATCTTTCCCGAAAGCCTTTTATCTCAGGGACATGCTTGGTGATAGAGCGAAAATACATATTCATTATGTTATAAGGTGAAATACTGTTTTAAAATCCTTTTTTAAATTCTAAATCTTTAGTACAACCTTTTAAAAACATGTTATAATTATTGAAACAATTTTGTACTAAATATTTTGAATTAAATAAATGAACCTATAACCGGGCCCTTTATCTGTAAGAAAGGAATAGTAAAATTGTTTAATTAATTATAACATGTTTTAAAGGGTCTGTACTAAATATTTTGAATTAAATAAATGGTTTTAAAACTGTATCTCACCCTTTAACCTGTTGTTAAATGGTGAGATACCTGTTGTAACACCCCATCAAAATATGCTTTACAGCCAAAGCAAGACAAGCATTTGTGTAAGTTTATCGATAGCCTAGCATAGCATTATGTCCAGCTAGCAGCAGGTAACTTGGTCACGAAAATCAGAAAATCGTTTACCTTTGATGAGCTTCGGATGTTTTCACTCACGCGACTCCCAGTTAGATAGCAAATGTTCCTTTTTTCCCAAAATATTATTTTTGTAGGCGAAATAGCTCTGTTTGTTCTTCACGTTTGGCTGAGAAATCGACCGGAAATTGCGGTCGACTGAAAAATATTCAAAATTAGCTCCATAATATCGACAGAAACATGGAAAACGTTGTTTATAATCAATCCTCAAGGTGTTTTTCAAATATCTATTCGATAATATATCCACCGGGACAATTGGTTTTTCAGTAGGAGCGAAAGGAAAAATGGCTACCTCTGTATTTTATGCGAGAATCACTCTGAGAGCCATCAGGTGACCACTTACACAATGTAGCCGCTTACGGGTATTCTTCAACATAAAGGCGTAAAACTACATCACAATGCTGTAGACACCTTGGTGAATACGTAGAAAAAGTAATCTGCTTGATAGCCCATTCACTGCTCAATAGGGACGCATTGGAACGCAGAGCTTTCAAAACATGAGTCACTTCCGGATTGGATTTTTCTCAGGCTTTCGCCTGCAATATCAGTTCTGTTATACTCACAGACAATATTTTTACAGTTTTGGAAACTTTAGAGTGTTTTCTATCCTAAGCTGTCAATTATATGTATATTCTAGCATCTTGTCCTGACAAAATATCCCGTTTACTTTGGGAATGTTATTTTTCCAAAAATGAAAATGCTGCCCCCTACTCACAAGAGGTTATAACAGACAGGCTTTGAAAATACATATGAACTAGCAGATTTTGTAGCATCTCTACTATATCTGACATGTTACTGTGGTCTTTTTTTAAGTCAATAAACATGTGTGTAAAGTGAACACTTTTGTTTCACAGAAGATTTGTTTAAGACCACCAAATTACCCTTTCAAAAAGAGGCTGGCATGATTGACTGTGACACCCCCCACCCTGGAGAGCAGCTCTCCTTTGATCCCCAACCTAGGAAAATCACCTGTTGTTTGGGTATCGTTATGTATATATACCCTCCTATTGTTGAATTTTTTAGATAGAAAACATTGTTTCAATCACCCCTGCAGAGAGAGAGAGAGAGAGACACACAACCCAGGATAGGTCAAATGCACACACATGCTTTAACATACAGAGGGGCAAAAAAGTATTTAGTCAGCCATCAATTGTGCAAGTTCTCCCACTTAAAAAGATGAGAGAGGCCTGTAATTTTCATCATATGTACACTTCAACTATGACAGACAGAATGAGATTGTTTTTCTCCAGAAAATCACATTGTAGGATTTTTAATGAATTTATTTGCAAATTATTGTGGAAATAAGTATTTGGTCACCTATAAACAAGCAATATTTCTGGCTCTCACAGACCTGTAACTTCTTCTTTAAGAGGCTCCTCTGTCCTCCACTCGTTACCTGTATTAATCACACCTGTTTGAACTTGTTATCAGTATAAAAGACACCTTACCGCAACCTCAAACAGTCCAAACTCCACTATGGCCAAGACCAAAGAGCTGCCAAAGGACACCAGAAACAAAATTGTAGACCTGCACCAGGCTGGGAAGACTGACGCGTGCCGTCTACTGTATTCTCTAACATCCTTCTGTCCTCTGTGAAGATGTCCAGCTCTCAAACAACCACCACTAACGGGGCAGTGGTCATCACCCATGTCCACCCCTATGGGAACGGGATGGGCATCCAAAAGCGCTGGGAGTAAGAATTTCTGCTTTACATCATTTGAAAATTATTTTTCATTTCGGTTAAACGTATTGGAAGAAGGGAAAAATGAATTTCCTGCTTTGTTTTACACCCACAGACCATACAGATCATGATTGGTTTGATGATTCTGTTGACAGGAAACGTGATGACTCTTGGACCACAAGTAGACCATATTGGAGGAATTAGTGGAATATTTGTCTGGGGATCTATCATTGTGAGTGAGCTGCTCTGTCTAATAATAATATCTTAAATGTCCTGTCTGTCGTGGTGCAAACAAAACATCCTAATAATTGAATCATGTCATATTTTGAAAATAAATGCATTAAAAACAATACAGTAGGTGCACATTTTTTTTAATATATAAAATCGGTATAATGAATGACTTTCCAAATTACTTTAATCAATGTATATGTACATGGCTAGGCCTGTGCCGTTTATACACTCATGTATTTCAGTTTCTGTTGACTTCTATGTGGAATTCAAGGAATTCAGGAATTCAACTTGAATTTTGGTCTAACTGTAGAAAATGTGTGTCCCACATGGTACCCTACTCCCTATATAGTACACTACTTTTGTAGTGTACTATGTAGAGAATAGGGTGCCATTTGGTATGCAGGCTTGTATAATCTCTTCCTTGTTCCTTCTCAGTATGTAGCTGCAGGCTGTTGGGGATGAATCAGAATTAGTTGGGTAACATAGATAAGATGTTTTATTTTCATAATATGCTTGTGATATACTTGTCATTTAGAATTTATCTTGTTGTACTATGGTGGTGGCTGTTTGCAGTTATCTGTTCTCTGTCAGGGTTCAGTTACTTGGGCCACAGAGAGGGGAGAGGTAAAGCTTGTCGTCATGTGTAAACATATATTTTAAACCATGTGAAGGGATGATTGAGGGGGAACCAATTATCTCTTGGCTCCACAATGTCTGTGTGCCAGTCACTCCCTACTTTTCCCATCGGGAAGATGAGGATGGCAGTGTCTGGAACCATTCTATGTTCCCTCTTTGGTTGCCCTTATCTTGACCTAGAGGCTCACTCTCCTCTCCGTGAGCTTGTCCAGGATGGGTTCTTTTTGGGATGGGAGTGTCTAAAATGACAATTGATATATACCATTGGGTGAGGTAATGTCTTGGTACTATTTTGTACCAAGAACGAGATAAGAGCTTCGTTTAGGAGACCAAACTGAATGATAATTTATAGCCAATGCTGTCTGGCTATGGGATACTAAGTCTTTCTTTGTGTAAGTTTCTAAGACCTGTGGTTTGTCATGTCGACTAGGGGGGTGGATCTTTGCTATAAAAGATCTCAGTTGCCATTATGTTGACCACTCAACTTTTCATTAGAGATACTGAAATGTTGAAAGTCAAAATACTATTACAAAAGCTTAATTATTATTAAAGGTGAAGATTAAGCATAACTCTGACTGGTGTGTGATTTGCTCTCTCATCATTTGGTAAGGCAATTTCCACGACAAGGCTCTCTAACTGTTGCTGCTGACAACAAACTGAACAAATGTCTGAGTATCAATATTTTTTCCTCAATGAAGTTTAGGTTTTTGATTTATAAAGTTCCACTCTATTTCAAAACATAGAATCTACATCACATATAGGCCCTCATGTTTTCATTCAACCTTTTTGTTTTCCTCCCACAATACAAACAATGGGGTGGGCACTGGCGATTCAGCAATAGCGAATTGCCCCTTTAATAAAGACTGTTGGTGGAAGAAGGTGAGGACCAAGGTGCAGCGTGGTACGTGTTCGGCATTTTATTAAATATAACTGAACACTAAATACAAAGTAATGAAAGGCACAACCGAAATAGCTCTGTCAGGTTCAACACACACTAAACAGAAAATAACTACCCACAAATCATAGTGGAAAAACAGGCTACCTAAGTATGGTTCTCAATCAGAGACAACGATCGACAGCTGCGTCTGATTGGGAGCCATACCAGGCCAAACCCAGAAATAAAAAACCTAGAACAAAAACATAGAATGCCCACCCCAACTCACGACCTGACCAAACTAAAACAGAGACATAAAAAGGGAACTAAGGTCAGGACGTGACAATTGTCAACACACTGTATTTTATATTGCATTTCATTCTTCACAACCAATCATTCATTCCCATGTCCTCTTTCTACTCTGTGTCCCTTAGGGCTCCCTTAGAATGAATGTTGTCGCCACGGTTACTGCTCTTATTGGCACCTTCTGCATTCTTTAGACAGTGCTGGTATCATCTTATACCACTACTACTGTGACCATCCAGGCAATCCTTCATGCTACCCTCCATCCTATGTCAACTACACTACGTCCTCTGTCTGTCAATAGTATTGGGTATATACCAAATGCTTATTCCTTTGGTCAGGAGATATTTGTAAATCGGTAAAGGGGTATTTATCATCTATAATCGTATTACTAGACTATTGTACGTACTGTTTAATATTTTTTATTAGTTTAAATTTTACCCCATTTGTGAGTGAGTCTTGTGGACATAAAATTTTGCAAAAATGACCGTTTAAAATAAAGAATTCGATATTGAGATACATTGTATGCGCCCAAAAATGTGTACTAATACAATTGCTCAGAGAAAGAGTTTTGCTTAACAATAAATATTTTTTTTCAAACAGGTATGGGTCACAATTAATGATACCCGTGGTTTCAATGCCTCACTGTGCAAGGATAACAGCACTGACACTTTTTCTAAAATGTTGATTTGGAGACCCCATTGGGAGGGATCTTAGAACAGTCATCCGTACAGAATCCATCCAGATCATTGATATCCTTCGTCTGCGCTTATTTTATGCATTTCCTTTCTGCTTAATGCATTCTTGTTTCAATGCCAAACCCAGCACTGGTGTGTGTGGTGAAAGAGCTCTATGTTCCAACCCAGACAGGAAGATCACGTCAGTGACTCAACCCACTCAAATGACGCACCCCTCCTAGGGACGGCATGAAAGAGCACCAGTAAGCCAGTGACTCAGCCCCTGCAATAGGGTTAGAGGCAGAGAATCCCAGTGGAGAGAAGGGAACCAGCCAGGCAGAGACAGCAAGGGCGGTTCGTTGCTCCAGAGACTTTTCCATTCACCTTCACACTCCTGGGCCAGACTACACTCAATCATATGACCCACCGAAGAGATGAGTCTTCAGTAAAGACTTAAAGGTTGAGACCGAGTCTGCGTCTCTCACATGGGTAGGCAGACCATTCCATAAAAATGGAGCTCTATAGGAGAAAGCCCTGCCTCCAGCTGTTTGCTTAGAAATTCTAGGGACAATTAGGAGGCCTGCGTCTTGTGACTGTAGCATACGTGTAGGTATGTACGGCAGTACCAAATCAGAGAGATAGGTAGGAGCAAGCCCATGTAATGCTTTGTAGGTTAGCAGTAAAACCTTGAACAGGAAGCCAGTGTAGGGAGGCTAGCACTGGAGTAATATGATCAAATGTTTTGGTTCTAGTAAGGATTCTAGCAGCCGTATTTTGCACTAACTGACGTTTATTTAGTGCTTTATCCGGGTAGCTGGAAATGAAAGCATTGCAGTATTCTAAACTAGAAGTAAAAAAAGCATGGATGAATTTTTATGCATCATTTTTGGATAGAACGTTTCTGATTTTTGCAATGTTACGTAGATGGACATTTTTTTTCCCTTGAAACAAGGTCAAGGTCCAGAGTAACGCCGAGGTCCTTCACAGTTTTATTTGAGACAACTGTACAACCATCAAGATGAATTGTCAGATTCAACAGAAGATCACTTTATTTCTTGGGACCTAGAACAAGCATCTCTGTTTTGTCCGAGTTTAAAAGTAGAATGTTTGCAGCCATCCACTTCCTTATGTCTGAAACACAGGCTTCTAGTGAGGGCAATTTTGGGGCTTCACCATGTTTAATTGAAATGTACAGCTGTGTGTCATAGCAGTAGCATAGCAGCGAAAGTTAACAGAGGTAAAATATATAGTGAAAACAATAGTGGTCCTACAACGGAACCTTGAGGAACACCGAAATTTACTGTTGATTTGTCAAAGGACAAACCATTCACAGAGACAATCTGATATCTTTCCGACAGATAAGATCTAAACCACACCAGAACTTGTCCGTGTAGACCAATTTGGGTTTCCAATCTCTCCAAAAGAATATGGTGATCGATGGTATCAAAAGCAGCACAAAGGTCTAGAAGCACGAGGACAGATGCAGAGCCACCTTCACAAGTGCAGTCTCAGTGCTATGATGGGGTCTAAAACCAGACTGAAGCATTTTGTGTACATTGTTTGTCTTCAGGAAGGCATTGAGTTGCTGCGCAACAGCTGTTTCAACATTTTTTGAGAGGAATGGAAGATTCGATATAGGCCGATAGTTTTTTATATTTTCTGGGTCAAGGTTTGGCTTTCTCAAGCGAGGCTTTTTTACTGCCACTTTTAGTGAGTTTGGTACACATCCGGTGGATAGAGAGCCGTTTATTATGTTCAACATAGGAGGGCCAAGCACAGGAAGCAGCTCTTTCAGTAGTTTAGTTGGAATAGGATGCAGTATGCAGCTTGAAGGTTTAGAGGCCATGATTATTTTCATCATTGTGTCAAGAGATATAGTACTAAAACACTTGAGTGTCTCCCTTGATCCTAGGTCCTGGCAGAGTTGTGCAGACTCAGGACAACTGAGCTTTGGAGGAATACGCCGATTTAAAGAGGAGTCTGTAATTTGCTTTCTAATGATCATGATCTTTTCGTCAAAGAAGTTCATGAATTTATTACTGCTGAAGTGAAAGCCATCCTCACTTGGGGAATGCTACTTTTTAGTTAGCTTTGCGACAGTATCAAAAAGAAATTTCGGATTGTTCTTTTTTTCCTCAATTAAGTTGGAAAAATAGGATGATCGAGCAGCAGTGAGGGCTCTTCGATACTGCACGGTACTGTCTTTCCAAGCTAGTCGGAAGACTTCCAGTTTGGTGTGGCGCCATTTCCGTTCCAATTTTCTAGCAGCTTGCTTCAGAGCTCGGGTATTTTCTGTATACCAGGGAGTTAGTTTCTTATGACAAATGTTGTTAGTTTTTAGGGGTGCAACTGCATCTAGGGTATTGCGCAAGATTAAATTGAGTTCCTCAGTTAGGTGGTTAACTGATTTTTGTCTTCTGACGTCCTTGGGTAGGCAGAGGGAGTCTGGAAGGGCATCAAGGAATCTTTGTGACAATTACTCGATACCGACACATCTTTCTAGCTGATTTACACGCTGAAGCTATGTTGCACTTAGTGACTTCTGACTGTTTCATCCTAGCATCGTCGGTGCCGACATGGATAACAATATCTCTATACTTGCCAGTTTTAGCTTTAGCCTGCACCATCTTCAGATTAGCCTTACCGTCGGTAGCCCTGCCCCCTGGTAAACAGTGTATGATCGCTGGATGATTCGTTTTAAGTCTAATACTGCAGGTAATGGAGTTGCCCAATGACTAGGGTTTTCAATTTGTCAGAGCTAATGGTGGGAAGCTTCGGCGTCTCAGACCCCGTAACGGGAGGAGTAGAGACCAGAGAAGGCTCGGCCTCAGACTCCGACCCGCTGCTTAATGGGGAAAACCGGTTGAAAGTTTCTGTCTGCTGAATGAGTGACACCGGTTGAGCATTCCTACAGCATTTCCCTCCAGAAGCCTTGAGAAAGTTTACCGGCAGCGGGGACCGTGCGAGGGCATATATACTAACGTTACTATCTGTACTTACTGGTGGCACAGACGCTGTTTCATCCTTTCCTACACTTAAATTACCCTTGCCTGAAGCAGGGCTTGCAGCACAGCAATCCTAGCCGTACGGCGATCGTTCTCCTGTATATTATGAGTACAGCGACTGCAATTAGAAGATATCATGTTAATGTTACTACTTAGCTTCGGCTGTCCTGACGAACCATGTCCAGATAAAACGTCCGGAGTGAAAAATTTGAATGAAAAAAAGTTGAGTGAGGGAAAAACTAAAAATATAAACGGTAATTAAAAAGTAAAAACCGTAAAGTTGTCAGGTAGCAAAGTAAGGTTGGCAACAAAACGCACAGCAACACGTAAACAAGTGTGAAAGTTGTGACCAGAAATGATGAACCAAATGCATCATGAACTTTACCCAGTGTAATAGCCAATTTAGGTTTATCTTATATTATGGTATTATTTGGGCAATTACACTCCTGACCACTAGGGGAAGACACATGGTGGTGGTAATCACACCAGGTGATCTATAAAGACACAGGTGTTTGAACATATGTTGTGTGTGTGGATGGTGGGAGAGCTCACAGTTCTTGCTTTTGTTGACAGCTTCAGAGGTCAAGTAACAGACACATCTCAACATAAACTTCTCAGAGGAGACTGCGTGAATCAGGCCTTCATGGTCAAATTGCTGCAAAGAAACCACTACTAAAGGACACCAATAATAAGAAGAGACTTCCTTGGGCCAAGAAACACGAGCAACTGACATTAGACAGGTGGAAATCTGTCCTTAGGTCTGATGAGTCCAAATATTAGATTTTTGGTTGCAACCTCTGTCTTTGTGAGATGCAGAGTAGGTGAACGGATGATCTCTGCATGTGTTTTCCCACCATGAAGTATGGAGGAGGTGGTGTGATGGTGTGGGGGTGCTATTCTGGTGACACAAAGTTATTTATTTAGAATTCAAGGCACACTTAACCAGTATGGCTACCACAGCATTCTGCAGCGATATGGCATACCATCTGGTTTGCGCTTAGTGGGACTATCATTTGGTTTTCAACAGGACAATGATCCAACACACATCTCAAGGCTGTGTAAGGGCTATTTGACCAAGAAGGAGAGGGATGGAGTGCTGCATCAGATGACCTGGCCTCCACAGTCACCCAACCTCACCCCAATTGAGATGGTTTGGGTGGAGTTGGACCGCAGAGTGAAGGAAACGCAGCCAACAAGTACTCAGCATATGTGGGAACTCCTTCAAGACTGTTTGAAAAGCATTTCAGGTGAAGCTGGTTGAGAGTATGCCAAGAGTGTGCAATGCTGTCATCAAAGCAAATGGTGGCTACTTTGAAGAAACTAAAATCTAAAACATATTTTGATTTGTTATTAAACAGTTTTTTGGTTACTACATGATTCCATATGTGTTATTTCATAGTTTTGATGTCTTCACTATTATTCTACAATGTAGAAAATAGTAAAAAATTAAGAAAAACTCTTGAATGAGTAGGTGTGTCCAAACTTTTGACAGGTACTGTACTTGTTTCTTTATAAAAAACATTAAGTAAGATACAGTTCCATAACCATACTCACTGGCATCTGATGCAATTCTGAATGCTCTGGCTTTCCAGAGCTTGATGCACCTCTTCGGGCTTGATGCACCTCTTCACCTTGAGCTATGCCACTTTTGCCAAATTCACCTTGAGCTATGCCACCATCCATACTTGCCATTGCTGTGAGAGAGATTGGGGTATGTCGTTTTCCCAGCTGTTGTAGCAACAGTTTTGGAGATAGAATAAACTGTGATAGAAAGCACAAGGGGTAGTATATTGAGCTGGTCACCGAGAGGGTCGTGGCTGATGGGAAAGGTGTTGGAAACCTACCCTGACAAGAATGGTCTGGTCCGGTCTGTGAGACTTAAAATCAGAACAGGAGAACTGGACAGACCTGTTACCTAGATCTGGCTACTCCAAGAGGGTACAGAGGGATCTGTGAAGAACTCTGATCCACAGAAGAAGTGAAAGAGGATTCACTCACATTTCACTTTATTGGGTAATTGTTGTTTGCCATTAGGGGCCGGTGTGTTGGAGCCAATTTGGGTGTAGCTTATGGTGTTATTCAAGCAATTACACTCCCGACCACTAGGGGCAGACAAATGGTGGTGGTAAACACACATCAGGTGATATATAAAGACACAGGTGTTTGAACATATGGTGTGTTTTGGATGTTGAGAGAGCTTACAGTTCAACAAATCAACACAAATTAAAGCAAGAAAAAGCAATGAATGCCAGAAAAGACACAAAGGATTACTACAGTCAACATTCATTCAAGGTACCAACTATTGCTAAGTTTGAGGTGCACAAAGAGCTATGTCTATTTGCTACCAAACCCTCACCTGGTGACATTGGCTCCTTAGAAATCTTTCATTTTCTGAAGCAAATTGTCATGACACCCAATACCAGGACATTTTAGAAAAAGGCTCAGTGTCATTATCCTCGCAAGGTGAGATATTGAAATGTATTGGAAACAGGGGTGTCATTTTTACAGGGGTGTCAATAATTTCAGACTCCATTGTAAGTCTTACTATATTGAAAACATTTAATTAAAGCAAAGTTAAGTACACATAAACCAAAAGTATGTGGACACCTTCTCATTGAACATCTCATTCTAAAATCATGGGCATTAATATGAAGTTGGTCCCTCCTTTGCTGCTATAACAGCCTCCACTATTCCTGGAAGGCTTTCCACTAGATGCTGGAACATTGCTGCAGGGACTTGCTTCCATTCAGCCACAAGAGCATTAGTGAGGTCGGGCACTGCTGTTGGGCGAATATGCCTGGCTCACAGTCCAAGTTCTAATTCCTCCCAAAGGTGTTCTATGGGGTTGAGGTCAGGGCTCTGTGCAGGCCAGTCAAGTTCTTCCACACTGATCTCAACAAACCATCTCTGTATGGACTTTGCTTTGTGCACGGGGGCATTGTCTTGCCCCCGTGCCTTGCCCAAACTGTTCCCACCAAGTCAGAAGCACAGAATCTTCTAGAATGTCATTGTATGCTGTAGCGTTAAGATTTTCCCCTCACTGGAAGTATGGAGCCAAGCCTGCCCCAAACCATAAAATACAGCCCCAGACCATTAATCCTCCTCCACCAAACTTTACCGTTGGCACAATGCATTCAGGCGGGTACCAACACTTAGCATTACGCATAGTGATCTTAGGCTTGTTTGTAATGGGCCTCTGTACGATCACACCAGTCAGGAAAAGAATATAAAGTCTATGCACAGAGTTGGAAGTGAATAGAATTAGAATATTACAATTCAGAATCTTAGCAGTAGTACTGAGAGAATACCAATTACGGGAAAGTGACCAAGGGACTGAGCATTTAAGGTAATTGAACTATTTTTGCTATTTAGTCAATATTGTTAGAAGTGTTAATGCATTTAATATTTGCAATATTAGCTGGCAGTAGTATAAAGTGCATTAAGGATTGATTGAGCACTATTGTTGTGTTAATGAAAACTGTATGACCATTGAAGTGTGATGACGTGTATAAGACAAAAACAGAGTGATTTAATAAAAGCTAGAAACTTTGACAACTAGGCCAGTCTAACGATCTGGAGAGCAAACGCCTTTGACACTCACTGAACAGGAAGTGACACTGGTTATAGGTTAAGGCTATAGCACTAAAGAATACTTGATTGTGTGGACAATAAAAAGTATATCAGGGATTAGACTACTAGCTGACGAGCATAATAATCAATAAGAGATTATTAGGTGTTGATATATAAATAGATAAAAAGGACAGGTGGTTAAAAGGAGATCTTAGTATAAACTTGAGGAGTTAGAAGGAACATAATACTCTAAGGACCCACAATAGACTTATAAAGGGAGTGACAACGTGAACGAAGGAACAAATCCAACTCACACGAAGAGCCATTACGAATAAAGAGAAGGGTTGGTAGGGTCGCACGGCTAGGCCCTTGTTACACCGAAGTGACTAAAATCCTAAAGTACTCTGTCTAGCCAGAGGACGGGATAGAGGCTTTTGCTGCAGGCGATGGGCAAAAGTCCGTACCATGACATTTGGCGCCCAACGTGGGGCACGAGGACAAATAAATCTAGAATAACTATAAAACTAAGAACTCACTAACTCAGAATAAGAGAAATGGCAACCTCTATTAACGTTACAGCAGCTCATATGGAGCAACGTAGAGTAGAGACCAATGGTGCGGAGCAAGAGGCAACGCACAGACAAGAGGCCGGATTACCCAACACCAGACTAGCTATCTGTGTGCCTGGGGTACCATGGCAGAAACTGTCACGATCAGAACAGACAGCCATAAAACAAATGATGAGCTGCGAAGGTCGACAAACCTTCTGGGATGAAGGACAGTATATCCCAAAGAAAGTAAAAGGAAGTGATGTAATGATTAAGAGTTGGACAATAATTAAAGTGCCTCCTTAACCAGAACCTATACGACCACAAGAGCATAACCCCAGAAGAAAATGGCAGCTGCATTAGAGTTAGATGCAACAACGTTGGGTCAGTTAGCGGCACAAACGGCAAACCCTGACCAGGCATCTGAACTAAGGGCAAAAGCAGGCCGACCGGACTGTAAATTTGCAGTATGTGTGTCAGGATACCCATGGAGGGACCTGTCCAATACGGAGCAGAAAACTAGAAAGGATTTGATTATGTGGGAAGGCAGACAGACCTTTTGGGATGATAAACACTTTATAGAAAAACATACCATATCTTGCGAGTTAAAAATAAGTAAGGTAGGAGAATGGGCATTAATAAAACTGATGCCAAAAGAGGAGGAAGATAAAGGAAACTTTAACCTTAGAATGGGGTGTGCAACGCATGTCCTGAGAAAATACTGGAGGGATGTAATAGGAATAACCCTAGAAAACTCAGGAATGGACACACTGGAAATGAAAAATAGACTCAACGCTCTTAATATGAGTGGTAATAACTTAAAAGAGCCCAGTGTAATCCTGAAAACAGTACAAAGATTAGATGTGATGCCGGTGGGATAGCTGTTGGGGAAGTGCAATATGACGGCCCCTCCAATAACAGGTTTAGGCAAATAGCCCTGAATCCTAAGATTTTCCCATGAAGACTGATCAACTTCACTAGAAATTGTTGGGACAGGTGGAAATTAATTGTAAAATGATTAAGAAACACCAGTCTCTATTCAAAGTGTATAACTACTTTGAAATTGCATTATTTCCTTGGGAAAGTAAAGCTAACATAGTGCGTAAGTGTCACTATGGGCGTTGTATGAGAAATAAGAAAGTACTATAGAGTTTATAACTAAATAGGAAATCTAAATAAAATCTCAAGGCAAAGAGCAATGGCGGGTTAGAGTCTACTTGTCACGCCTTGGTCATAGTATTTTGTGTTTTCGTTATATATTTGGTCAGGCCAGGGTGTGACATGGGTTTATTTTGTTGTGTTCGTATTGGGGTTTTGTAGGCATTGGGATTGTGGTTGATTAGGGGTGTGTCTAGTGTAGGCTTGGCTGCCTGAGGCGGTTCTCGATCAGAGTCAGGTGATTCTCGTTGTCTCGGATTGGGAACCGTATTTAGGTAGCCTGAGTTTCACTTTGTATTTCGTGGGTGATTGTTCCTGTCTTTGTGTAGTGTTCACCAGATAGGCTGTATTAGGTTTCACGTTCCGTTTGTTGTTTTCGTATTTAATAGTTATTTCATGTATCGTCATTCATTCATTAAAGAACATGAGTAACCACCACACTGCATTTCGGTCCTCTCTTTCAACAAACGAAAAACGGCGTTACACTACTCTTTGAGAAAAATTCCCTGAGGAAACTAGAAAATACTATAGAGTTTATAACTAAATAGGAAATCTATACAAACCTCAAGGTGAAGATATGGCAACAGGAGTGAATTAATTTCAACTCCGTCAAGGCAGCCAGACCTCGTAGTAATACGAAATTGGGTTCTAATAAAAGTCATCCCAGTAAAAGAAGGGGGGCCAGAGGATTTAAGTGTGTATTGTGGCAAAGTGGCCTTCTATGCACAGCCCTGGTACCCCATGGCAATGGCCCTGCTACAAGATAGGACTCCAACGAATCTAGGAGACACTAGTGTAGTGTTGAGAGCCATGCAGGGAGAGTCATGTTAAGTATTTAGGACATATTTTAAGCCAACAAGGGCAGAAAAAAAGATGAAGGGATTATTTAATTTAATTATGAAAATAAATATGTTGCAGTTCTTAGGGATAATAAAGTACTGTAGATAATGGATCCCATACTGCGTAACATATATACAATTACTGATGAGACTGAGTTAAGATTAACCCAGGTTATTGTTAGATAAAATACAGTGGACTCCCAAAAGAGAGATTTCATTAGTACAGAAAAACATATGCTATGTTTAGCAGTGTTTTGGCCTTATCTAATCATTTGAAGGTTTGTCTTTAAATAGTAGAAAGATGACAATAATATATGGCATCTGTTGCGACCCAGGGTCATATAGAGTATCGGGTTAATTAAGTTGAACTATATAATTATCTTATAGGTTACTGCATAGAAATGTTGAGTTCTATAAAATTCATTAGTGCAAACAGGGAGACAGTCAGTCAATATTTTAAAACAGAAACCATATTTGTTACTGACAGTATTAGCTGCGGTAACAGGAAGCAGATGCAGAAGCGAAAAAGGCAGTTTTTAAACCACAGCCATTAAAAGCAGCAGTTAATAGGAAGTTAAACATAGACATAACTACATTGAAAGAGCTGAGACAGATAGTGACCCATGTGCAAATGTATTAGGTCAGACAGACACTGACACAGGAGTAGGGAAATGGGACTTTACATGGAAACAAATAATGCAAATAACCATGTTTTTTTTTTGTTCCAGACCAAATAGAGAGTCAGAACAGAAACAGCCTTAACCAAGTTGAATACTGCAGGCATGAAGCTCAACCTAACCAAAAGTAAAATAGGGCAAAAGGAAGTGAGCTTTCTCGGGTTTACGATAAGCGATGGTATTACCGCAAGCAAGAGTTACCTAGAGACAGTACAGGATATGATAAAACCGCAAACGGTAAATTAAATGCAGAGGTACCTAGGCAAGCTAGGCTACATCCGTAACCACATACCAGGATATAGCAGAGTAGCAACAAACTGCTATAAAGGTGTCACCAGAAGAGAGGACCAAATATAATTCTCTCATAAACAGTTTGGCAGAGAAGCTCTAGTTTGGACAGAAAAGATGGAACAATCGTGGGAAAAGCTTAAAGACATGGCAGGCCAGGCACAAACTAATGAACCCAGAAATCCAGACATACCTCTATGGATCTTTGTGAAACTAGAGGGAGGAGATATAGACAGAGATGGGTTTCTGTGGGTATCTAATGAAGGGTCAGAAAGGACTGTAAAATGTTACAGTAAACAGCTAAAAGACCCAGGAATGAAATACTCATCAGAAGGAGCAAGAAATGGCGCTGCTTGAGATATATTGGAACAAAATTATGGCTTTGGCACAAGGTCAACAAATAATCATAAAAGACAATGAATTGAATAACCTATGGGCAGCCAATATTTTTTAATTTTTAATTTTATTTATTTCACCTTTATTTAACCAGGTAGTCTAGTTGAGAACAAGTAATCATCTGCAACTGCGACCTGGCCAAGATAAAGCATAAGCAGTGTGAACAGACAACACAGAGTTGCACATGGAGTAAACAATTATCAAGTCAATAACACAGTAGAAAAAAAGGGGAGTCTATATACATTGTGTGCAAAAGGCATGAGGAGGTAGGTGAATAATTACAATTTTGCAGATTAACACTGGAGTGATAAATGATCAGATGGTCATGTACAGGTAGAGATATTGGTGTGCAAAAGAGCAGAAAAGTAAATAAATATGATGAGGAAGGTAAAAATGGGTGGGCTATTTACCGATAGACTATGTACAGTTGCAGCGATCGGTTAGCTGCTCAGATAGCAGATGTTTGAAGTTGGTGAGGGAGATAAAAGTCTCCAACTTCAGCGATGTTTGCAATTCGTTCCAGTCACAGGCAGCAGAGAACTGGAACGAAAGGCGGCCAAATGAGGTGTTGGCTTTAGGGATGATCAGTGAGATACACCTGCTAGAGCGCGTGCTACGGGTGGGTGTTGCCATGGTGACCAGTGAACTGAGATAAGGCGGAGCTTTACCTAGCATGGACTTGTAGATGACCTGGAGCCAGTGGGTCTGGCGACAAATATGTAGCGAGGGCCAGCCGACTAGAGCATACAGGTCGCAGTGGTGGGTGGTATAAGGTGCTTTAGTGACAAATCAAATCAAATGTTTATTTGTCACATACACATGGTTAGCAGATGTTAATGCGAGTGTAGCGAAATGCTTGTGCTTCTAGTTCCGACAGTGCAGGAATAACCAACAAGTAATCTAACTAACAATTCCAAAATTACTGTCTTATACACAGTGTAAGGGGATAAAGAATATTTACATAAGGATATATGAATGAGTGATGGTACAGAGCAGCATAGGCAAGATACAGTAGATGGTATCGAGTACAGTATATACATATGAGATGAGTATGTAAACAAAGTGGCATAGTTAAAGTGGCTAGTGATACATGTATTACATAAGGATGCAGTCGATGATATAGAGTACAGTATATAAGTATGCATATGAGATGAATAATGTAGGGTAAGTAACATTATATAAGGTAGCATTGTTTAAAGTGGCTAGTGATATATTTACATAATTTCCCATCAATTCCCATTATTAAAGTTGCTGGAGTTGAGTCAGTGTCAGTGTCAGTGTGTTGGCAGCAGCCACTCAATGTTAGTGTTGGCTGTTTAACAGTCTGATGGCCTTGAGATAGAAGCTGTTTTTCAGTCTCTCGGTCCCAGCTTTGATGCACCTGTACTGACCTCGCCTTCTGGATGATAGTGGGGTGAACAGGCAGTGGCTCGGGTGGTTGATGTCCTTGAAGATCTTTATGGCCTTCCTGTAACATCGGGTGGTGTAGGTGTCCTGGAGGGCAGGTAGTTTGCCCCCGGTGATGTGTTGTGCAGACCTCACTACCCTCTGGAGAGCCTTACGGTTGATTGCGGAGCAGTTGCCGTACCAGGCGGTGATACAGCCCGCCAGGATGCTCTCGAATGTGCATCTGTAGAAGTTTGTGAGTGCTTTTGGTGACAAGCCGAATTTCTTCAGCCTCCTGAGGTTGAAGAGGCGCTGCTGCGCCTTCTTCACGATGCTGTCTGTGTGAGTGGACCAATTCAGTTTGTCTGTGATGTGTATGCCGAGGAACTTAAAACTTGCTACCCTCTCCACTACTGTTCCATCGATGTGGATAGGGGGGTGTTCCCTCTGCTGTTTCCTGAAGTCCACAATCATCTCCTTAGTTTTGTTGACGTTGAGTGTGAGGTTATTTTCCTGACACCACACTCCGAGGGCCCTCACCTCCTCCCTGTAGGCAGTCTCGTCGTTGTTGGTAATCAAGCCTACCACTTGTGTCGTCCGCAAACTTGATGATTGAATTGGAGGCGTGCGTGGCCACGCAGTCGTGGGTGAACAGGGAGTACAGGAGAGGGCTCAGAACGCACCCTTGTGGGGCCCTAGTGTTGAGGATCAGCGGGGAGGAGATGTTGTTGCCTACCCTCACCACCTGGGGGCGGCCCGTCAGGAAGTCCTTGACTAGTCTCTCAAAGCACTTCATAATGACGGAAGTGAGTGCTATGGGGCGGTAGTCGTTTAGCTCAGTTACCTTAGCTTTCTTGGGAACAGGAACAATGGTGGCCCTCTTGAAGCATGTGGGAACAGCAGACTGGTAAGGGATTGATTGAATATGTCCGTAAACACACTGGCCAGCTGGTCTGCGCATGCTCTGAGGGCGCGGCTGGGGATGCCGTCTGGGCCTGCAGCCTTGCGAGGGTTAACACGTTTAAATGTCTTACTCACCTCGGCTGCAGTGAAGGAGAGACCGCATGTTTTCGTTGCAGGCCGTGTCAGTGGCACTGTATTGTCCTCAAAGCGGGCAAAAAAGTTATTTAGTCTGCCTGGGAGCAAGACATCCTGGTCCGTGACTGGGCTGGATTTCTTCCTGTAGTCCGTGATTGACTGTAGACCCTGCCACATGCTTCTTGTGTCTGAGCCGTTGAATTGAGATTCTACTTTGTCTCTGTACTGACGCTTAGCTTGTTCGATAGCCTTGTGGAGGGAATAGCTGCACTGTTTGTATTCGGTCATGTTACCAGACACCTTGCCCTGATTAAAAGCAGTGGTTCGCGCTTTCAGTTTCACGCGAATGCTGCCATCAATCCACGGTTTCTGGTTAGGGAATGTTTTAATCGTTGCTATGGGAACGACATCTTCAACGCACGTTCTAATGAACTCGCACACCGAATCAGCGTATTCGTCAATATTGTTATCTGACGCAATACGAAACATCTCCCAGTCCACGTGATGGAAGCAGTCTTGGAGTGTGGAGTCAGCTTGGTCGGACCAGCGTTGGACAGACCTCAGCGTGGGAGCCTCTTGTTTTAGTTTCTGTCTGTAGGCAGGGATCAACAAAATGGAGTCGTGGTCAGCTTTTCCGAAAGGGGGGCGGGGCAGGGCCTTATATGCGTCGCGGAAGTTAGAGTAACAATGATCCAAGGTCTTTCCACCCCTGGTTGTGCAATCGATATGCTGATAAAATTTAGGGAGTCTTGTTTTCAGATTAGCCTTGTTAAAATCCCCAGCTACAATGAATGCAGCCTCCGGATAAATGGTTTCCAGTTTGCAGAGAGTTAAATAAAGTTTGTTCAGAGCCATCGATGTGTCTGCTTGGGGGGGGATATAGACGGCTGTGATTATAATCGATGAGAATTCTCTTGGTAGATAATGCGGTCTACATTTGATTGTGAGGAATTCTAAATCAGGTGAACAGAAGGATTTGAGTTCCTGTATGTTTATTTCATCACACCATGTCACGTTAGCCATAAGGCATTCGCCCCCGCCTCTCTTCTTACCAGAAAGATGTTTGTTTCTGTCGGCGCGATGCGTGGAGAAACCCGCTGGCTGCACCGCCTTGGATAGCGTCTCTCCAGTGAGCCATGTTTCCGTGAAGCAAAGAACGTTACAGTCTCTGATGTCCCTCTGGAATGCTACCCTTGCTCGGATTTCATCAACCTTGTTGTCAAGAGACTGGACATTGGCAAGAAGAATGCTAGGGAGTGGTGCACGGTGTGCCCGTCTCCGGAGTCTGACCAGAAGACCGCCTCGTTTCCCTCTTTTTCAGAGTCGTTTTTTTGGGTCGCTGCATGGAATCCACTCCGTTGTCCTGTTTGTAAGGCAGAACACAGGATCCGCGTCGGGAAAAACATATTCTTGGTCGTACTGATGGTGAGTTGACGCTGATCTTATATTCAGTAGTTCTCCTCGACTGTATGTAATGAAACCTAAGATGACGTGGGGTACTAATGTAAGAAATAACACGTAAAAAAACTAAAAACTGCATAGTTTCCTAGGAACGCGAAGCGAGGCGGCCATCTCTGTCGGCGCCGGAAGTCAGCAAAACGGATGACACTGTGATAAACTGCATCCAGTTTGCTGAGTAGAGTGTTGGAAGCAATTTTGTAGATGACATCGCAGAAGTCGAGGATCGGTAGGATAGTCAATTTTACTAGGGTAAGTTTGGCGGCGTGAGTGAAGGAGGCTTTGTTGCGGAATAGAAAGCCGACTCTTGATTTGATTTTCGATTGGAGATGTTTGATATGAGTCTGGAAGGAGAGTTTACAGTCTAGCCAGACACCTAGGTACTTATAGATGTCCACATATTCAAGGTCGGAACCATCCAGGGTGGTGATGCTGGTCAGGCGTGCGGGTGCAGGCAGCGAATGGTTGAAAAGCATGCATTTGGTTTTACTAGTGTTTAAGAGCAGTTGGAGGCCACGGAAGGAGTGTTGTATGGCATTGAAGCTCGTTTGGAGGTTAGATAGCACAGTGTCCAAGGACGGGCCGGAAGTATATAGAATGGTGTCGTCTGCGTAGACGTGGATCAGGGAATCGCCCGCAGCAAGAGCAACATCATTGATATATACAGAGAAAAGAGCCGGCCCGAGGATTGAACCCTGTGGCACCCCCATAGAGACTGCCAGAGGACCGGACAGCATGCCCTCCGATTTGACACACTGAACTCTATCTGCAAAGTAGTTGGTGAACCAGGCAAGGCAGTCATCCGAAAAACCGAGGCTACTGAGTCTGCCGATAAGAATATGATGATTGACAGAGTCGAAAGCCTTGGCAAGGTCGATGAAGACTGCTGCACAGTACTGTCTTTTATCGATATCGATAATACCAAAACGATGCAAGGAGTGACCACTACCACTTGGGATAAGTGGAGAAATGTGGTAGGAACAAAAGGGGTCATATTCATTGCATACCAAGGATGGGAGCAAGAGGGTGATACCCCCAAAATAGACAGGAAAAAACACAAGATGCCCAAGGAAAAGCCTAGGGACATAGTGGTGTTTACAGACGGAAGTGAAAAAGCGGACAAAACCAGATGGGGCTTTATAGTAAAAAATAAAGCTACAGGACACACAGTAATGAAACAAAGCAGGATCATTACAGGCACGGTCCAAAAAGCAGAAGTGATGTCAGTGTTAGAGGCACTCCTACACTGCATAGGAGCCAACTTAAAAGGATAGAAATGGTAACAGACAGTTACTATTGTGCGCAAGCAATGACCTCAGACAAGAAGACATGGCAAAATAATGGGTACAGAGGTGCCAAAAATGACCCAATTCAGTATGAGGGAGAATGGAGAAAGATCCAGGAGTTAATGGATAAAATGGATATAGTGGTGAGTCATCAAAAGGCTCACACTGCCGACTCGGCAGGTGCAGAAGCAGACTTTAACCAACTAGGAAACAGAGAAGTAGATGAACTAGTACAGATGGGGTGAATAGTTCTCTACAAACAGGTAAAAGATAAACTAAAAGCACTTCATGAAGACTGGGGACATTTGGGTTCACAGATATTCATGAAGAGATAAAAGATGAGGGCATATTATATACTAGAGAGGAAGTTCTAGAGATATGTAACAAATGTGCTACCTACCAGGAATAGAAAGTAAGTAACCTAGGCTGGACAGCGGGTTAACACATTTGAAATACCACACCATGGAAGCAAATAGCATTGGATATAATGGGTCCTATGAAGGTGGCCACCTTACTGGGACATAGGTACGCTATAGTTGCGGTGTGTATGGCTACAGGATACTCAATAGTGCTCACCTCAAAGTCATCCAATGCACTGCCAGTGTTGCAAATGCTTAACCTTCTAACCCTTGCTCTAGGTCCTTTCCCATCCATTAGAACTGATAATGGAAGACAGTATAAAAACATGAAGGAGTGGTGTGTTGACCATGGGGTCCTGCACATCTACTCTCCCCCCACAAGCTAATGGCTGCGCTGAAAGAACCATAGGGAAATTGAAAATGACCTTGGGTTTGTGGAAGGCAGGAAAAGATTGGGGGCAAAGGTTGGCACAGGCCTGTGTGGAGATTAACTGTACTCCAACTGACTCAGGGCCAAGTCCAAGAGAACTACTGGGATTACCCAGCCTCAGCACAGTGGTGGAAATAGCTAATGCACAGTCTCCCCCTTTACCTTGTGTGTTACAGGTGGGAGACTGGATTAGAATTAAGAAAGCACCAGGAGCTGATACTGGGGATAGAGTAATCCCGAAGAGATACGGAAAAAGACGCCAGGTGACTGATATAATCAGTGCTAACACGGTTAAGGTAGACGGTGGTAAAAATGTAGACGTTGCCCAGCTCAAGAAAGTATTTCCACCCTAGATAACCCAGAATGGATGTGCATGTTGACCTGCAGGTCAGGTATACAAGTAAGACGGTCCAATAGCCATATCTGGGTATCGAGCCACGTGAGACATGAGCAAATGGCAAAAGCAGGAGCCTTGGTGGAAGGGAATATAAGAGTGGTGTGGCACCAGAGCAAATGCCAAGACCCAGAGAAAAGGGGGTACATGTGTGTAGCCCCATGTGATGTGTGCGGGGAGCCTACAGGAGAAACCCAATATGAGGGCCCCTCTAACATGAGTATAAGACAAATAGCCACAAGCAGTGACTGTGGTGAGAGAGGCGGTAGGCAGAGAGTTGGAAGGATCTTGTGGTGCAGGAAATGTGACAGGGATGTGTTCCCTAACTGCATGATTGGATCTCAGGTGGCGAGCACTGGATGGGATCCAAAGAGATGTGTGTGGACACCCCGAGGGGGGCTAGTCCAGAGAGACTGCGCAGAATGTAGACCTCAGAAATGGAGCGGAGGGGGAGATTTACTAAGAGGCAGTTTATTGACCCCAGTGAGACGGGAAGATTGCTTATGGCCTATAGATCAGGGCCCTTTTGGGTTGGCCGGAGGAATAAGCACATATAGAAACGGTGAACAATGGCTGGAAGAGAGAAAGTGTGGCCCAGTCCCAGTGACGGGATATGGCAATCATCCTGAGACAATCAGGAGGTGTTGGTGGGAGGGGAATGTTCCCCCCACCAGAGAACTTCATTGGGGTAGGCTTATGAGGAAAGAAAAAACTGTCTGCTGTGTGACTAGGCTCATAGTATAAGATATAAGATACAGAGCCTATACCTGGGGATAAAAGGAGAAGGACGTTGGTTAAATTGGGATGGCAATTGTATATTGCCCAGGACCCAAAGACCAAAATGGACTGTGTGTACTCCTGCCATATGCTGGTAGACAGGAGGGCAGGTCCTGGAGAGGGTAAGGGAAGAAATGAACCTGCCCCTCCTGAATTAGCAGGACCACTGAAAATAATTATGAACATCCTGAAAAGAAAAAAGAACTCAGATGATGGCCCTGGAGAGGGCGCATCCAGACAGAGAGATACTGGAGCTGCCAGGTCTCCAATTTATGAAGAATAAGTAACCCTAACTAGAATGTCTCCCTCTGTTTCCACAGGGAAATGAGGCTGGGAGAATATAGAACCAGGCATAGGGAATGTAAGGTGGGATGGTGCTGGTGGGTAAGTATCCTTTCCACCATAATATTAGTACCCAACGCCATAATAATAGGATTAACCCTAGGGATAGTGTACGAAAAACAAGAGAGAGAATTAGTACAGGGACTAGAAATACTCAAGAAAAATGTGCTAACTCTATACCGACTTATAAAGCATTTACAAAAAGACGGGGCACACCTGTACAATGCACTATAACAAATGACTCACTGTGCCCAGGACACCCTTCAGTCAAGCTAAAACAGAAATATAATATTACGAAATGGAATCTGACCTGGAATCATACTAATACCATGCTGTGGAAATCAGTTACCAGTAACACAAGGGTATATAGTACATATAAAAAAAGGACCAGTACTATTTAATCAGACATGTGAGAATGGATGATGTATACATTCATATAAAGGCGGGCCAGTGGAGGGGACAGCTGGGTGATGAAGGAAATATAACGGAGATCAAATGTATCTATGATCAAAGTACGGCCAGTTCACCTTGGGAAAGGGTTGAGTGCCACAGTCCTACCACTGCCTTGAACACCACGACCTGGCCTCAGAAAAGCGCAAATAGCATAACAACACGTTGGCCTCAGACAAGCGAAAATAGCATAACAACACGTTGGCCTCAGACAAGTGAAAATAGCATAACAACACGTTGGCCTCAGACAAGCGAAAATAGCATAACAACACGTTGGCCTCAGACAAGTGAAAATAGCATAACAACACGTTGGCCTCAGACGAGTGAAAATAGCATAACAACACGTTGGCCTCAGACGAGCGAAAATAGCATAACAACACGTTGGCCTCAGATAAGCGAAAATAGCATAACAACACGTTGGCCTCAGACCAGCGAAAATAACATAACACGTTGGCCTCAGACAAGCGAAAATAGCATAACACCACATTGGCCTAAGACAAGCGAAAATAGCATAACAACACGTTTGCCTCAGACAAGCGAAAATAGCATAACAACACATTGGCCTAAGACAAGCGAAAATAGCATAACAACACGTTGGCCTCAGACAAGCGAAAATAGCATAACAACATGTTGGCCTCAGACAAGCGAAAATAGCATAACAACACGTTGGCCTAAGACAAGCGAAAATAGCATAACAACACGTTTGCCTCAGACAAGCGAAAATAGCATAACAACACATTGGCCTAAGACAAGCGAAAATAGCATAACAACACGTTGGCCTCAGACAAGCGAAAATAGCATGACCATAAGTCACGCATCTGCAAGTGCAGCAATAACAACACCCCGGGGACTTGGCACGACTAGGGCGATAACAGCTGAGAGTGCTACCACAGGCGGAAATAATACTAGCACAACGGCTAGTATGTATGAGGAAGAAAATATACTAGGGGGATGGTGCACGGCTAGGATGGAGACATACATTGCCTTGCGAAAGTATTCGGCCCCCTTGAACTTTGCGACCTTTTGCCATATTTCAGGCTTCAAACATAAAGATATAAAACTGTATTTTTTTGTGAAGAATCAACAACAAGTGGGACACAATCATGAAGTGGAACGACATTTATTGGATATTTCAAACTTTTTTAACAAATCAAAAACTGAAAAATTGGGCGTGCAAAATTATTCAGCCCCCTTAAGTTAATACTTTGTAGCACCACCTTTTGCTGCGATTACAGCTGTAAGTCGCTTGGGGTATGTCTCTATCAGTTTTGCACATCGAGAGACTGACATTTTTTCCCATTCCTCTTTGCAAAACAGCTCGAGCTCAGTGAGGTTGGATGGAGAGCATTTGTGAACAGCAGTTTTCAGTTCTTTCCACAGATTCTCGATTGGATTCAGGTCTGGACTTTGACTTGGCCATTCTAACACCTGGATATGTTTATTTTTGAACCATTCCATTGTAGATTTTGCTTTATGTTTTGGATCATTGTCTTGTTGGAAGACAAATCTCCGTCCCAGTCTCAGGTCTTTTGCAGACTCCATCAGGTTTTCTTCCAGAATGGTCCTGTATTTGGCTCCATCCATCTTCCCATAAATTTTAACCATCTTCCCTGTCCCTGCTGAAGAAAAGCAGGCCCAAACCATGATGCTGCCACCACCATGTTTGACAGTGGGGATGGTGTTGAGCTGTGTTGCTTTTACGCCAAACATAACGTTTTGCATTGTTGCCAAAAAGTTACATTTTGGTTTCATCTGACCAGAGCACCTTCTTCCACATGTTTGGTGTGTCTCCCAGGTGGCTTGTGGCAAACTTTAAACGACACTTTTTATGGATATCTTTAAGAAATGGCTTACTTCTTGCCACTCTTCCATAAAGGCCAGATTTGTGCAATATACGACTGATTGTTGTCCTATGGACAGAGTCTCCCACCTCAGCTGTAGATTTCTGCAGTTCATCCAGAGTGATCATGGGCCTCTTGGCTGCATCTCTGAACAGTCTTCTCCTTGTATGAGCTGAAAGTTTAGAGGGACGGCCAGGTCTTGGTAGATTTGCAGTGGTCTGATACTCCTTCCATTTCAATATTATCGCTTGCACAGTGCTCCTTGGGATGTTTAAAGTTTGGGAAATATTTTTGTATCCAAATCCGGCTTTAAACTTCTTCACAACAGTATCTCGGACCTGCCTGGTGTGTTCCTTGTTCTTCATGATGCTCTCTGCGCTTTTAACGGACCTCTGAGACTATCACAGTGCAGGTGCATTTATACGGAGACTTGATTACACACAGGTGGATTGTATTTATCATCATTAGTCATTTAGGTCAACATTGGATCATTCAGAGATCCTCACTGAACTTCTGGAGAGAGTTTGCTGCACTGAAAGTAAAGGGGCTGAATAATTTTGCACGCCCAATTTTTCAGTTTTTGATTTGTTAAAAAAGTTTGAAATATCCAATAAATGTTGTTCCACTTCATGATTGTGTCCCACTTGTTGTTGATTCTTCACAAAAAAATACAGTTTTATATCTTTATGTTTGAAGCCTGAAATGTGGCAAAAGGTCGCAAAGTTCAAGGGGGCCGAATACTTTCGCATGGCACTGTATGTTAAACATTGGAAGATCGTAGACAGACCTGAACTCCAGGACTGTTGTGAAGGTCATGTGCTGTGCTGGGAAGATACAAAAGAATTAGACCATGTGCATTTGGTGTAAGGGGAACCCTACATGGGAGATTCAATTGGAGAGGGAGAGACCTAGAGAGTGTATGTCTAGGTTGCCTAGAGAAAGCTAGGGATTGACCTGACTCGCGATAAAGAAGAAGCAAAGTTGAGGATTGTATATAATGGAAAATAAATAGAATGGGATAGAGATACCGGGAGGAAAGAAATGTTGGGACTAAATAATGAACTATATTATACAGGATGGACCCAGCACCCGGAAGGGATGGAGCCCCAAGTGCGCCGTTTATAAAAAGCACACAAAAGGCAGGATGACCAAGAAAGATAGATATGACGAAGTAATTGTATATGAGTGTTGTAAGGTCTGCTTTTGCAATAGTACATGCAACAAAAGTAAATACTGTGCATATAAGGAGGATGAGGAAGAAGCTTGGCCCAAGGACGAGTCATACGTAAACATAATGTTATATGGACATTTGACGACAAAAGCATCGACAAATGACGGAAAATACTTTAGAAGCAAATATTCACTCCAGATAGAGAATAAAATGGACGCAAGCTATGGGATGATACAGGCAGCAAATGGGGCAAGCTTAGGGATAGCATATAATGGGTTGTCATTGAAGAGAAAGGGAGCTAAGAGGAAGGAGTGGACAGATCCTGGAGAGGGTGTGGCAAAAACCAAAAAGGATCTGCCCGCTCCTACACAAGAGGAACCTTTAACTCCTCTTAAACATAAGTGGGACTTCACTGGGCCATGGACGACATCAGCGACCATTGAACAGCAGGGGGAGACACAGCAGGAGGATATCATTGATTTCTCTCTCCTGAACCTCGACTCACCACCACCGGTAGAGGAGGTATATAAGGAAAACTAAAACTAGAAAAGTCATGATCCTCATCAGCATACGAGACAGACCTCATATAGAGCATCATCGCAGGTAAATGTACTATTACACTATACTCTCTATGACAGACTTATACTATATTCTCTAAGAACTGGTTTAATTTTGCTTAAGCATTGACAATTTTAATCACTTTTCTGAATCTACCTGGTTAAGCTCTGTGAACCCAAACAAACTGAGTCTCTGAAACACAGGGGTCTTGACACCTCTTGATCGCAGACAAAGTAGGCATTCATACAGTGACACATCAGGTCCAGAAGTGATTGGCAATTTCAAGAAACGGCCAAACACCAGTCAGGAAAAGAATATAAAGTCTATGCACAGAGTTGGAAGTGAATAGTATTAGAATATTGGAATTCGGAATCTTAGCAGTAGTACTGAAAGAATACCAATTACGGGAAAGTGACCAAGGGACTGAGCATTTAAGGTAATTGAACTATTTTTGCTATTTAGTCAATATTGTTAGAAGTGTTAATGCATTTAATATTTGCAATATTAGCTGGCAGTAGTATAAAGTGCATTAAGGATTGATTGAGCACTATTGTTGTGTTAATGAAAACTGTATGACCATTGAAGTGTGATAACGTGTATAAGACAAAAAACAGAGTGATTTATAAAAGCTAGAAACTTTGACAACTAGGCCAGTCTAACGATCTGGAGAGCAAACGCCTTTGACACTCTCACTGAACAGGAAGTGACACTGGTTATAGGTTAAGGCTATAGCACTAAAGAATACTTGATTGTGTGGACAATAAAAAGTATATCAGGGATTAGAAGTTACATCCCATATATAATAATACTAGTTTCCAAGTGACTACTACCTGACCAGCATAATAATCAGAGATTATATATAAATAGATAAAAAGGATTTTAAAAAGTTAAAAAAGGACAGGTGGTTAAAAGGAGATCTTAGTATAAACTTGAGGAGTTAGAAGGAACATAATACTCTAAGGACCCACAATAGACTTATAAAGGGAGTGACAACGTGAATGAAGGAACAAATCCAACTCACACGAAGAGCCATTACGAGTAAAGAGAAGGGTTGGTAGGGCCGCACGGCTAGGCCCTTGTTACACCGAAGTGACTAAAATCCTAAAGTACTCTGTCTAGCCAGAGGACGGGATAGAGGCTTTTGTTGCAGATAACTCCCTTCACAGAACAGCGCAAACTGGTTCTAACCAGAATAGAAAGAGGAGTGGGAGGCCCCGGTGCTCAACTGAGCAAGAGGACAAGTACATTAGAGTGTCTAGTATGAGAAACGCCTTGCAAGTCCTCAACTGGCAGCTTCATTAAATAGTTGCCGCAAAGCACCAGTCTCAACGTCAACAGTGAAGAGGCGACTCCGGGATGCTTTTGTAGGGAAGCTTTTGAACGGTAGTGTACTTGAGCTTGTGCCCTTAAAAGGGAATACACCTCAGCAAAAAAAAAATATTATTACCAGAAAAGGTGAGTTCCAGACCTTTCTAAAATCATGCAACATTACCAGTTTATGGCCATCTCATGAAAAATAAAGTTTTGGTATATCTATTTAGGCGGAAATCTAAATGTTGCCCTATCATTCAAACCCATTTAAAATACTGAAACTATACTGAAACAATTATCATTGACTCCAAAACAAACTAAAATAAAACAAAAAACATCATGATTTTTGTTCAGTTCTTAGGTTTGTTCTCCACAATTTGGGCAAAAATCGAATGGGGTCAAAGCTTTTTTTCTAATGAAGTTTTCAAGATTCTGAAACTGGCCGGTCACACTGATTTAAAGGTAGACTAAGCGTGATGATGTTGCAGCACCGCAGATTGAGATGAGTGCGACGCAAGACGTTGTTCTCACACAGTCACACAGAGTATCCGAGCATGTGCACAGGTGTGCTTCACGCTGCTTCACTGTGGTAGCTCCCTGATCAAAAGAGTGGAGAAGTTTAGAAAGTAGTAGTAAGTGTATGTTGTGTAGTAAGCTGTTAGTAGCCCATGTGTCTCACCCAAAGAATTTGATGAAACCGGCTGCCTGGTCAGCTAACATTAGGTAGCTAACATAGCAACCACTTATTTGGTTAAATGAATTACTTTATTATGCTAAACCTTGAAAATGGTTTCTTTTATAGCCTGTGTTCGATAGACAAAAACTTCAAGCCCAAGATGGGAAGATAAGACAAGAAGGAACTAAGGGTCGCTCAGCAATGAGGAAATTATTCAAATTAACAGATGATACAGCAACCACAGACACACAGAGCCTATCACCTACCCATATTTAATGGGGTTAGTTTGAAGTCTAATAATTGGCTGATGCACACACCTATTTTGCAAGTCCCAGGTAGAGTACAAACTTTGCATGAGGCTCAACAATACACAGCTGACCAGCCATATCACCTCTTACTGTACTACAAACATCCTTCCCTCCTCTGTGAAGATGTCCAGCTCTCAAATAACCACCACTAATGGGGAGGTGGTCATCAACCATGTCTACCCCTATGGGAACGGGATGGGGGTTGCAGGGGTCGCATCTGCTCCTCACTGTCTGGGACAGACGGTCTCCTCAGTGCTGGGAAGTTTCCAAGCAGGGTATCCAAAAGTGCTGGGAGTAAGAATTGATGTTTTATATCATTTGAAAATTATTTTTAATTTTGGTTGAATGTATTGGAAGAAGAGAAAAAAAATCCTGCTTTGTTTTTCTCTCACAGACCATACAGATCATGATTGGTTTGATAATGCTGTTAACAGGAATCGTGATGACTTCAGGACCACTAGTAGACAATATTGGAGGAATTAGTGGAATATTTGTCTGGGGATCTATCATTGTGAGTGAGCTGCTCTGTCTAATAATATTTTTTTACATTTCCTGTCTGTCGTGATGCAAACAAAACATCCTAATAATTGAATCATGTCATATTTTGAAACGAAATGCATTAAAAACAATACAGTATGTGCATTTTAAAAAATATATATTTCATCTTTAATGTATAATGAATGACTTAACAAATGACTTTTATCAATGTATATGTACATGGCTAGGCCTGTGCCGTTTATACACTCATGCATTTCAGTTTCTGTTGACTTCTATGTGGGAGGAATTAAACTTGATTTTGAATTTTGGTCACACTGTAGTAATATGTTTGTCCCACCCTACTCCCTATATAGTACAATAATTTTGTAGTGTACTATGTAGAGAATAGGGTGACATTTGGTACGTAGGCTTGTATAATATCTTCCTTGTTCCATCTCAGTATGTAGTTGCAGGCTCTCTAACTGTTGCTGCTGACAACAAACTGAACAAATGTCTGGTCAGTATCAACTATTTTTGCCTCAATAAAGTTTAGGCTTTTGATTTATAAAGTTCCACTCTGTTTCAAAACATAGAATCTACTTCACATATAGGCCCTCATGTTTTCATTCAACCTGTTTGTTTTCCTCCCTCAACACAAGCAGTGGGGTGGGCACTGGCGATTCAGCAACTGCAAATTGCCCCTTTAATAAAGACTTGCAATCATGATTGTCAACACACTGTATTTTATATTGCATTTCATTTTTCCAACCAATCATTCATTCCTATGTCCTCTTTCTGCTCTGTCCCTTAGGTAAAAGGCTCCCTTGGAATGAATGTTGTCGCCACGGTTACTGCTGCTATTGGCACCATTCTGCATTCTTTAGACGGTGCTGGGATCATCTTGTACCACTACTACTGTGACTATCCACGCTATCCTTCATACGACACTCGATCCTATATCAACTACCCTGGATCCTATTTTTGTCAACAGTATTGGGTATATACCAAATGCTTATTCCTTTGGTCAGGAGATATTTGTAAATCGGTAAAGGGGAATTTATCATCTATAATCATATTACTAGACTATCTATTGTACGTACTGGTTAATGTTTTTTATTAGTTTAAATTATACCCCATTTGTAGCATATATGTGACATCTCAAACATGCAAGAAATAGTGAATTAGATGCTATTGAGTTAAATTATACTTCTTGTTAGCCCACACTGAAATGGGAGTCAGAGTTTAATTGTACATAATTAATCAAAATGGCGGTGTAGTCTAGGTCACTGCTGTTTCCTGTTCCTCTCTGTCTATAGGTCAGGTCCAAGGGAATATCAGGTGTTTTGGCTGTTTTCTCCTTGCTGGAGTTCATAGTGTCCATCTGTGTCTCGTCATTCGCCTGCAGAGCTGTCTGCCTGTGCTGCCGTTCCACCCCTGAGGTGAGTCTTTGGACATAGATTTCTGTCAAAATATTGTACAACATTTAGACAGAAATCTAGTTCCATATACAATGTGGTCCGAAATGATTGACACCCTTGATAAAAATGAGCAAAAATGACTGTTTAAAATACATCGTCTGCGCACAAAAATGTGTACTAATACAATTGCTCGGAGAAAGTTTTTGCTTAACAAGTAATATTTATTTTTCAAACAGGTATGGGTCAAAATTAATGACACAGCTGTTTTCAATACCTCACTGTGCAAGGATAACAGCACTGACACTTTTTCTAAAATGTTTTGTGATTTGGAGACCCCTTTGGGAGGGATCTTAGACCATTCATCCGTACAGAATCCATCCAGATCATTGATATCCTTCGTCTGCGCTTATTTTATGCGGTTGTTTCCTGCTTAATGCATTCTTATTTCAACACCAGACCCACCACTGGTGTGTGTGGCGAAAGAGCTCTATGTTCATGTCATCTGATCAAATCACAGTGTTCAATCCAAGTGCTAATGCCGTTTAGTAAACTCCAGGCGTTTACATTTGTTGGATGACATGAAAATAGCTAATTGACCACACACACCAGTGGTGAGTTTGGTATCGAAATGAGAACGCAAGAGCAGAAAATAACACCATACATACTGTAAAATATGATGGCGGATCTTTCATGTTATGGGACTAATTTTCTTCCACTGGTCCTGAGCCCCTTGTTAAGGTCAAATTCATGAACTTCATGAGCCAATTTGGGTGTATCTTATATAAAGGTATTATTTGGGCAAATACACTCCTGACCACTAGGGGAAGACAAATGGTGGTGGTAATCACACCGGGTGATCTATAAAGACACAGGTGTTTGAACATATGGCGTGTGTGTGGATGGTGAGAGGGCTCACGGTTCTTGCTGTTGTTAAGATAATTTCCTGCCAACACAGAGGCCATGAGCTCAAGCCTAGGAAGGCTTTCTGATTCATGGGAGCAACTCTCTCGTTTCCCAGCATGAACGGAAGATGCACAGTACCAGCCAAAAGTTTGGACACACCGACTCATTTCATGGTTTTTCTATATTTTTACTATTTTCTACAATGTTTTTAATAACACATATGGAATCATGTAATAATCAAAAAGTGTTAAACAAATCCAAATATATTTTATATTTAAGATTCTTCAAAGTAGACACCCTTTGCCTTGATGACAGCTTTGCACGCCCGTGGCATTCTCTCATCCAGCTTCATGAGGTAGTCACCTGGAATGCATTTTAATTAACAGGTGTGCCTTGTTTAAAGTTCATTTGTGGAATTTCTTTCCTTCTTAATGCGTTTGAGCCAATCAGTTGTGTTGTGACAAGGTAGGTAAAAGACCAAGTCCATATTATGGCAAGAACAGCTCAAAAACAGCTCAAAAAAGAAAAGAGAAACGACTGTCCATTATTACTTTAAGACATGAAGACCAGTCAATGTGGAAAATGTCAAGAACTTTGAAAGTTTCTTCAAGTGCAGTCACAATCAAGCGCTATAACGAAACTGGCTCTCATGAGGACCGCTACAGGAAAGTTACCAGCCTCAGAAATTGCAGCCCAAATAAATGCTTCACAGAGTTCAGGTAACAGACACATCTCAACATCAACTGCTCAGTGGAGACTGCGTGAATCAAGTCTTCATGGTCCTATTGCTGCAAAGAAACCACTACTAAAGGACACCATTAAGAAGAAGATACTTGCTTGGGCCGAGAAACATGAGCAACGGACATTAGACAGGTGGAAATCTGTCCTTTGGTCTGTCCTTTATAGTCCAAATATTAGATTTTTGGTTCCAACAACTGTGTCTTTGTGAGACACAGAGTTGGTAAACGGATGATCTCTGCATGTGTGATTCCCACCATGAAGCATGGAGGGGGTGTGATGGTGTTATTCTGGTGACACTGTCAGTGATTTATTTAGAATTCATGGCACACTTAACCAGTATGGCTACCATAGCATTCTGCAGCAATACGCCATCCCATCTGGTTTGCTCTTAGCAGGACTATCATTTGTTTTTCAACAGGACAATGATCCAACACACCTCCAGGCTGCGTAAGGGCTATTAGACCAAGAAGGAGAGTGATGGAGTGCTGCATCAGATGACCTGGCCTCCACAGTCACCCGACCTCACCCCAATTGAGATGGTTTGGGAGGAGTTAATCTGCAGAATGAAGGAAACGTAGCCAACAAGTGCTCAGCATATGTGGGAACCTCTTCAAGATAGTTGGAAATGCATTCTTTGTGAAGCTGGTTGAGAGTATGCCAAGAGTGTGCAATGCTGTCATCAAAGCAAATGGTGGCTACTTTGAAGAATCTAAAATCTAAAACAACTATTGATTTGTTTAACACTTTTTTGGTTACTACATGATTCCATTTGTGTTATTTCATAGTTTTGATGTCTTCACTATTATTCTACAATGTAGAAAATAGTCAAAGCCCTCCATCCTTGCCATTGCTGTGAAAGAGATGTCGTATGTCGTTATCCCAGCTGTTGTAGCAACAGTTTTGGAGTAAACGGATATAGAAAGCATAAGGTTTCGTATATTAAGCTGGTCACCGAGAGGGTCGTGGCTGATGGAAAAGTTGTTGGAAACCTAACGTGACAAGAAGGGTCAGGTCTGGTCTGTGAGACATAAAACAGAACAGGAGAACTGGACAGACCTGTTACCAAGATCTGGCTACTCCAAGCGGTACAGAGGAACCTGGGAAGAACTCTGAACCACAGAAGAAGTGAAAGAGGATTCACTCACATTTCACTTTATTGGGTAATTGCTGTTCACCATTAGGGGCCGGTGTGTTGGAGCCAATTTGGGTGTAGCTTATGGTGTTATTTGGGCAATTACACTCCCGACCACTAGGGGCAGACAAATGGTGGTGGTAAACACACATCGGGTGATCTTTGGAGACACAGGTGTTTGAACTAATGGTGTGTGTGGATGGTGAGAGAGCTTACAGTTTCTCCCGCAATAAAATCCACACAAACTAATACAAGAAAATGCAATGAATTCCAAACAAGATACAAAGGATTACTACAGTTAAAATTAATTTATTCAAGGAAACCACTATTGCTAAGTGTGAGGCACGTAAAGAGCTATGTCTATTTGCTACCAAACACTCACCTGGTGACATTGGCTCCTTAGAAATCTTACATTTTCTGAAACAAATTGTCATGACACCAGTACCAGGACATTTTAGAAAAAGGCTCAGTGTCGTTATCCTCACAAGGTGAGATATTGACAGGTATTGGAAACAGTGGTGTCAATCATTTTTACCACTATCTTTTCGAGAGAAAAAGCATCTCTTTTACTTTGCAATTGTATTAGTATAAAATAATATAATTTCTCCATTGTTTTGAGCATACATTATAGCTCAGTATTCATAATTCATCCCAAAGGTGTTTGATGGGGTTGAGGTCAGGGCTTTGTACAGGCCAGTCAAGTTCTTCCACACCGATCTCAACAAACTATTTCTGTATGGACTTCGCTTTGTGCACGGGGGCTTGTCTTGCTGAAACAGAAAAGGCCTTGCCCAAACTGTTCCCACAGAGTCGGAAGCAAAGAATCGTCTAGAATGTCATTGTATGCTGTAGTGTTATCCTAGCCTGCCCCAAACCATGAAAAACAGCCCCAGACCAGTATTCCTCATCCACCAAACTGTACAGTGGGCACAATGCATTCGGGAAGGTACCGACCCTTAGCATTGTGCATGGTGATCTTAGGCTTGTGTGAGGCTGCTCGGCCATAGAAACCATTTCATGAAGCTCGCGGCGAACAGTTCTTGTGCTGACATTTCTTCCAGAGCCAGTTTGGAACACGTGGTTAGTGTTGCAACCGAAGACAGCACTTGGCTGGTATGGCCTACCACTTCGTGGCTGAGCCGTTGTTGCTCATAGACGTTTCTTCTTCACAATAGCAGCACTTACAGTTGATCGGCGAAGCTCTAGCAGGGCAGAAATTTGATGAACAGACTTGTTGAAAAGATGGCATCCTATGAGGGTGCCACGTTGAAAGTCACTGAGCTCTTCAGTAAGGCCATTTTACTGCCAATGTTTTTCCATGGAGATTGAATGGCTGGGTGCTCGATTTTATACAACTGACAGCAACGGGTATGGCTAAAATAGCCGAATCCACTCATTTGAAGGGGTGTACACATACAGTCTATATACAAAAGTATGTTCTGGCAACTGTAAGAGCACTGAGCAGTCATGACACCTGTATATTCAATAATGAATTACTAGAAATGTACTTAAAATTGACATGTCTGTCTTTTAGCAAGTGTTCATCATTGGGAATCAAATACCGGTACCTCATGGCAGCATGACTCCAAGCAACACACCTTACCCTCCTCTGATCAACTACGAGGTATGACATCTTTTGGAGGTTGAACTGCAGGGTCGCCATTTAAAATAGGCTGCTCATTATCTAAAATTTGAATTAAAAAGATCTCACCAGTGTCGTAGTAACTGAGTTTCTGGAGTAATATTTTACATTTCCACTGCGAAAACTTTAATTTCAAATTGTGTAATCACCAAAACATTGGTCACTGTATGAAATTCTGTGGGTCCGTACTTGCGAACATTAGAAAACGTTTGAGTTGAAGTTTAAGCATCGTCCAATTAAAATCGTTGAGGTAGTTGCACGTGATAGAACCAATGTGTATAAACCATGTATGACTGACAGGGGTTGCTTTATTGAAGCCACGGCCAAGCCATGGACATCTTGGCACTCCTCCAATGTAAATAACATTTTGTAAGCTATCGAAATGCATTTATTAATGTCTACATTCGTTTTTGACATGTTTATTCTATTACAGACACCTTAATGCATACTTTCACATTATATTGTGTGAGCTAAACTTCAAAGCTCTCAATGGCTAATTACAATCCAGGGTTTATATTCATCATTAGATAGAACACTTTGCATCAAAGTTACTAAAACGCAACAATTTTCAACTGAACGATTAGCCCCTGGTGATTTTTGCCATTTGTGACATTATAATTTTAACCTAACCTAAGCTCTTGAGAACCCAAACCCATACAGCCATAGGGTTCTCATTTGAACAATTGACCACAGCAGGGCCAACGTGTTAAACTTTCCCGATTCTCTGTCTGTTAATAATCAATGCGTGCAAATACGGTTTTAGAAAATTCTACTTTCATATCACCCCAAAATGATTTTACAAATTCATAAGACACACTTACTCTGCGCCGTTTTAACACAGATTCCCACGGAGGTGTTTTGCATTGCACTTCGTGAGCTAATGGAAACTCGTTAGGAAACAAAGAAACCTTTCACCTGTGTTATTTCCTTCCCTATATCTGTCTGTCCCCCAGCTCTGTTTCCCGTTTTCACATTGTTTGTATGTCGTTTTGTTACCTGTGTGCTGACGCTGTTCCTGTCTTGTTCCTTGTCCGATCCTCATTAAATGTTTGACACCCTGTACCTGCTTCTCGACTCCAGCATCGGTCCTTACATTATTATCCCAATGCCCCAGGACACTGCCCTGTGTAGGGTGCCGGACGTTAAATGGGTGTCCTGACTCTCTGAGGTCATTAAAGACCCCATGGCACTTATCGTAAGAGTAGGGGTATTAACCCCGGTGTCCTGGCTAAATTCCCAAGCTGGCCCTCAAACCATCACGGTCACCAAATAATCCACAGTTTACAATTGGCTCATTAATCCCCCTCCTCTCCCCTGTAACTATTCCCCAGGTTGTTGCTGTAAATGAGAACGTGTTCTCAGTCAATTTACCTGGTAAAATAACGGATAAATAAAATATTATATAAAATATTAAAATATTTATGTGGTACTGACTCAAAACTAAATGAGAAGTCACACAACTACATTTTTTTAATAATCAAAGTTATGATTTATTTTCCCAGCATGCTCTACTGCATGTAGATTGGTGGGGGAGGATTTTTTTTAAATATCTGTGTTTTTGCATGTACATTGACTGATTGATTCATCTTGTGCTACACAAAGATAAATAACATAACACATTTTCTAATCAAATCCAATCGTTTAGTTCAGTTTTTTTTGCTCCCATTACTGAAATGGTTGTTCCAGTTTTTTAAATGGCTTAGGTTTTGTCCTAGCCCTGGCAGCAGTTATTCATTCAGGTTGCAGGTGATTAAAACTTTAAACTTTAAACTGTTAGATATTGTAACTCTGTAACATCACATTGCAAACCATCATAATCTGATTAGCAGGTAGGGTGGCAAAAATCTGGTAAATTTCCCAGGTTTTCCAGAAATCTCAGTTGGAATCTGGGAATTTTGGGAGTGTTACTGGAAATTTGCAACATTACTTAGTGGCCTGATGTGGCCTGTAAACCATGCATTTGAAATAGGGTAAAGCTAGGCCTCAAAATAAGGCCTTATGTATTTTCATGGTTTAAATATAATGATAACATTTGCCTAGCAACTCACTTGGTGAAGGCCACAGGAGTGAAAATGTAAAATTTAACAACCACGTCTTTGTCACTGACAAATACAGTTATGAGTGGTCACTCCACAATTCAATTGAAAGGGCACACTGGTAAGGCTTAGTGGGGGGGGGATTTTCAAGTTGATATAACTCAAATCTGGATCCACTACAGACAACAAAAGTAACTGTACTCTAGCATATTAAGTGCAACAGGTTTCTTTACAAAAATAGTAATGAGAGCACATTGGGGTTTACAGTTTGTGTTACACAAAAAAACCTCAGTGGAAATGTGCGGTAAAACAGAAAACAGTAAGTGTATCTTTTGTATTTCTACATTGTTTTTGGATGATAATTAAGCTGAGTGTTCACGGTATCCAAAACCGCAGCGCAATCGAGAATCAATTGTTTGTAGATAGAGCATTTTACACTTGAGAAAATCACCTCAGCTATTCAAAAGGGACATGGAATGACTCCAATGTACAGAATTATTTTAGTCATTTAACCTTTATTTAACTAGGCAAGTCAGTTAAGAACAAATTCTTATTTACAATGATGGCCTACACCGGCCAAACCCAGACGATGCTGGGCCAATTGTTCGCCGCCCTATGGGACTACCAATCACGGCCAGTTGTTATACAGCTGGATTCGATCCAAGGTGTCTGTAGTCTAACATTGCGACACAGTGCCACTCCTTCCCCCCGTTTGCAAGAAGTGACATCCCAAAAAGCACCCCAAAATTTTACAACCCAAATGGCTCCTATCCTCCCATGTCATGCTAACTGGCTACCAGATGGCACTGCAGTGGATAGCAGACATTTTACGGGCTACTGATCAATTCTGCTATTTTGTGTTTTATTTTTTTTTACATTGAAGGTAACTTTTGCTGTACATAATGTCTCCGTCATCATTTCCTATGACCCGAAAACAGCTTCTGGACATCAGTACAGAGATCACTAACCTCGAATTGGATGGCAATTTCTTCTTCAACAAGTCGTCAGCTCTGGACATTCTGCTTACTCCAGACCAGGCCATGGGACTGACCATAACTCTATCCTTCTGATTCCTGCTTACAAACTAAAACTCAAACAGGAAGTACCAGTGACAAGCTTAATATGAAAGTGATTTGATGAAGCGTATGCTAAGCTACAAGACGATTTTGCTAGCACAGACTGGAATATGTTCCGGAATTCATCGATAACATTGACAAGTTTATCACATCAGTCTTCATTAATAAGTGCATTGACAAGGTTGTCTCCACAGTGACTGTACGTATATATACCAACCAGAAGCCATGGATTACAGGCAACATCCATACTGAGCTAAAGGCTAGAGCTACCACTTTCAAGGAGCGGGACACTAATCCGAGCGCTTTTAAGAAATCCCGCTACCTCCTCCTCCTCAAGTCATCAAACAGGCAAACCATCAATACAGGACGGATATTGAATATTACTACGCTCTGCAGGGCTTGCAAACTATCATGGGCTACAAAGGGAAACCCAGCCACAAGCTGCCCAGTGACGCAAGCCTACCAGAGTAGCTAAATGCCTTCTATGCTTGCTTCAAGGCAAGAAACACTGAGCCATGCATGAGAGCACTGGCTATTCCGGACTACTGTGTAAGGCATTTTTAAACAGGTTAACATTCAAAGACGGATTCACAGATGGATTACCAGGGTGCATACTCAGAGCATGTGCTGACCAGCTGGCAAATGTCTTCAAATACATTTTCAACCTCTCCCTGACTCAGTCAGTAATACCTACATACCTTGATGCAGACCACCATAGTCCATGTGCCCAAGAACGCCAAGCTAACCTGTCTAAATGACTATTGCCCCATAGCACTCATATCTGTAGACATGAAAGGCTTTGAAAAGTGGGCCATGTCTCAAATCAACACCATCATCCCAGACACCCTGGACCCACTCCAATTTGTATACCGTCCCAACAGATGCCGCAATCTCTATTCAACACCATTGTGAACTCCAATCTCAGGTCCCTGGTACTGAACACTTCCCTCTGCAACTGAATCCTGGACTTCCAGACGGGCCGCCCCAGGTGGTGAGGGTAGTGAACAAGACATCCACCATGCTTACTCTCAACACGGGAGCCCCTCAGGGGTGTGTGCTTAGTCCCCTCCTGTACTCCCTGTTCACCCACAACTGAGTGGCCACACACAACTCCAACACCATTATCACGTTTGCTGATGACACTGGTGGTAGGCCTGATAACTGACAACGAGGAAACGGCCTATAAGGAGAATAGCAGTGACCTGGCAGGACCTCTGTACCAGGCGGTGGTAGAAGAAGGCCTTAAGCATATTCAGACTGCAGCCACCCAGGTCATAAACTGTTCTCTCTGTTACCACATGGGAAGCCGTACAGATGCACCATGTCTGGAACCAACAGGACCCTGAACGGCTTCAACCCCCAAGCCATAAGACTGCTAAATAGTTAACCAAATAGCTACCCGAACTATCGGCATTGACCCCCTTTTTCACAAACTCTTTTGACTCATCACATACGCTGCTGCTACTGCTTATTATCTATTGTGTTGCCTAGTTACTTTACCCCTACCTATATGCACATATGTACCTCAATTACCTCATACCCCTGAACATCGACTCTGTGCAGGGTACTGGTACCCCGTGTATATAGCCATGTCATCATTACACATTCCTTGTTTTATTATTTGAAATAATAATATTTATTTTTCTCTCTGCATTGTTGGGAAGGCCCCGTAAATAAGCATTTGACTGTTAGTCTACACCTGTTGTTTACGAAGCATGTAACAAATCAAATTAGATTTGATTCTGTCCATAACACTAAAAATAAATATTATGAGAATGAAATGTAAATATTTTTACACAACTTAAACTAAATAAAAACTAACAATAAAGGTCTGAAAATGAACTGAAACTAAATTTAAAATAAACATTAGCGATATAATATCATTACAAGGATGTGATGATCATGCAATATTGACACTCTACAGGCTCAACCCAGTAAGTAATCAGTTTAAGTCATAGATACTGAGCATGTGTACGTACTGTTATTTTTTTAATTAACATCTATTTATTGTAGAATTTCTATCATAGCATGCAACCCAAATGGCATCATAATCCCTGTATGGTGCACTGCTTTGGCCCAGTATACTATATAGGGTATATGGTGCAGGCTTTGATCAAAAGTAAAGCACTATATATTGGGAATAGGGTGCCATTTGGAACCTAACTATAATTAAGGTCATATATGTCCTGTGTTGTTTTCATTACAGACTGGGAACTACCCAAAGGGTCCTGTGGGAGACGGTATGGGTACAGGGTTTCAACAGAATCCCCTGCCTCCTCAATACACTGCTGTCATCCCTTGAGAATTGGGCCTCCGTGAATACATTGTTCTTTTTCTTGTTGAAATTGTGTTCTCTAGGCCTATTTTTCTGATACAAGCCAGGTAACAGTGGGCACCACATTACTGATCTGAATAATTTGACAGTTAAATATTGATAATGTATTGTAATGCAATGTTTCAGTATAATTTTTAGGTTACTATATGATTGATTTTATAACCTCATGTTTTTGTCATTTCTATCTTTCTTTAATTGATATATTTTAATCATAATTTCTTATATAAAAGTATAGCTGATTTATCAACTAAATTCAACCACTGCTATATGACAGAATATGATGATGCATCATTTTTAATAACACACAAATGCATATTTAACTTAATGTCTTGAAACAATAAAACTTTTTTTAGTTTAAAGTCACTTTTATCTTCTATACAATGTAATTAATGACATTCATATTTCGGGTAAATATTGATCTTTAACGTAATGCTAGACCTAAATAAATGTATATTTTTGGAGAATTGGTTGAAGGGTCTGAAAACATCCTGATAAGGAGGGAGTGGTATGTGGCTGTTTACATTGGGCATTAGCCTATATCCTTTCTATCTTGAGTGTCTGCAACATTAAAGTTCATGAACAGTCAAAACCATGTGTTTCATGAAATTGTATGATCTTTTAAGAAACCATTTCAAAGTATGATGACCAAAGTATGAAAAATGACAGTTGCTTCTACAGTGCCATTAAAAAGTATTTTTCCCCTTTCTGATTTTCTCTATTTTTGCATTTTGTTATATCGAATGTTTTCAGATCTTCAACCTAAGTCAACTATTCGATAAAGAGAATCTGAGTTTATAAAAAAAATACAATATTGTCTCTTATCGATGGCGGTTATGATATTGTTTAGAACCTTGAGCGTGGCTGAGGTGCACCCACGGCCAGCTCGGAAACCAGATTGCATAGCGGAGAAGGTACGGTGGGATTCTAAATGGTCGGTGATCTGTTTGTTAACTTGGCTTTTGAAGACCCTAGAAAGGCATGGTGGGATATATATCGGTCTACAGCAGTTTGGGTCTAGTGTGTCTCCCCCTTTGAAGAGGGGGATGACCGCGGCAGCTTTCCAATCTTTGGGATCTCATACGATACGAAAGAAGGGTTGAACAGGCTAGTAATAGGGGTTGCAACAATTTCGGCTAATTTCAGCTAATTTTAGAAAGAGAGGGTCCAAATTGTCTAGCCCCGAAGATTTGTAGGGGTTCTAGATTTTGCAGCTCTTTCAGAACATCAGCTATCTGGATTTGGGTGAAGGAGAAATGGCGGAGGCTTGGGCATGTTGCTGTCAAGGGTGCAGGGCTGTTGACCAGGGCAGGGGTGGCCAGGTGGAATGCATGGCCAGTCGTAGAAAAATGCTTCTTGAAATGTTCAATTATTGTGGATTTATCGGTGGTGACAGTGTTCCCTAGCTTCAGTGCAGTGGGCAGCTGGGAGGAGGTGCTCTTATTCTCCATGGACTTTACAGTGTCCCAGAACGTTTTTGAATTTGTGCTGCAGGATGCAAATTTCTGTTTGAAAAAGCTAGCCTTAGCTTTCCTAACTGCCTGTGTAAATTGGTTCCTAACTTCCCTGAAAAGTTGCATTTCATGGGGGCTTTAAAAATTGCATATTTGTGGGTTTTAAAGGATGAACTGTTTGTTTAAAGTCCTGCCACAACATTTCAATTGGGATTAGGTCTGGACTTTGACTAGCCCATTCAAAAACTTCAAATTTGTTGCTTTTTAACCATTTTCATGTAGACTTGATTGTGAGTTTTGGATCGTTGTCTTGCTGCATGACCCAGCTTGTGCTTCAGCTTCAGCTCACATGTAGAATTCTCTGATACAGAGCATAATTCATGGTTCCTTTTATTGAGGCAAGTGGTCCAGGTCCTGAGGCAGCAAAGCATCCCCAAGAACAGCTTTTGGGAATGTTTTACTTGTTATTTTCTTTGTCATATAATCCCTCTTTTAAAATATGTATGCTTAACTGGAATGGACTTTTATTACATGCATACATACCCAGATTGACCTTTTAACTTCTTTGGGCTGAGATCCCGCTAACGGGATTGATATGACAACAGCCAGTGAAAGTGCCGGACGTTACTCAATACTGCCCCCTGCCATAAGAAGTTTAACATGTATACTTACGTAATTACTTACCTGAAAACTTATCTGAGATCCAAACTAATGTGTAAACGGTATGTTGCTGCTCTGGAGAGGACCTGTGTGTAATCCTCTCTGCCACACCTGTTGAACAATGGAAACACAAACAACAATAACCACAACCATTCATCCTACCACTCAAAAATCACAAATTGTCATTCTAAAGTCATTCTATAGTATTCTAAAGAACAAGTTTCCATCCCCTACTTTCTATTTTTAATAAAGTTATTTCCCCTTACCCAAAAGTCCCCTTACCCTAAACCTGGTTCATATCCTATTCCCAACCATTCCCCTTAAACCAGCGTTTCCCAAACTCGGTCCTCGGGACCCAAAGGCATGCATGTTTTGGTTTTTGCCCTAACACTACACAGCTGATTCAAATTATCAAAGCTTCATGATTAGTTGATCATTTTGGGTCCTGAGGACCGAATTTGGGAAACCCTGCCTTAAACCTAAACCCATACCCTAAACTGGGTTTGTATGCTCTACCCAATTCCTCCTCTGTTATTTTTTTAAACTTTACCTCTTTACATTTTTAATCCATTAAAGTTTGTTGTAATAAAATCAACCATTGTACCTTGCCAACCCTTGTACCTTTACCTTCACCAGACAGGTACATGGAGAAGAGGGCATGAAGCCATGAGATGTACCTACCAGTTCCAAAGTTTGTCAGCGCATCACAAGAGACAAATATATATATTTGATGCAATTTTAATGGTGTTTTAGTTGATTTGTGTATCACCAAATTTACTTGAGAGGATTTTACTGCAACGCTGCTCACTGAATGCAAGTTGCTTGAAATTTCTAAGAGTTGTAAGTTATCCTCACTTTTCAGATGCTTGCCTTTTGTTGGATCCATTTGTGGTTTCAAGATGGGTGAGAAAGGAGTTAGGTGTAGTTAAATCAGTGAAGGTAACCTGTAGTGGACCTCTGATTTTTGTTTGTGTTACTTCTGGTCAGAGGGAGAAGGTGCTTTGTGTCACTCAATTTGGGTCAAGATCTGTTTCTTGTTTTGCTCTTAGGAATAAGGCACCATTGAACGCAGTGATTTCTGGGGTAGCATTAAGTGTGGAGGTGGAACAATTGAAATGGAAAATTCCTAGTGTTTGTGATGCCTCCTGTCTGGTGCGACGTAGACCAGGTGGGGAGCGCGGTGAAAAATAGGAGTCATTGTCAGTCGTTTTGAGTCAGATTTCTGGTCATGTTGCAGGAATGTGTAAGCGGGAGATTCCAAGATGTGGGAAGTGCGCTGGAGGGCATGCAACAGTGGATTGTGTAGTTTCGGTGGATAAAGTTGTGCGTGTCAATTGTAGGGGTGCTCATGTTACTGGGTATTGTAAGTGTCCGGTGTGAGAGGCAGATTGAAGTGACCAGAGCCAGGGTAGTGCAGAGGGTGTCGTATTGTGAGGCAGTGAAGAAAGTGGAGGAGAATGGGTCAAGGCTGAGATCCTGAGAGGATCCCAGTGAGTAGTAGATTTGTGCCAGTACAAAGGGATAGGGTAATGAGTGAGTTATGCTTCAGCAAGGTTGTCTTAGCGTTCATAGCAATGGTTATCAACTGTACCGCAGAGATGGAAAGTAAATCACAGAAAATAGATGTTGTGGTGGCAACTGCAGAGAAGTGTTTGGGTATATGAGATTTGACTTCAGAAGAGTTACAGGGTTTGTTGAGGGGTGGTGTCCCGCCCTCTCAAGCCATTGGCATGGGTAGAAGCAGGAAGGGTCAAAGTAGTGGAATACGGTAGTGGATTTTAATGAGTGTAGGTGACCATTGCAGAGATGTACCTGGGTGTAGGGTTGTGGCAGTCATGAAATTTTGTCAGCCGGTGATTGTCAAGCAAATAACTGCATGTCTCATGGTAATTGACCATAATTAACATAAACACATTTAGCATCTCCTGGCTTCCAGCCTACAAGTCACTGATGCAGACCTTTGGAACATCTACATTTTAAAAAGTCTAATAAATACATGTAATATAGCCTACACCATAATTTGCATATTAGCAGACAAGATTTTCTTAGAATTGCGCAGCATTATTTGATATTATTGTATAGTATTTAGAATACAATTGAACAAAGCTGAGAAAAATATAAATAATATTTTCTTCAAATGATTTGAGGGTGTGCGCACATGCGGCTATTCTGTGTTGAGTGGTTAACAAAGAGAAAGGTACTCCTATATGCTTAATTTAGAGTTATTTATGTAACTTTAGTTGTGATACAAACACTGGGCTATAGATTTTTTATACATTCTAAGGCTGCATGATGCAACTCTCATGATGATTTGAAAAAATACGCATGAAAGGCATGAGCTCTGCATTGTTTTTTTGCACAGGCTGTATACACTTCATTAGTCTATAATTCACAATTTGTCAAGCACTTGTTAATGCCTAAAATTTCACAGCGGCATCCCCTTTGTGTGGCCGTACTGCCCCCTAAAAAAGTCCATGCCTTTTGCGGCCTTTGGCCGTTGTGCCCTCGGGCTGAATATAATAACTATTAATTCCCTTCTCCAGGCTGCATGCTGCGCGCTCCGAAGAACCTCACACTCACATGGCTCTCCGTTGGTATTTCTCACAGGCTACAAGTGAAGACAGACACATCCGGGACGCAACTGCACCCGTTCTTATCCAATTCTAAGGCGCATATTGAAGATATTGGAAGAACTGTCCACATTTACTTTTCGTCAGCCAACAAGATGAGTAGGCCTAACGAACAGCAAAATCACTAGCCTATGTCAATCTACTATCCCCCAAAGTACAAAAGTTGACCTATTCTGTGCAGGAAATAAATATTCCAAACATAGTTTGGGATGTGATAGATCCCAAATTAATACAACCACTAGCATCAAAAAAAAATGTTTTTATGCAATGAGGCTGACACAACATATCAGAAGGTTTAGCTTAACGTTGATAAACTATTAGGCTTTTTCTTCACATTATAAGCGAAGATATTGGAATTGCGCGTTGGATGACCATTCAAAACGTATTTTCCCAGTCGGTGTTCATTTTCTTCAGGGTTCCCAGTTGTTTTGAACTCACTGAAGTCAGGTCTCCCAGTTCCGAGTTTCCAGATGTTTTGAACACGGCAGAAGTCATGCTGGATTGACAACATGGCTAATGTACTTGAACCTTGAACCTTTTCTGGCCCATCATGTTGAATGTTTATCATTTTCAACTTGGAAAAGAGACCCTTAATACCAGACTTGGACCACACACCCACTCCACTGAATAGCAGGCTAGTGATTGCTTCGCAACGCTTGCAATTAGCCACTGATTCCTTCCAAACCACTCATTGTTGAATTTGCGATTTCCGACTTGTTGTTTAATGTTTATGTCAAATGGCCAATGAGCACTATATGTTTTATCTATAATCTCTCTTCATAATTTCTCTTCACATGTGTAACGGTGGGTGAGTGATGGGTGAGGAGTCAAACGCAGAGAGCAAAGTAAATGGGAAAAAAAACACTTTAATGTCCTTAACAAAGTAACAGGTCCAAACATGGGTGAATGCCCTAAAACCCAGGTGCAAAACAAACCCAAAACATAGTTACACAAACCCGGACAGCGAAAACCCAAAATCGACGATACACCACAAACATAACAAACACAACAAGTCCGCACAAACACCAGCGGGCAAAACAAACTTAAATAACACCCATCCCAAAACCCCAACAAGGAACAGGTGAAAACAATTAGACAAAAACAAACGAAAAGGAAAAAGGGATCGGTGGCAGCTAATAGACCGGCGACGACGACCGCCGAGCGCCACCCGAGCAGGAAGGGGAGCCACCTTCGGTGGTATTTGTGACAACATGACAAGGATTGATAAGGATTTTCCAGTAGATTGTCAACTTAATTTGTGATGATGACTGCTAGCTGGCTAGCTAAGATTTTTAAAGTATGATGTTGACATGATCAGTCCAATCAAAGCTATGGTATATTTAATGTGATTGAACATCATTTCATCTGTGGCCAATGAACTTGGATGGATGCGCACTTCTAATGTAACTCTATTGCAGAACCACAGGGGCTTGAATTTTAGAACTCTACCTGTAGATTTTGTGGTGATGTAGTGTCCCCATGAGTGACAGAACACTGAGCCAATCACTGCACAACTAGAGAACATTACCAACCCCTATGCTCCATATTTTCCACTGGCTACCCCACAACCACAGAAAGCACTGAGATAAGCTGAAACACCTGCAGTTTGGATCTGCCTTACTCAAGAAAGCAAAAAAGGGACCATGTTTGTATGCGGCTTTATTAACTCAATGATTTGTATTTATATATTAAAGTGTTATAGTGTCTGATTTGCAGATACTTTGCACTATCAAATCAAATGTATTTATATAGCCCTTCTTACATCAGCTGATATATCAAAGTGCTGTACAGAAACCCAGCCTAAAACCCCAAACAGCAAGCAGTGCAGGTGTAGAAGCACGGTGGCTAGGAAAAACTCCCTAGCAAGGCCAAAACCTAGGAAGAAACCTAGAGAGGAACCAGGCTATGAGGGGTGGCCAGTCCTCTTCTGGTTGTGCCGGGTGGAGATTATAACAGAACATGGCCAAGATTTTGAAATGTTCATAAATGACCAGCATCGTCAAATAATAGTTATCACAGTGAACAGGTCAGTCTTCCATAGCCGCAGGGAGAACAGTTGAAACTGGAGCAGCAACACGGCCAGGTGGACTGGGGACAACAAGAAGTCATCATGCCAGGTAGTCCTGAGGCATGGTCCTAGGGCTCAGGTCCTCCGAGAGAGAGAATTAGAGAGAGCATACTTAAATTCACACAGGACACCGGATAAGACAGGAGAAATACTCCAGATATAACAGACTGACCCTAGCCCCCGACACATAAACTACTGCAGCATAAATACTGGAGGCTGAGACAGGAGGGATCAGGAAACGCTGTGGCTCCATCCGATGATACCCCCGGACAGGGCCCAACAGGTAGGATATAACACCACCCACTTTGCAAAAGCACAGCCCCCACACCAATAAAGGGATATCTTCAACCACCAACTTATCATCCTGAGAAAAGGCTGAGTATAGCCCACAAAGATCTCCGCCATGGCACAACCCAAGGGGAGGCGCCAACCCAGACAGGACGACCACGTCAGTGACTCAACCCACTCAAGTGACGCACCCCTCCTAGGGACGTCATGGAAGAGCACCAGTAAGCCAGTGACTCAGCCCCTGTAATAGGGTTAGAGGCAGAGAATCCCAGTGGAGAGAGGGGAACCGGCCAGGCAGAGACAGCAAGGGCGGTTGTTGCTCCAGTGCCTTTCCGTTCACCTTCATACTTCTGGGCCAGACTACACTCAATCATATGACCTACTGAAGAGATGAGTCTTCAGTAAAGACTTAAAGGTTGAGACCGAGTCTGCGTCTCTCACATGGGTAGGCAGACCATTCCATAAAAATTGAGCTCTAGAGGAGAACGCCCTGCCTCCAGCTGTTTGCTTAGAAATTCTAGAGACAATTAGGAGGCCTGCCTCTTGTGACTGTAGCTTACGTGTAGGTATGTACGGCAGGACCAAATCAGAAAGATAGGTAGGAGCAAGCCCATGTAATGCTTTGTAGATTAGCAGTAAAACCTTGAAATCAGCCCTGGCCTTAACAGGAAGCCAGTGCAAGGAGGCTAGCACTGGAGTAATAAACTGAAGTTTATTTAGTGATTTATCCGGGTAGCCGGAATGTAGAGCATTGCAGTAGTCTAACCTAGAAGTAACAAAAGCATGGATACATATTTCTGCGTCATTTTTGGACAGAAAATGTCAGATTTTTGCAATGTTACGTAAACGGAAAAAAGCTGTCCTTGAAACAGTCTTGATATGTTCATCAAAAGAGAGATCAGGGTCCGGAGTAACGCCGAGGTCCTTCACAGTTTTATTTGATTCGACTGTACAACCATCAAGATTAATTGTCAGATTCAACAGAATATCTCTTTGTTTCTTGAGACCTAGAACAAGCATCTCTGATATATCCGAGTTTAAAAGTAGAAAGTTTGCAGCCATCCACTTCCATATGTCTGAAACACAGGCTTCCAGCGAGGGCAATTTTGGGGCTTCACCATGTTTCATTGAAATGTACAGCCGTGTGTCATCCGCTTAGCAGTGAAAGTTAACATTATGTTTTCGAATGACATCATCAAGAGGTAAAATATATAGTGAAAACTTTAAACATTGCCACTTTAAATATTGACACTTTAATAATGCTTACATATCTTACCTTACTCATATCACATGTATATACTGTATTTTATACCATCTATTTTACCTTGCCTTGCCATCGCTCATCCAAATATATATATATGTAAATATTCTCATTCACCCCTTTAAATGTGTGTGTATTAGCTGTTTGTAGGGTGAATTGTTAGATTACTTGTTAGATGTTACTGCTGTCGTGTCTTTGGCTATGCCGGATTAAGTGATATGACATGCTATTCTATAAAATAATTTATCCGTAATTAATATTACCTGATTGAGCTAATCATGTAAATGTAATTAACTAGAGAGTTGGGGTGTCACGTTCTGACCTTAGTTACTTTGTGATGTCTTTGTTTTAGTATGGTCAGGGCGTGAGTTGGGTGGGCAGTCTATGTTCTTTTCTCTATGATTTGGTATTTCTGTGTTTGGCCTGGTATGGTTCTCAATCAGAGGCAACTGTCAATCGTTGTCCCTGTTTGAGAACCATACTTAGGCAGCCTGTTTTTCAACCCTGAGTTGTGGGTGATTATTTTCTCTTTCGTATCTGTACCAGACAGAACTGTTTCGGTTTCATTTCGTTCTCTTGTTGGTTTTGTATTTGAGTGTTCTGAGTTCTATTAAAGAATATGAACACTTACCACGCTGCGCATTGGTCCTCACCTTCTTCCACCGACGACCTTTATTTCCTTTGTTTTGTATTTATTTAGTATGGTCAGGGCGTGAGTCGGGTGGGCAGTCTATGTTTGTTTTTCTATGATTTGGGGATTTGTATGTTTTCGGCCTAGTACGGTTCTCAATCAGAGGCAGGTGTCATTAGTTGTCTCTGATTGAGAATCATACTTAGGTAGCCTGGGTTGCACTGTTTGTTTGTGGGTGATTGTCTATGCTAGTTGCTTGTGTCAGCACAGGTCTCATTTGTAGCTTCACGGTCGTTATTGGTTTATTGTTCTTGTATGCAGTGTTCAGTACTTTCTTTAATTAAATATTCACCATGAACACATACCACGCCGCATTTTTGGTCCTCTGATCTTTCTCGCTCTCATCTTCAGATGAAGAGGAGGAAGACCGTGACACACACAGAATTACATATACACATAATTAAATCATAACTGGATTACAAATTACGTCATAAAGGAAAACGTCCCTAGCGGGCGGAACAGATATGACAGCTTGTTACACAAAAGAAAAGGGGCTGTGTTTGAGTGAAAGAGCGGGAAGACTGAGGAACAAAGGGAAGAAGCTGTGCTATCGTAAATACAGTATCTTATGCATTCTAAATTACCGCCCATTTGGAAAAGGAATATGCAATAAATATTTACTCTGAGCTGTGCTTCAGTAGGTTGGTGGTAGATGGAAGGCTCTGTTGCCCAACCGAGTCCTTTGAAGAATGTCTCTGGTGGTCAATTGGATACGTTGTAGTAAAGTCGTTGTGTGATAGACGGGATACTCTGTCTGTTCCTTCCTAAACCTCGTTTGCATCTGCTGTTGCTAACTCACCGGCTAGGAGGTATCAATTCTGTAGTGAATAAGAGTTCAAAGTTCATACCATTCGCAACCAAAGCTCACACTGATGTTGGCTTCATTCTGTAGTTATTATCTGAACCATTCTGACATAGGACCGTCGTCCTCACATCCTCAGAACAGGAGGTTATATTGTCGTCAAGGGCTTATATAGGAAGGGAGAGGAGGGTGTGTTTGAAAAGTTTTATAGCCCATGTCCCTTCACAGGGGCGGGCCACTGATTGAGCAGAGCCCTATCTTATGTTTGTCATCTTATCATTGATTAGAATGTCTCAGATGACAACCGAACTGACATCATATTCATTAAGTACCACCCATATGTTCCATTGATCAGATTGCCAGAATATAGGTCATTTCCCCCCACCTTTTGATGTTCCCAGAATCTCTATGTTAACCAAGGGTTTTGCAAATGTAACCTCGGTAGGGTAGAGAGAGGGAAAAGGGGGGAAGAGGTATTTATGGCTGTCATAAACCTAGCCCCCAGGCCAACGTCATGACACTGCACTGTTGTAACTAGAAGCACAAGCATTTCGCTACACTCACATTAACATCTGCTAACCATGTGTATGTGACCAATACATTTTTTTGTGTGTGGGGGGGGGGGGGGGGGGGGGTTGATTTGGACAGTTGGAAATTGGATTTGAATATTGAAACATTGTTGCAAGACAGATAGTAAGGATTATACAAATCTCCGCTGTTAAAAACTAAATGTTAGTCTAATCGTATTGTGAGATATTGTCTAGATGATTTTTATAGTGGAGATCAAGATCACAGCATTGACCGACACTGATGCCTTTTGGACATCTTAGATGTCTTTTTTGGTGCCATCTGGACAGGTCTTGATTTCCTTATCCACGGATGTTGGTTTTTGGTCCAAATCTGAACTAATCATAGGGGTCTGTGTTTGGTTCAGATTTTGTCCGGTCTGGGCCAGTCTTGATTTGGCCCAAACGTAGAGGTCTATTAATGATGTATTTTCAACTTTCAATCAGAACCGAAAATGAACCTGATTTCAACATCTGGAGAATACTATTTTCACCTTTCAGGAATTGACTACAACGTCTGGAAAAATACGTATTTTAGACGTCTTTTTAACGTAATTTTGCTTACTGGGACTATTCTCGTAAAGGGCGGAAAAGTAGTCCTCTCGTCTAGGGCGGCAGAGTGGCCAGTACACTACAGTCATATGTGCACTTTCACTTTCCAAAAGTAATTTGAAGTGGTCTTCCGTGCTGGCGGGAGATCTATTTTTTTTTCGAAAATAACAATAACAACATGTTGTAGGCCTACAGCTGAAAACCTTTTGATTGCGTCCATCGTCCAAACTGGAATGTAGACTATTTTCGACTCGAATGCTTTTGCGCGTCTATCGTCTGAATGAATCTATCCACCCTGGGCCTGTATTGAATTGTAAATAGCCTACAATCATACTTTCATTTCTGAATCTATATGTGCAACCCAATATGAACCGGTTCGTTAATTATTAAACTGTTAATAATATTCAGTCATCTGGTAAATATTGCATTTTTTTTTCAACAAAGAAAACTGAATTGAAGAGGTGGACTGCATTTGCGATCGGCGCCAATGGACCCGTTGGATTTTTTGACAGATAAGCAGTTACTGCAGTATTTCCGCTGTAGTAGAACAGAAATGTCGTGCATGGAGCAACCACACACCTTTCTTAACCAGCTCAGAGACCACCACTTCATTCCAGAGAAAATGCACACGGTGAGTAGTAGAGACCGCAACATTTCTATAGACATATCCGCCTGCCCACTCAAAGGTTCAATTTAATCCCATCTGTCACAATACCGAAAAACAACTTTTGTAAGCCGACTTCTGTAAACTAAAAAACAAATAAATAGTTGAAATGTTTAGATATTTTGTTTAATGTTTAAGGGTCGAGTTTACATATGTTCCTTAATTTTCAATACATTTACTTTAAAGGGGTCATTGTGCATTTTACGTAATTCATTGGCAGCTCGGGTGCAAAGTAAAATTATGTATTTAATATTAAAGTACACCTACTGTAATATAAATACAGTATCATAGCAAGTACTGTGTAATGACACAGTACATTACCTTAAAATCGACTGTATTAGGTATATACTGTAAAAAAAAGTCAATGCTACCATCATTAAAATGAATGAATGATTGGATGAATGAATTACATTTATTGAGGTGAGGTTTTATATTTCACAGTATTTTACTGTAATTACAAGAGATTGGTGCAAGATTTGACCAAATATTTAGGAAGAGGTCATCATCTGAGGAAGTCTGTGAAGGAAGAAACGAAATTGAAAGTGACAATGTCTGAAAAACAGATTTTCACCAAGTCAAATATATGTATTGTGTTAGAGGTATCATGATACTTGTATCTAAACCAAAGTAGATAATTACAAGATTGTTCTATACAGCACATTAGTTGGGGTCTCTGTAAGCTTCAATATGAGTTCCTAAACCTAGCATAAAAGTGTATCCTTGTAGCTGTGTGGGCTAATATATAAATGTTTGCCTTTTGGTAAATTGAGCCAATTGAAGTGTTTCCTTCCCAGGCCTAATACAAGGCATTATTGCTGGGATATGAGTCAACAACAGGGCCTGGCCTATGTTAAAAGTGTTGTAAAAAAGTGTTTGTTAGGTATTAACTCACATTAACTCAGCACCGGGATTAAAAACTACCCATATGAACCAGGTTTACACCTGTGGCCATGTCCCAATACTCTGATAAACCCGGGACCCTTGTGACTATTCAGCAAAACTCACATAAGGTATACCATTGTGTAAGAGACACTAAACAAACATTTCATACCTCTGTGTCCGCATACATTTTGAAGTCGGAAGTTTACTTACACCGTAGCCAAATACATTTAAACTCAGTTTTTCACAATTCCTAACATTTAATCCAAGTAAAGAATTCCCTGTTTTAGGTCAGTTAGGATCACCACTTTATTTTAAGAATGTGAAATGTCAGAATAATAGTAGAGAGAATGATTTAGTTCAGGTTTTATATCTTTCATCACATTCCCAGTGGGTCACTATTTGCACTTTTCACACCAAAGTACGTTCATCTCTAGGAGACAGAACACGTCTCCTTCCTGAGTGGTATGGCGTGGTCCCATGGTGTTCATACTTGCGTACTATTGCTTGTACAGATGAATGTGGTACCTTCAGGCGTTTGGAAATTGCTCCCAAGGATGAACCAGACCCTTGGAGGTCTAAAATGTTTTCTGAGGTCTGAGGTCTCAGCTAATTTCTCTGATTTATTTTTCCCATGATGTCAAGCAAAGAGGCATTGAGTTTGAAGGTAGGCCTTAAAATACATCCACAGGTACACCTACAATTGACTCAAATTATGTAAATTAGCCTACCAGAAGCTTCTAAAGCCATGACATAATTGTCTGGAATTTTCCAAGTTGTTTAAATGCACAGTCAACTTAGGGTATGTAAACTTCTGAGCCACTGGAATTGTGATACAGTGAATTATAAGTGAAATAATCTGTCTGTAAACAATTGTTGGAAAAATTACTTGTGTCTTGCACAAAGTAGATGTCCTAACCAACTTGCCAAAACTATAGTTTGTTAACAAGACATTTGTGGAGTGGTTGAAAAACAAGTATTAATGGCTTCAACCTAAGTGTATGTAATCTTATTCCTTCTTCAACTGTATGTAGCTACGGCCCTACTATGCAGGGGTAGACCTGCTTTACAGTTTATGAGTAATCAGGCTTAGTTGACTAATTGGTGTTATAACACTGTACTATGGGTTTATCTATGAAATGATATGTGTATACAGGTCAATGGTCACATGAGTAAGATATGCAAATAACAGGGTTGTGGTGTGCAGAGAATAGCTGGATATACAGGTACCTGAAAAAAATAAAGGAAACATAAAATAAGAGTTCTGGCTGCTCTGTTATGGTGTGGGGTGCATTTTCCTGGCATGGTTTTGGTTTACTCAGTACCTTAGAGGGCAAGGTGAACACGAATAAATACACAGCCATTCTGAGTGATCACCTTCAATCTATGATGAATCAATTCTCACCTGATGAGAGTGGTCTCTTCCAGGATGACAATGCCCCTATCCACAGGGCAAGAGTGGTCACTGAATGGTTTGATGAGCATGAAAACCATATGCCATGGCCATCTCAGTCACCAGATCTCAAGATTCTTGAGCGGTGCCTGAGACAGTGTTTTCCACCAGCATCAACAAAACACCAAATGATGGAATATCTTGTGGAAGAATGGTGTCACATCCCTCCAATAGATTTCCATACACTTGTAAAAATGTATGCCAAGGCGCACTGAAGCAACAGGGATGAGGTGTATTGGAAAAGGAACTGGGGTCTTTGATTAGTAAATAGGGCGTTTTTGGCTAGGATATTGAGGTTCCGGTACTTGATTGTATCAATATTAGGGTGTTGGCATGTGGGTGTTAGGGTTAGGGCATAGGGTTAACGGGGCTGGGGTGTGTGAGTAATTGGGTTTAGGTGTGTGGGTAAGTGGGCTGCAGTACAATGCCAAGCGTCACGTCTGGAGGAAATCTGGCCCCATCCCTACAGTGAAGCATGGTGGTGGCAGCATCATTCTGTGGGGATGTTTTTCAGCAGCAGGGACATGGAGACTAGTCTGGATCGAGGGAAAGAGGAAAGGAGTGCTCAGGACCTCAGACTGGGGCAAAGGTTCACCTTCCAACAGGACAAAGACCCTAAGCACACAGCCAAGACAACGCAGGAGTGGCTTCAGGACAAGTTTCTGAATGCCCTTGAGTGGCCTAGCCAGAGCCTCGACTTGAACCTGATCAAATGTCTCTGGAGAGACCTGAAAATAGCTGTGAAACCACGCTCCCCGTCCAACCTGACAGAGCTTGAGTGGATCTGCAGAAAAGAATGAGAGAAACTCTGCAAATACACGTGTGTTAAGCTTGTAGCGTCATACCCAAGAAGACTCGAGGCTGTAATCGCTGCCGAAGGTGCTTCAACAAAGTACTGAGTAAGGCTCTGAATATTTATGTAAATGTGATATTACATTTTTTTATGTCTAAAAAATGTCTAAAAAATGTTTTTGCTTTGTCATTATGGGGTATTGTGTGTAGATTGATGAGGGGAAAACAACAATTTAATACATTTTAGAATAAGGCTGTAACGTAACAAAAGTCAAGGCGTCTGAATACTTTCCGAATGCACTGTATATAGATATTGCGGTTGAGGAATAGTGGTAAATGTGTTTTAATTTTATTATCGTCAGAGCATTGCATGATCCTATCAGTCACAATTGTGACTGAGATTAAAACGTACTTTTTTACATGCTTTTCAATATAAAATATAAAAGAAATATGGATTACATGTCAGGGTTACTAATGGCATAAGATTTGCATAGTGGCATGTCTGGGGGGAAATAGGTTAACCAAGCAACAATAAACTAAATCCCACTTAGCACAGACCAATGCTGACGTCTTTTTAAAATTCTTGTCCGGATTTAATTATCTTTTTTTCTTTTTTTGGTGTGGTCCAGAGCGGCCTTTATTCCAACATCCACGGGCGTAGATGTTTGGACCAAATCTGAACCAATCATAGACGTCTATGTTTGGTTCAGATTTGGTCCTGTCCCGACCGGCCTTGATTTAGCCCAAACATAGAAATGGATGATTGGTTCATATTTGATCCGGACAATATTTGGTCCAAACATAAATGTATATAATTGGTTCAGATTTTGTACAGGAGAGTACAGTATAATACAGTAGAGTAGAGTACAGTGCAATACAGTAGAGCACAGTACGGTAAATAAAATAAGTATAGTTCCGTACATTAGAGTACAGCAGAGTAGAGTTCAGTATAATGTACTGTATTGTTTAATAATTTACTCTACTGAACTAAACTGTACTGTACTATTCTACTGATTTAAACTGTACTGTACACCTTACTGTACTGTAGTACTCTACCGAATAAAACCCTGATCCAACCTTGTAACAAAACAAATTGTAGAATGCAGAATACAGAATTCTTTGGTAAAATTCTTCCTCCTATTTTGAAAGTTCCTGGAAGAACCTTTTGGGTTGCCACACCAGCGGAACTTGCCGGTTGAAAAAGGTTCCTTGAGGAACTGCTCTGGAAAGGGTCATCGAGGGTCTTCGAGGAACCCCTGTGTAAAGGTCAATGATGTGTATAAACCCTCGATGACTGAAAGTGGTTACTGTATTGAAGCCACCATGCAGCCATCTTGGTACTCTTCCATTGTAAAAAAAAATACATACATTTTTGACGAATTTATTGCATACTTTAAAATTATAAAATGTGAGCTAAACATAAGATAAATATTTTTAACAATTCCTTAAACTATTTGGTTTTTGAATATTAATGTTACTGTCTCCACTACAACAAAAAATATTTAAATACATTTAATTTCTTCCTGAAATACTGTATTACTGTATAGTAATTCCATTCATTCCTCTGCAAGGACTGCTGTAAATCTCTCTCGGAGAAGGTGACTTTTATCAATATATTCGGTTCTATTTACGCTCAAATTCGAAAGTGCTAATTAGCATAAAAGTAGACATCCTGCAAGACTACAAATCCCTGCAAGCTCCTGCACATAATTTCTAGCTGACACCTTTGCTGGTATTGTGTCAATTTTAAACTTGCACAATACATTTCACAGAATTGTCCATTTAAAGAAATGTAGATCATGTATTCATGACTACATTTAGCTAACATTAGATAGTTAATCCAGAGATTCTAACCGTTGCCTCGATTCAGAAGTCTCGTCCAGATCATCATGGCATTTGTGGGTCTTTATGATAACCTCATTAGCAGCTAAATAGCTTTTCCTTTTTTTTTGGGGGGGGGGGGGGGGGGTAAATACAGGCGAATATAATGATAAAAGTCACCTTGTCCTAGAGAGATTTACACGGTTATCAAATCGTCATGCCAGGGTATGACTACATGAAACACAGCCCTTATTTTTTTAAAACGATGGGAAAAATTAAAATGAGAAAAACGATTGTAACCATTTCCCGGCTTGACTGCTAGAGGTTCCTTGAGGATCACCAGCGTTCATTGGGTCAACACTAATTCTAGGAGTGTACAAACAATATAAATAACAGGTCTTTGAATGTTATTGCAAGAGTGGACTTTGGAGTTGATGATCATTGATTAGTAATGCCTGACGTGTGTCCATGAATTTCTGTCTGTAAAAAGGAACTGATTGGGATGGCAGTTGCATATAGAGAATCAAATCTACCTCTCTACTCCAGCTACAAATTGTTAACCCCCACAAATTGGACCATGGTGTTGTATTTGACTCCTCCTGCAGAAGCTGATTCGGTGTAAGAGTAAGGAGGTGAGGGAGAAGGGTGTGTACCAGGTGTTGGACTGGGTGGATGCAGAGAGGCCCAACAGCATCAAGGTGTTCTGGAAATGTGTGTTCAGGGACCACCTCCTGCTGCAGTACCCCACTTTACGCCTGCTCCGAAACCGCCTGCTGGACGGTCAGTTCTGGAGCCTTCACTCTTATTGCTGTATTATTATGGTATTATTATGGCATTTGTATGGATAGGTTAATAATTATAACTCCTAGTAGAGTATATATGTAGTCACAATGGTGGATACTTTGAAGTTGAGGTTCAAAGCCCTGTCTAATTTGTAATAATAATACTTTTTTATTAGGTGTACATGAATTAGGTTGCATGGTTTACAAAATATTGACACCAATCCCTTGTAGGGTCGTTCACATTCTATGAGAAACTGCCAGAGAAGGTGGAGAAGGAAGAGGGGGAGGAGGATAAGAAGAAGAAGGGTTCAGCAGAAGGAGAAGATGAGGAAGAGAAGACAAGAAGGAAAAAGAGGAACCAGAAAAAGAGAAGTGAGAGTGTGGAGGAGCAGCCCAGCACGTCCACACAGTCCAACCCCAGTCAGAAGAGGAAAGTTCAGAGGCCGACCTACTGTGAGTCCCAGGCTTCATGTTCCCTTGGGGAAAAAGGAGGACTTGAGTAGGGAAGTCTAAAGTACCTCTTACTTCAAACAGACATTTTCTTGAATTCATAGCGTAGGTAGTAGGTTTGTTTTTTAGGGGGGGCGAATTTTTATTTTTTTCAAGTCACATCTTAATGACTGTCCCCACCGTGTCCCCATGCAGCATCTCCTTTCAGTAAGAATGAGAAAGCTGACATCTGGACCTGGCCCATCTACAAGACCCAGCTCCCAGTCACCTGTGGGGACAAAGAAGGCACGCTCAACAGGGACAAGCTGGCCAAAGGTAGGTCATAACAAGGACTTTAAATGATGTGTTTATGTGTAATGGTGGATGTGTTTTGGCCGAATATCCTTGCCTTAGACCAAGTGGCAATCTGCAGTTGCTACATACATTTTTGGATTTATACATTTATGATATGTACCCATTCATTCTTGAAAAATATAACTTATAAATACCTCATGAGATTAGTTCAACTGTTGTACCCCATCAGAACAAAATGCTGTACACGCTTGTTTAACTCCAATGTTTGTAAACAAAGTAAATGTAAACACACACTCTATACCCTCAAAACATGGTTAAAACTAGAATGTTAACAGCATGGATGGTCAGTCCTTGCCTCCATAGCTCTTTTTTTCCACCACCATCCCTGAGCTTGTAACGACACAGTGGTGTGGAATGGTTTGTTATTGTTCAAATTGCTGGTTGCCCCTTTAAAAACTCCTCAAAACCAGGGCCCGTGTCCACAAACATCTCAGAAAAGGTCCTAGGAATTGTTTACGACAGTTTTAAAACAAACAAAAAAACTCCCAGGTTTCAATCACAGTCAAGCACATGTGTACTACTGTCTATTTGACTTTGCATGGTCTTAATTTGTGGTGGTGTGTATGATGTCTGACTTCCTCATTGGTTTGTCTCAGGGGAGAGGTGCATTGTGGTTCAGATTTGCTGGTTGATGTCTGACTTCCTCATTGATTTGTCTCAGGGGAGAGGTGCATTGTGGTTCAGATTTGCTGGTTGATGTCTGACTTCCTCATTGGTTTGTCCCAGGGGAGAGGAGAATTGTGGTCCGGGGTTGCTGGTTGACATCTGACTTACTCATTGGTTTGTTTCAGGGAAGAGGTGCATTGTGGTCCAGGGTCGATGGTTCACCCCAAGTGGCTTTCAGGAGTTTGGGGGGAAGAAGAGCAGTAAGAACTGGAAGTGCAGTATCCGCTGTAGAGGCACCACACTGGGAAAACTGATCCAGGTACAGCATATATTTTGATTTAATTTATTTGACCATTTAAAAACACAATTCAACCAGACGTGATAACACAGAAAGGTTGAACAGCTTGGTCACTTTTCATACTCTAATCAGGCCTATGTCATTTGGACAATGTTGCCATACATTACACTCTGTGATATATATAAAAAGGTATGTTTCATATACAATATCATATAGAGGAGACTGCCATTGGTTGTCACACATTTTACTCTTGTGTGTATTTCTCAGCACCAGTATATCTTACAACACTCTTCAATATTAGGAGGAACACCAAGGTCTTGGGTTGAAATGGGGGCTGACCCTTTCTATCTTCATATCTAATAAAAAAATGGAGTCACTGTAAGACCTTTTAACAGGTTAACATTCACAAGGCTGCAGGGCCAGACAGATTACCAGGATGCACACTCAGAGCATGCACTGACCAGCTGGCAAGTGTCTTCACTAACATTTGCAACCTCTCCCTGACCCGTCATCCATAGATGACGCAATCTCTATTGCACTCCACACTGGTCTTTCCCACTTGGACAAAAGGAACACCTACTTGAGAATGCTATTCACTGACTACAGCTCAGAGTTCAACACCATAGTACCCTCGAAGCTCATCACTATGCTAAGTGCCCTGGGACTGAATACCTCCCTCTGCAACTGGATGTTGGACTTCCTGACGGACGCACCCAGGTGGTGAGGGTAGGCAACAACACATCTGCCACGCTGACCCTCAAGACCAGGGCACGTCAGGGGTGTGTGCTTAGTCCCCTCCTGTACTCCCTGTTTACCTACGACTGAGTGGCCACGCGCGACTTCAACACCATCATTAAGTTTGCCGACGTCACGACGGTAGTAGGCCTGATCACCGACGACGTTGAGAACCTAAAGGGAGGTCAGAGTTCTGACAGTGTAGTGCTAGGACAACAACCTCTCCTTCAACGTCAGCAACACAAAATAACTGATCGTGGACTACAGGAAACGGAGAGCCGAGCACACCCCCATTCACATCGACAAGGCGGTAGTCGAGCCGGTCCTGAGCTTCAAGTTCCTCGGTGTCCACATCGCTAAGCATCTATCATGGTCCATCTATCATGGTCCTTCCCTCTGAGGAGAGGCTGAAAAGATTGGGCATGTGCCCTCAGATCCTCAAAAAGTTATACAGCTGCACCATTGAGAGCATCTTGACTGGCTGCATCATCACTTGGTATGACAACTGCTTGGCATCCAACAGCAAGGCGCTACAGGGGGTAGTGTGTATGGTCCAGTACATCACCGAGGCCAAGCTCTCTGCCGTCCAGGACCTCTATACCAGGTAGTGTCAGAGGAAGGCCCAAAAAATGTCAAAGACTCCAGCCACCCAAGTCATAGACTGTTCATTCTGCTACTGCACGGTAAGCGGTACCAATGTACCAAGTCTGGAACCAACAGGACCCAGAACAGCTTCTACCCACAAGCCATAAGACTACTAAACAAGACTGCTAAATAGCTAATCAAATGGCTACCCAGACTACCTGCATTGACCTTTTTTGCAATAACTCTCTTGCACTGATTCTATGCACACAACCTGGACTCTACCCACACATTCACACATACTTACACTGACTCCCCGACACATACATAAAAACACACACTACATACACCCACTTGGAATTAATATTTTCCAGAGAATCTACCAAGTCTCAATACCAGGAATAATTCATAATTATCCAGAGTACCGGGAAATGTCCATAACAACTGGAAGTGCCCATTTTGTCCAACCAAGATATGGTCACGATGCCAGGGTTCTCCCCAAATAAGAGGGGTGCTGCACCACTATGTAAAGATTTCAGAGCAAAGAAAACTGCTATTTAGTCATGTTAGAATGAACTTATAATTAGTTTTTCATTATATATATTTTTCTCTCCAATTTTGTGACATTCAATTGGTAGTTACCGTCTTGTCCCATAGCTGCAATTCCCGCACTTACTCTGGAGAGGTGAAGGTCGAGAGCCATGCGTCCTCCAAAACACGACCCGCCAAGCCGCACTGCTTCTTGACATACTGCTCGCTTAACCCAGAAGCCAGACGCACCAATGTGTTGGAGGAAACACCATACAGCTGGTGACCTGAAGTAAGCGCGCATGCGCCCGGCCGCCACGAGGAGTCGCTAGAACGAGATGGGACAAGGACATCCCAGCTGGCCAAACCCTGCCCAAACCCAGCTGGGCCAATTGTGCGCCTTCTTATGGGTCTCCCGGTCATGCAGCCGGCTGCGACAAAACCCAGGATCGAACCCGGATCTGTAGTGATGCCTTGATAGAAGGATTGTTGATCTCCAATGACATTGTTATTATTTGCAAAACAGGCCGTTCATAAATTCTGAACGTTATCATGTTCCTCAATTAATTCAGCGCATTTCAGCAGTAGGCACAGATCTCGACACAGAGCGCTTTCAGGACGCACAGAGCACAACCCGACTATAGCGTTGTGAAATCACACAAACTGCAGTCAAATGAGAATTCCAATGACCGAAGTTGCTAAACTTGCTAGATAACTTAATAATCAACAAATGTCAGAATAATATTCTAGTTGAAGATTATAAAGATACCAGATCAGCTCATGAATAATGGGGAAGTGAAGAATGCAAATAGTTTAAATATCAAGGCATCTTTAATATCCATATCTACTCTCGTATCGTTTGTTGATCACACATTCTCTACTGAAGCTCTCATATGGGCAGCTAGAACGAGACAGCGCAGAGAAGCGGGGTAAATATTACAGCGGTATTTTGATATGCGTAGGCTAGAGACGTGCTTTCACAATGCAACCTATATATTACAGAATAAAGTTAGGATTTATCATGCGTGACATGAGTCAGGATTTGGGGTTTCAGTGGGATTGGGACTGGATAGGAAAGTAGCCTAGGCTCTAGGACAGGAGAAGATAGCCTTTTCCCTCATGCCTCTCTGAACTGTTAACAGACTTCATGTCTGTGACAGAGACGCATATGTAGTGAATTGTGCATAGACCTATCAAATTTGTGACTGTCTGAAGAGTCACAATGACAGCTCAAAGAGGCACACTTTCTTTTATAGGCTATACAGTAGGGGTTAGACCCTGTGGGGTTTATTAACTGCATTCAGGTCCCGTGTGCAGTCCGGCAGTGTCAATTATGTGTGTGCTTTGAATTCATGTCAATCCCTGACACCCACACACATAACATGCACACACATGCATACTAACCCCACTCACACACACACACTTTCACACTCACCACATATGCTGCTACTACTGTTAATTATCTACCCTGTTGCCTAGTCGCGATACCCCTACCTACAGTGCGTAGCTACCTCAATTACCTTGTTATCTTTAACTCTGCATTGTTGGAAAAGGACCCATAAGTAAGCATTTCACTGTTAGTCTAACCCTGTTAGCGTGACAAATAACATGTTATTTTATTTTAGAAGCCTTCAAACACACTCTGTCCACCTGTGACAACCAGCCCCATCGTGGGGTTGGATGTCACGATGCTTGCTTGCTGCTTATTGCTTTTGTAACAAGAAGTGAAGCAATGTAGCAGACAGATTCTTAGAAATAGCCTGTCTTTGATTAAACAATATTCCTAACAAAATTCTGCATTTTATGCCTTAAGAATTACATGACATTTTTAGTAAATGTGTGTCTATTTGTGTGTTTGAACACACGTGTCTGTGTGTGTCGGTGTGTGACAGGAAAAAATGTGTGTGTGAGAGAGAGGCAATGTGCTACTCTATGCAGCAGTGCTACTCTATGCAGAGTTTGTTCCAGGTAAATGTTGTAAATCTTCAGCCATTCCTACATTTGCGACCAAAAACAAGCTACATTTACGTCATTTAACTGATGCTCTAATCCAGAGAGCGATTTACAGGAGCAATTAGGGTTAAGTGCCTTGCTCAAGGGGACACCAAACTTAAGGGGGCTGAATAATTTTGCACGCCCAATTTTTCAGTTTTTGATTTGTTAAAAAAGTTTGAAATATCCAATAAATGTCGTTCCACTTCATGATTGTGTCCCACTTGTTGTTGATTCTTCACAAAAAAATACAGTTTTATATCTTTATGTTTGAAGCCTGAAATGTGGCAAAAGGTCGCAAAGTTCAAGGGGGCCGAATACTTTCGCAAGGCACTGTAGGTTTGAAATATAGCTCTCCCTTTCCTCTTTTCAACAAATGTACGTTCATGGATACTCCCATAATTCAAACATCTACAAAGAAAATATCACACATATTTTTTTTACTTGTACTTATAAAAAACATACATTCTCCTCACCTTAATGTTTTGTCATGCTGACATGAATTTACCAGGTGGATGCGTTATTTTGAAGAATTCACACAGCTCCATTTCGGTTGGTAGTAATTAGCACTGTGACAACCAACCCGTGAGACAACCAACCCCGGTCTCCCCTACTTTTACCACAGCATATCGGTTTATCATTACATATACCAGAAAATTGAGCCAGACAGAGCAACGAACTATAGCTACACATTATAACCTTTTTGTTTTTTCTGTAAAGAAACTAACTGTACAGGTATTTCACTGATATGCCATTCAGTCACTCAACACTAAAAAGCAATGTCTGTCCCCCTTTCTCTACCCCCTCCCATCACAATCCCACCCACCTCAGGAAGGTCATTTAACTTCACCAGACTTTAAAAGAAGAAAGAGTGCACAGGTAGGAGACCAAACTTTCAATATACCACATCCTCTGGATTAACAGTCAAACTACAAATGCTCTCAAATGCTTAGTACATCCACATCATACTGTATATCTCGATAACAGTTCACCCACATCATTCTATGTAAAACATACTTTGTAATAACTGAATAACTGTTTGGAGGTCCCTTACGAATGAATCAAACGGTAACACAGCATGGTAATTGAGCTTCTGTAAGTACAACCTCTTACCATACTGGGCATAGAAACATGTGGAACCATTGAAAATGCATAGAAAGTGCTGCATCGACATAGCATCTGAGTACATGTTGTTTATAGATGTTAGTCATAAATCAGTTTTATTGCAACATCTAAACTTGACAACAGCTTAGCCTTATCCGTTGATATTCTGATGTTTATACGGGCATGAATTTATATTTCTTGTGCGTGATCATACTTTGACCAATGATCATTTTGTTTGTCCATGTTCTTACCATATTGGATAAAGAAGAGTCTATTATGTGATTGATATATGTAAAACTGGTCTGTCCCTTTTCTCATATCTAGGCCAAGAGAGCACTGTTTCTCTCTAACCAATCAGCAGGCTCAATCACAGGTATGTACAACAATCACAACTCAATGGAATCTTTCTGAATCCTTTAGACATGACTATCTGGTAAACGGGATGGTGTTGTCTCTCTAACTTTGTGTTTTTGTTGTTATAAGGTTTTGTGACGCAGGCCTGACCCTTCACACTTATATAATAAACCATCTTTCCCTAAACCTCTTTGTTTATCTTTACTTCAGAATCTGAGGAGAATGACGATGAGGAGGAGGAAGAGGAGGAGGAAGAAGCTGAGCAGGAAAAAGAGGAAGTCTTCAAAGTCACCTGTGGAGCCATCAATGGAATGCTACATAAGGATCGGTTTGCATCAGGTACAATTTTTATTCTCAGAAGGTTTAATAAACAACATTCTATAGCTATTGCCATGTCTTTGAAACTATTGAAGGTACTGGAGACACTTTTACATGTTGGCAACCCTCTTTCTCTGGCTGCACCTCAAATACTGACCCCACTTAGTGCTTTTATCAAGCAAAAAACCCATTTCAGCAGATCCACAAGGTCTGCCATGAGAGGTGACTGTATCGTTCCCTTAAGGAAAAGCACCTTCAGTCAGACGGCTTTCACTGTGAGAGCTTCCCATGTCTGGAACTCACTGCCTTCAGACACACGTAACTGTGCAACACACAACCTGTCTGTAGTTTGTGAGGTGTGTAGATATTGTTTGTTCATTTTCTGTATTTGGTTTGGTTGCTTATTGTGTTATTGATCTTTCTGTCTGCATACTAAGAGTTAGTTGTCATGTGTTGCTGCTCTCTGCTCTGTATGTGCTCATTGTCTGTACTGCCCAGGGACTACGGTCAAAAGTTTGCCGACTTGCTAAAACCGGCACTTGTACTGAAAATGTCCCTGCAAAAATAAATGTAACAAAGTGAAGTAAATTACACAATTTTTGCTATTATCTATAATACGCTACAAGTTATTTTACCATAGCCCCATGTCACTCTGGTCAGCTGTAATGTGCCATATTGGATTTATACTAGGGTTATAATTGGGTTTCATTTGAGCTTGTCCTTCTTCTCTGTTGCCCCAGGGTCGTGTGGAAAGAGCATCCGTACAGAGCTGCGCTGGATGACCCCGGTGGAGTTTGTGAAGGGGGAGTCAGCTCTGGAAGATCCCTCCTGGAAGAAAGACATCCAGTGGGACGGGAAACCACTCAGCGTCCTCATCGAGGTGCAGACGGAAAGATAACAGAGATAGAGGAAGGGAGATGAGAGAAAAAATAGTGTTTGACACTTACCAAACTACTGTACAAGGAATGGCTTAAGAGAGTCTGCAAGGTCTTTAAGGACCTGCGATGAAAACATTTCCCTTCTTAAAAAAACATTTTAATAGTTCTACTACTGTCTTTGTTTGTTTCTCATTTCCAGAGTAAGATCTTGGTCATCCACTCTCTCCTGTGTAAGTGCAAGCTGTGCAGCTCCACGGCCAAAGACAGGGTACGTTTCCCCCTCGAATCCTCAGGAACATGGTGGCACCCACTTACCAATCAGCCAATCACATTGGTTAAATGCATGCTTCAGTTGTAATAATGAAATTCCAATATGTTTCTTAACATCACTGTAAAGGCAATGAATGAATGACATGTCAAATCATCAGTTGTCAACCCATCCCTTACAGGATTAATTGACACATAAACAAGCATTACAATGATTCACAGTGATAATTCTTCTGGTGTCCTGCGCAGTGAGCACCGCATGAATAATGAAAATTAAATCAGTACACAATAATTAGATAAGGTTATACAAGGAATAATAATAATAATAATAACCCTAGACCAGTAAAAATAATACAAAATAAATACAGAAAAATTCAACAGAAGGTGTTTCAACCTGATCTTGCATAAAGACAAGATTCAAGTGTGAGATCAGAGAGAAGACTGTGAGACAGCCCTACAGACAATCTATACACATATGTGCACTTTGCTATATAGGAGCTAAATACTTTTAGAATGTAATTACTGGTCTCCCTTCTTTTATTCCAGGCTTTATTAAAAAAAATCAGCAAACAGAAATACACAATGTACAAAAAAACATTTCAGTTTCTCCTCATCACTCAGCCTTCCTCATCACTCATCACTATTGCCAGGGTAAATCTGGTGGGCTTTCTGGAATAAAGAAAAATGTATATATCGCGGTAGGAAGTGTAATAGATGCTCAAATGAATGTTATTCTCTATTTCTTCGAGGTCACAATAGTTACATAGTTTTTCCTCATCCATTTTACCATTATCCCGACCTGTTTCAATACGCAGGGGAAATATCCCTGGTCTTACACATGGCGATCTCTTGCTTTTAGGTAGGTTGTACATAATATACTGTATCTCTCACACACAAATTCACACTTAATCAAATCAAAAGGTTCATGGGTTTATGAAACTTCTTAAGGCTAGGCGCCCCGCAAGCGGGATAACTTCCTGTGAAACTGCAATTCAAATAAATAATCATAAAAATTATGAATATTAAACATTTAGGAACATACAAGTGTCTTATATCGTTTAAAAGTTTACATTATTTTTAATCTAACTGCACTGTCCGATTTACAATAGGCTTTACAGCAAAGGACGGCACCCCACATCAAAACATTGTTCCTCCAGCACAGGTTTCATAAATTCACAAATAGCGATTAATATTCACTTACTTTTTGAAAATCTTCCTCTGATTTGTGATCCAAAGGGTCCCAGCTACAACATGTAGTGTCGCTTTGTTAGATAAAATCCTTCTTTATATCCCAAAAAGTCTGTTTAGTTGGAGCCATCGATTTGAGTAATCCACTCGTTCAACATGCAGAGAAAGGAATCCAAAAAGCTACCTCTAAACTTTGTTAAAACAAGTCAAAATACGTTTCTATACAATCCTCAGATACCCTAAAATGTCATTAAACTATAATATTTCAAACGGAAAGAAGTATGTTTAATAGGAAAATGATATTGGCAGGTGCGCGTCCTCTTTGTCGCGTGCTAATTTCCAACTATTGAGTCCCTGTATCAAAACTCATAATTCTTCCTCGTTTGGGAAGAAACAAGCCTGAAGCGTTGAACAAAGACTATTGATGTCCAGTGGAAGCCATAGGAATTGCATACTGGAAGCTAGATTTAAAAAAAATCCCTATATGTTCTCGCATGGGCTCTCAAAGATAAAGTATGGTTGGTTTTTCTTTGGTTTTCTCCTACCATATCTTGTGTGTTTTAGTCTCCTACAGTAGTTTAACATTTCTACAAACGTCAGACTGTTTTCTTTCCAATGGTACCAATTACATGCATATCCTGGCTTCAGGGCCTGAGCAGCAGGCAGTATATTTTGGGCAAGTCAGTCAGGCAGAAATGGAGAAAAAAGACCCTAGCCAGTATCTCCCCCACCCATTTATTTTCATATTGTTCATCAGTTGTTTCTAGTGACTATATCTCCCTTAATTTGGTCTTCGTACAAATGTTAAAAGTCAGACTGCTGGAAAAGGTCCAACATTTTGGTTGCCCAGGCTCCTCCTGTGAAGAGATCCCATTGAAAAACATTCCCAGCAAGTCTATTCCAAAGTCTCACCATGCACGCCTTCCATCTCACTTCCCCTGGGTTCCCAGTCCAGTTATTGCCGACGTAGGCGCAAACTTGTGGACACCTAAAGAATAAGTACTGCTTTGAGATACCCCTTAGCATCTCACACTCCTGCTGAATAGTACACAACAGGACACAATTGTCTGAAAGTTTGGAATATGTGGCATAACCAATATCTTTGAGTGTTTTTGTTTTTCCTATAAATCCCCCAACAGCTCTACATGCTGAGTCAGCCAGGGCAGATGTGCTGTATTGAAAGGTCTTATGTTCATCAAAATAAAGACCCAAATATTTATAGTTGCTAGTAAACTCAAAAATGTCTTTACCACCACAAAATTGAAAATCAATTGACTGGACGTAATAACATTTTCCGCAGGTTTTGTTCAGTTTCTGCCATAAAAATACATCAGCATTTCATCATCATATCCTACTCCAGTATTTAACTGTTTCATTTATTTTGCCAAATCATTCATAAACATAGCAAACAGAGTTGGTGATAAGGCATGTCCTTGTTTTACACCCGAGGGTGTGGGAAACCAATCTGTACGATATTCGTTAACACACAAACAGGCAGTTGGTGCTTGATTGTTAACCATTTCCTTCTCACCTTCCTCTCTTCTCTGTCTTGGCAGCATGATCAGGATAACGATGACGACTGCTTCATCTGTAGAAGCCAGGGCAACTTGATATGCTGTGATAAGTGTCCCCGCTCCTTCCATCAGAGATGTCATCTTCCTAATGTGGATGATGCTATCCTGGGGTGAGAAGAGTTGAGGGTTGATGAGAGACAGTGTGAGAGAAAGAGATTGATACAAGAGAGGTCTGTTTGTTCTGTGTACTGTAGGTAAACGTAGCTGTCAGCTTATTTGTGCACTATTGAAATGTTTGTGTGCGTGTGTGTGTGTAATCACAGGGATGATTGTCCGTGGATCTGTACAGTCTGTGTACTGAGGGCCAGTCAGTCGTGGCGCTACCCCAAACAAATGACCTACCAGGAAGCCTTAACCCGCCGAATCTCAGACAACCTACTGGTGAGGAGCCTGAATTAATGACTTCTACCATTGGGCCAATTGCCTCAAATTGCTTGTCCATTATAATCATCATTATATACTTCGCATGAAATAATTATTCAGAATTCAATTTAAGCAATCCTTGACCAGTCACATAATGGTGTGTTTACTCTGACAGGAATGCCAGTACCTCCTGCTGTGTCTATACCATGCGGACGAGGACCACATCTTTGTGGCAGATCCTTGCATCCACGTAAGTTTGCTTGGATCTCTCTCTCTCTCTCTCTCTCTCTCTCTCTCTCTCTCTCTCTCTCTAAACTCAGTTTTTCACAATAATTCTTGACATTTAGTCCAAGTAAAAATTCCCTGTCTTAGGTCAGTTAGGATCACCACTTTATTTTAAGAATGTGAAATGTAGGAATTAATAGTAGAGAGACATACATACACCCAATTAGTTGTTGGTGTAACTGAGTCAGTTTGTTGGCCTCCTTGCTCAAACACGCTTTTTCAATTTTTCTATGGGATTAAGGTCAGGGCTTTGTGATGGCCACTCCAATACCTTGTTGTCCTTAAACCATTTTGCCACAACTTTGGAAGTATGCTTGGGGTCATTGTCCATTTGGAAGACCCATTTGCAACCAAGCTTTATCTTCCTGACTGATGTCTTGAGATGTTGCTTCAATATATCCACATAATTTTCCTACCTCATGAAGCCATCTATTTTGTGAAGTGCACCAGTCCCTCCTGCAGCAAAGCACCCCCCACAACATGATCCCGCTACCCCGTGCTTCATGGTTGGGATGTGGTTCTTCGGCTTGCAAGCCTCGCCCTTTTTTCTCCAGACACAACAATGGTCATTATGGTCAAATAGTTCTATTTTTGTTTCATCAGGCCAGAGGACATTTCTCCAAAATGTACGATCTTTGTCCCCATGTGCAGTTGCAAACCGTAGTCTGTCTTTTTTATGGCGGTTTTGGAGCAGTGGATTCTTCCTTGCTGAGCGGCTTTTCAGGTTATGTCGATATAGGACTCGTTTTACTGTGGATATAGATACTTTTGTACCTGTTTCCTCCAGCATCTTCACAAGGTCCTTTGCTGATGTTCTGGGATAGATTTGCACTTTTCGCACCAAAGAACTTTTTTAAAAATTTTTTTTACCTTTATTTTACTAGGCAAGTCAGTTCAGAACAAATTCTTATTTTCAATGACGGCCTAGGAACAGTGGGTTAACTGCCTGTTCAAGGGCAGAACGACAGATTTTGTACCTTGTCAGCTTGGGGATTTGAACTTGCAACCTTTCGGTCACTAGTCCAATGCTCTAACCACTAGGCGACAGAACGCGTCTCCTTGCTGAGAGTTATTACGGCTGCGTGGTCCCCTGGTGTTTATACTTGTGTACTATTACTTGTACAGATTAACGTGTTACCTTCATGCGTTTGGAAATTTGCTCCCAAGGATGAACCAGTCTTGTGGAGGTCTACAAAATTTTTTTCTGATTTCTTTAGATTTTCCTATTATGTCAAGCAAAGAGGCACTGATTTTGAAGCTAGGCCTTGAAATACATCCACAGGTACACCTCCAAATGACTCAAATGATGTCAATTAGCCTATCAGAAGCTTCTAAAGCCATGACATAATTTTCTGGAATTTTCCAAGCTGTTTAAATGCACAGTCAACTTAGTGTATGTAAACCTCTGACCCACTGGAATTGTGATACAATGATTTATAAGTGAAATAATCTGTCTGTAAACAATTGTTGGAAAAATTACTTGTGTCATGCACAAAGTAGATGTCCTAACCGACTTTCCAAAACTATAGTTTGTTAACATGAAATTTGTGGAGTGGTTGAAAAATGAGTATTAATGACTCCATCCTAAGTATATGTAAACTTCCGACTTCAACTGTATGTTCAATTCCCAGGTGAGAAACTACACCAGTGTGATAAAGACCCCTATTTGGCTGGATAGGGTTGTGGAGAAGCTGCAGCAGAATCTCTACCAGTCAGTGCAACACTTTGTGTCTGATGTGTTGCTTATCTTCACCAACTGTGCCACATTTAACAGGGTAAGACTGCACTACGGCAGTATCCAATGTGAAGACTCGAGGCAACATTTTTGAAAACAAATCTTGGAATTGCGCTAATGCATGTATAACATTTTAACAATGTGTCTTTGTTTAATCCATAACAAATATGAATTAGGCTAAATGAGTTGTGTTTATTGCATTTCTAGTTTATTATCTTTTCTAAAGAAATGTGTCTGTCTTTTTTTAATGAAGGATAATGCAGAGTTCCGTGTGATGGGCGAAAGATTGAAGGATCTATTTGAGAGAGAGTTCAAGAGTACATTCAGTATCCAGCTTCAGCATCCAACTGCATCCAACAGCCAGTAGAGCCTTCATCAAGTCTGTACTGTTATCTCACTATGAGACAACAGGAAATATTCACCATGCCCTGGTCTTTCTATACAGCCTTCATACAGACTTGCATGTACATTATTATCCATCTAGTCCTTTCATGAATTTCTTTCATTCGTTCTAGCAGTCAAAATGGGTGTGTGATGATAATTGAAATAGAATGATGGTGATAACATTGCATTTCACACAGTAAATGTCTGCATTGTACAATTAATCAGTGAGAGAGAGCCTCAAATATCACATTCATGTATTTGGTCTCGTTTGCATGGTCAAACAAAAACAACTTAATGATTATAGATTTTAGATCCTTCCACAATGCAGGCAATTGCTGAAGTTGGTGCAACTGTTTTAAGGGATAGACCTTGGGTTAAGGGTTAAGGGTTAGTGTTTTTTTTGCAAAAAAAACATGCTCTCTTGCTCTTCGCCGTGGCCATCTGCAGGTACTGCATATCTCTTTCAATACACTCACTGGGCTCACAATCTGAGGTAGCAACTGCGTCAGATCTACAAATCACCATTAGCTGCTAAGCAATGAGCTAGACCCATCCACTTAGTTTGCAACTCAGTGGACCTGCGTTCCATTTGCTAAAATCTTTTTATTCCGCCTGTTTAAATTCGCCATATCTTGAGAGAAAAAAAGATAGGGACATGCGTTTTGATTACGTTTTGCTCCTTTTTCTGAAAATAAGATTGATAACCATGACCAGGCATTTCAATCACCATGGGTCACCACAATGTGTAGCCAGGAGAGCAGTGCTAGTGCTCACCAAGTAGCCATAACCTGGTAATATCACATTATCTGATATAATTATAATAATGGGTTATCTGCTAGAGCACCCTGAATTGAAAATGTTCTTCTGTATGAGTTTCATCCCATACATCAGTGGTTTCAAGTTTGTATCTGTATATTTCTTTTACGAGCTAATGGTAGCGAAAAAGAAAATACTTCTGCATTTCCCAAACTGTCAACACATTGCATATCGGCTCAGGATAACGAAGGATAAAGTTGGTAAGCTGATATTCAGAACTTAAATAGCCAATAGGACTAATAAAGCCAATGCCGGTGGGTCTACCATATCGATGGGCATTCATAAAATTCTATTGCGGGCCGACATGATAGGCTACACCTCAATAAGCTCAAGCTGATGTCTTTTTGACATATTTTTGGGGGGGTCCTGTCCGCACCTGCAGTCTTTGCGTTGTGTTTTACAAATGGTAGGCCTCCCACATAGATGGGCATTCCTAAAATTCTATGTCAGGCGACACTGTAAACTATACCTCAGTAAGCACTGACCGACACTGATGCCTTCTGGATGTCTTTTTTGGTCTTTGTCCAATGTCTTTTTTGGTGCCATCTGGACCGGCCTCGGTTTCCATATCTACAGATGTTGCTTGTTGGTCCACTCTGGACCACTCATAGGTTTGGTTCAGATTTTGTCTGGTCTGGGCGAGCTTTGATTTGGCCCAAACATAGAGGTCTATAAATGACGTATTTCAACTTTCATTCAGAAACGAAAATGAACCTGATTTCAACATCTGGAAAATGCATATTTTCACCTTTCATTTAGAACCTAAATTTAACCTAACTTCAACGTCTTGAAAATACGGATAGTAGAGGTCTTTTTAACGTCATTTTTGCTTACTTGGGACAATTCTCGTAAGGGGCGGGTATTTTGTTGTCTCGCCGAGCGCGACCAGGACCGTCACATGAGCACTTTCACTTTTCAAAGGTCAACGTCATTTGAAGTGGCCTTCCGTGCTGGCGGGAGATGTATTTTACCTTCGAAAATAACAACAACAACATATTGTAGGCCGCAGATGAAAACGTTTTGATTGCGTCCATCGTCTAAACTGGAATGTAGTGTTTTCGTCTCGCATGCTTTTGCGCGTCTACAGTCCGAATGAATCTATCCACCCTGGGCCTGTATTGAAATGTAAATAGCCTACAATCATACTTTCATTTCTGAATCTATATGTGCAACCCAATATGAACCTGATCATTCATTATTCAGTGAACTGGTAAATATAGCAATTTTTCAATAAAGAAAACTGAATTGAAGAGGGCAACAGCAGTTGCGATCGGCGCCAATGGACCCGTTGGATTTTCTGACAGATAAACAGCTACTGCAGTTTTTCTGCTGTAGTAAAACAGAAATGTCGTGCATGGAGCAACCACACACCTTTCTTAACCAGCTCCGAGACCACCACCTCATTCCGGAGAAAATGCACATGGTGAGCAGTAGAGACCGCAACATTTCTATAGACATACCCACCCACTCAAAGGTTCAATTTAATCCCATCGGTCACAAAAACATGTAGGCCTACTTTACAGGCTTTAAATAAGTTAAGGTTGTACTTAACAAATAAGTCACATATTATGCATTATTAAGGTGAAGTATGATTCAGAGAAGTTTCATTAGATTTCTCAAAATTGTCACAAGACAAGGATAAATCTCCAAGGTTCAGACCTAGTTTTAGACCAGAAGTCTGTATTCAACAGCTTAAAAAACAAATATTGTTGAAATGTTTTAATAGTTTAATGTTTTGAGGGTCTAGTTACATAGGCAATGTGCCTTAATTTTCAATAAATTCACTTTAAAGGTGTCATCATGAATTTGACAGTAATTTATAGGCAGCTCGTGGCATTTAAAATTCGGTATTTAATATTAAAGTACAACTACTGTAATGTACATACAGTATCACAGCAAGTATTGTGTAATGACACAGCACAATACCGTAAAATTGACTGTACTAGGTCTATACTGTAAAAAAAAAGTGAATGCTACCATCATTGAAAGGAATTCATGATTGGATGAATGAATTACATTAATTGAGGTGAGGGTTTATATTTCACAGTGTTTTACTGTAATTACAAGGGATTGGTGCAAGATTTGACCAAATATTTAGGAAGAGGTCATCATCTGAGGAAGTCTGTGAAGGGAGAAACCAAATGAAAAAAGTGTCCAAAAAACAGATTTTCACCAAGTCAAATACATTTATTGTGTTATAGGTATTATGATACTTTAATCTAAACCAAAGTAGATAATTATAATATTGTTCTATACATCAGTTGGAGTCTATAAGCTTCACTATTAGGTCCTAAACCTAGCATAAAAGTGCATCCTTGTAGCTGTGTGGGCTAATATAGTCAAAATGTTTCCCATCTGTTAAATTGAGCCAATTGAAGTGTTTCCTTCCCAGGCTTAATGCAAGGCATTATCGCTGGGATATGAGTCAACAACAGGGCCTGGCCTATGTTAAAAGTGTTGTAAAAAGGTGTTAAGCCTGTGTTAAAAGATGCTTAAAATGATTAAAAGACAAAAAGTGATTGTGAATTGTGTTTGGGAAATATAGATAGACATGTTTTTTTTTAAATTGTGGCAATTTTATTCAGTACTGACATCTTTAGGTGGCTTAAATTATCCTGTCCCGCAGCTCACCTTACCTCATAAGTTGTGCCAAGAGACCATTTTTTTGGGACTAGCTATGTTTTCAAAATTGTAATGTTATCATGAATTCTGATTATTTCCAGGGATGCACAACATCCTGAAATATATGTAGATATTTTGTTAGAAAGAACACTATATTTCGCTTGACGGAGTGACTCTGAATGTAAAAAAATGGCTCAACTTACCCCACTGTCCCCTAAAGTGTTTACTTTTCACAGCATATTAATTCATATTTGGTGTTTTATAGTGATGTTACGTTTGATACCTGAGCTCCGAGGCATGTGTTGAAATCTCTAAGCAGCTAACATGCTGACCAGACCAGACGCGTCGCGTACGCAAGTGTTGCAAAATAAATTTATCACATACATGCTATTCAATCATTGCACCCACACTGCTCGCGCACGTCAGCGAGCATCTGCGTGGCCAGGCGCTAAAATAGAACTTGGTTCTATTTGTGACGCTCAACGCACTACAAGTCCTACCTCTACCATTTCCTCATTGTTTTTTAGGAGCATAAACCCATGTGGGTGATTGAAAGATGAACTGATGTAACATTTCAGGCAAAATAACAACCCAATGTTGTCTCACCTACTGTTTTAGCTAGCTTTCCCAATTCAACACCTGTGATTACTGTATGCCTCGCTGTATGTCTCTCTCAAATGTCAATTTGCCTTGTATACTGTTGTTCAGGTTAGTTATCATTGTTTTAGTTCACAATGGAGACCCTAGTTCCACTCTTCATACCCCTGATAACTCCTTTGTCCCACCTCCCACACATGCGGTGACCTCACCCATTACTACCAGCATGTCCAGAGATACAACCTCTCTCATCATCACCCAGTGCCTGGGCTTACCTCCGCTGTACCCGCACCCCACCATACCCCTGTCTGCGCATTATGCCCTGAATATATTCTACCATGCCCAGAAACCTGCTCCTCTTATTCTCTGTCCCCAACGCTCTAGGCGACCAGTTTTGATAGCCTTTAGCCGCACCCTCATACTACTCCTTCTCTGTTCCGCGGGTGATGTGGAGGTAAACCCAGGCCCTGCATGTCCCCAGGCACCCTCATTTGTTGACTTCTGTGATCGAAAAAGCCTTGGTTTCATGCATGTCAACATCAGAAGCCTCCTCCCTAAGTTTGTCTTACTCACTGCTTTAGCACACTCTGCTAACCCTGATGTCCTTGCTGTGTCTAAATCCTGGCTCAGGAAGGCCACCAAAAATTCAGAGATCTCCATACCCAACTATAACATCTTCCGTCAAGATAGAACTGCCAAAGGGGGAGGAGTTGCAGTTTACTGCAGAGATAGCCTGCAAAGTAATGTCATACTTTCCAGGTCCATACCCAAACAGTTCGAACTACTAATTTTGAAAATTACTCTCTCCAGAAATAAGTCTCTCACGGTTGCCGCCTGCTACCGACCCCCCTCAGCTCCCAGCTGTGCCCTGGACACCATTTGTGAATTGATCGCCCCCCATCTAGCTTCAGAGTTTGTTCTGTTGGGTGACCTAAACTGGGATATGCTTAACACCCCGCCAGTCCTACAATCTAAGCTAGATGCCCTCAATCTCACACAAATCATCAAGGAACCCACCAGGTACAACCCTAACTCTGTAAACAAGGGCACCCTCATAGACGTCATCCTGACCAACTGGCCCTCCAAATACACCTCCGCTGTCTTCAACCAGGATCTCAGCGATCACTGCCTCATTGCCTGTATCCACTACGGAGCCGCAGTCAAACGACCACCCCTCATCACTGTCAAACGCTCCCTAAAACACTTCTGTGAGCAGGCCTTTCTAATCGACCTGGCCCGGGTATCCTGGAAGGACATTGACCTCATCCCGTCAGTTGAGGATGCCTGGTCATTCTTTAAAAGTAACTTCCTCACCATTTTAGATAAGCATGCTCCGTTCAAAAAATTCAGAACTAAGAACAGATACAGCCCTTGGTTCACCCCAGACCTGACTGCCCTCGACCAGCACAAAAACATGCTGTGGCGGACTGCAATAGCATCGAATAGTCCCCGTGATATGCAACTGTTCAGGGAAGTCCGGAACCAATACACGCAGTCAGTCAGGAAAGCTAAGGCCAGCTTCTTCAGGCAGACGTTTGCATCCTGTAGCTCCAACTCCAAAAAGTTCTGGGACACTGTGAAGTCCATGGAGAACAAGAGCACCTCCTCCCAGCTGCCCACTGCACTGAGGCTAGGTAACACGGTCACCACTGATAAATCCATGATTATCGAAAACTTCAATAAGCATTTCTCAACGGCTGGCCATGCCTTCCGCCTGGCTACTTCAACCTCGGCCAACAGCTCCGCCCCCCCCGCAGCTCCTCGCCCAAGCCTCTCCAGGTTCTCCTTTACCCAAATCCAGATAGCAGATGTTCTGAAAGAGCTGCAAAACCTGGACCCGTACAAATCAGCTGGGCTTGACAATCTGGACCCTCTATTTCTGAAACTATCTGCCACCATTGTCGCAACCCCTATTACCAGCCTGTTCAACCTCTCTTTCATATCGTCTGAGATCCCCAAGGATTGGAAAGCTGCCGCAGTCATCCCCCTCTTCAAAGGGGGAGACACCCTGGACCCAAACTGTTACAGACCTATATCCATCCTGCCCTGCCTATCTAAGGTCTTCGAAAGCCAAGTCAACAAACAGGTCACTGACCATCTCGAATCCCACCGTACCTTCTCCGCTGTGCAATCTGGTTTCCGAGCCGGTCATGGGTGCACCTCAGCCACACTCAAGGTACTAAACGATATCATAACCGCCATCGATAAAAGACATTACTGTGCAGTCGTATTCATCGACCTTGCCAAGGCTTTCGACTCTGTCAATCACCATATTCTTATCGGCAGACTCAGTAGCCTCGGTTTTTCGGATGACTGCCTTGCCTGGTTCACCAATTACTTTGCAGACAGAGTTCAGTGTGTCAAATCGGAGGGCATGCTGTCCGGTCCTCTGGCAGTCTCTATGGGGGTGCCACAGGGTTCAATTCTCGGGCCGACTCTTTTCTCTGTGTATATCAATGATGTTGCTCTTGCTGCGGGCGATTCCCTGATCCACCTCTACGCAGACGACACCATTCTATATACTTTTGGCCCGTCTTTGGACACTGTGCTATCTAACCTCCAAACAAGCTTCAATGCCATACAACACTCCTTCCGTGGCCTCCAACTGCTCTTAAACGCTAGTAAAACCAAATGCATGCTTTTCAACCGGTCGCTGCCTGCACCTGCATGCCCGACTAGCATCACCACCCTGGATGGTTCCGACCTAGAATATGTGGACGTCTATAAGTACCTAGGTGTCTGGCTAGACTGCAAACTCTCCTTCCAGACTCATATCAAACATCTCCAATCGAAAATCAAATCAAGAGTCGGCTTTCTATTCCGCAACAATGCCTCCTTCACTCACGCCGCCAAGCTTACCCTAGTAAAACTGACTATCCTACCGATCCTCGACTTCGGCGATGTCATCTACAAAATGGCTTCCAACACTCTACTCAGCAAACTGGATGCAGTCTATCACAGTGCCATCCGTTTTGTCACTAAAGCACCTTATACCACCCACCACTGCGACTTGTATGCTCTAGTCGGCTGGCCCTCGCTACATATTCGTCGCCAGACCCACTGGCTCCAGGTCATCTACAAGTCCATGCTAGGTAAAGCTCCGCCTTATCTCAGCTCACTGGTGGCAACACCCACACGATGGCAACACCCATCCGTAGCACGCGCTCCAGCAGGTGTATCTCACTGATCATCCCTAAAGCCAACACCTCATTTGGCCGCCTTTCGTTCCAGTACTCTGCTGCCTGTGACTGGAACGAATTGCAAAAATCGCTGAAGTTGGAGACTTTTATCTCCCTCACCAACTTCAAACATCAGCTATCTGAGCAGCTAACCGATCGCTGCAGCTGTACATAGTCTATTGGTAAATAGCCCACCCTTTTCACCTACCTCATCCCCATACTGTTTTTATTTATTTAATTTTCTGCTCTTCTGCACACCAAGATCTCTACCTGTACATGACCATCTGATCATTTATCACTCCAGTGTTAATCTGCAAAATTGTAATTATTTGCCTACCTCCTCATGCCTTTTGCACACATTGTATATAGACCCCCCCTTTGTTTTCTACTGTGTTATTGACTTGTTAATTGTTTACTCCATGTGTAACTCTTTGTTGTATGCTCACACTGCTATGCTTTATCTTGGCGAGGTCGCAGTTGCAAATGAGAACTTGTTCTCAACTAGCCTACCTGGTTAAATAAAGGTGAAATAAAAAAATAAAAAATATCCCAGGTCAAATTAGCTAGCAACAGCAAGTTAGCCAGCTAAATTGCCATAAATGTTTAATGCGTTTTGACCTGGCCCCAATTAATATAATTGATTCAGAGTTTGTTTTGATATTTCAACCTGATTGTCCTGATCACATCTGGTGTGGGGGACCAAATTCAACATGTGCGCCGATGCATGTATCACTTTATCAGGAGTACATTATCAATGACGTCCAAAGCTTCATTTGATCACATGCTTTTTCAAACCGTGTGTTACAAAATGCGAAACCCCACTGATTTCTCTGTGGTTCCAGTGCCTTCTTCGATTCCAAGCTCCTTTCAAACTCCTTTCAAACACCGATCTGTACTGGGCACTTTCTTACAAATATAGTTAGGATTTTGTACAAAAAATGTCATCTGACCGGTAGGTAGCTAAGCTGGTAGAGTAGAGAACATTCAGTGACGTGAGGGTATGGGGTAGAATCCTGTTGAAGGCACACTATTTTGAAATTGGTTTTATGTGAAACAACACTTTCTGCACAGTTGAAATATTATAATTTCTTTAGTATAGTACACGCTTCTGTCTTAAGCATCCTAAAAAATGCCATAGATTCTGTTTTGAAAAAGAGTAAACTTGAACACTAAAAAGGGAAGCATGATGTAAGATGCAAAGCGGGTATTCCAACTGATTGTTGAAGCCAACAACTTACTGCTGCGCCACAGAGTTAGGTGAAAGCAATGGTGAAAAACATCTGTCTGATAATCATGCGCTGCTATTTATTGCTAACCAGCAGATGTCACTAATGTGCATTGTGAACAGATAATGAAGCTCTGTTTTTCTGCACATTTTGGTGAAAGCACCGAAGCCTTCAGAAAGCATCGGTTTCCCATCACTAGTATTTCATATCACTTGTACTTCTAGAGACCTTAAGAAAAGCTTCCAAATTGTCAGCAACTACAGGGCAAAACTGACCAAAATGACATGGCAAATGCCTTTAACTCAACCCTTTAAGGTTTAAGACTAGCTGCCACTCCAAATCGAGTCAAATTTTATTTGTCACATATGTCGAATTAAACTTACAGTGAAATGCTTACTTACAAGCCATTAATCAACAATGCTGTTTTAAGAAAATACCTTTAACAAAGTATGAGATAAGAATAACAAATGATTAAAGACCAGCAGTAAATAACAATAGCTGGGCTATTAACAAGGGGTACCGGTAACGATGAGACATGTGCGGGGGGCACTGGTATTGAGTTAATTGAGGCAATATGTACATGTAGGTACATTTATTATAGTGACTATGCATAGATAATAACAGAGAGTAACAGCAGCGTTCCAGAGGGGAGGGGGGCAAGGCAAATATTCTGGGTAGCCATTTGATTAGCCGTTCAGGAGTCTTATGGCTTGGGGGTAGAAGTTATTTAGAAGCCTCTTGGACCTAGATTTTGCCCACCGGTACCGCTTGCCGTGCGGTAGCAGAGAGAACAGTCTCTAGGGCCTTCCTCTGTAGTGCCTTGCGGACGTAGGCTGAGCGGTTGCCATACCAGGCAGTGATGCAACCCGTCAGGATTCTCTCGATGGTGCAGCTGTAAAACCTTTTAAGGATCTGAGGACCCATGCCAAATATTTTCAGTCTCCTGAGGGGGAATAGGTTTTGTTGTGCCCTCTTCACAACTGTACCATGTTAGTTTATTGGTGATGTGGACGCCAAGGAACTTGAAGCTCTCAACCTGCTCCACTACAGCCCCGTCGATGAGAATGGGGGCATGCTCGGTCCTCCTTTTCCTGTAGTCCACAATCATCTCCTTTATCTTGATCACGTTGAGGGAGAGGTTGTTGTCCTTGCATCACATGGTCAGGTCTCTGAACTCCTCCCTATGGGCTGTCTCATCTTATTGTCGGTGATCAGGCCTACCACTGTTGTGTCATCAGCAAACTTAATGATGGTGTTGGAGTCGTGCATGGCCGTGAAGTTTGAGTGAACAGAGAGTACAGGAGGGGACTGAGCGCGCACCTCTGAGGGGCCCCTGTGTTGAGGATCAGCATGGCGGATGTGTTGTTACCTACCTGGGGACGGCCCGTCTGGAATTCCAGGATCCAGTTGCAGAGGGAGGTGTTTAGTCCCAGGGTCCTTAGTTTAGTGATGAGCTTTGAGGGGACTATGGTGATGTGCTGTAGTCAATGAATAGCATTCTCACATAGGTGTTCATTTTGTCCAGGTGTGAAAAGGCAGTGTGGAGTGCAATAAAGTGCATCATCTGTGGATGCAAATTGCAGTATGCAAATTGGAGTGGATCTAAGGTTTCTGGGATAATGGTGTTGATCTGAGTCATGACCAGCCTTTAAAATCATTTCATGGCTACAGATGTGAGTGCTACGGGTCGGTAGTCATTTGGGTAGGTTACCTTGGTGTTCTTGGGCACAGGGACTATGGTGGTCTGCTTGAACCATGTTGGTATTACAGACTCAGACAGGGAGAGGTTGAAAATGTCAGTGAAGACACTTGCCAGTTGGTCAGCGCATGCTCTGAGTACACGTCCTGATAATCTGTCTGGCCCTGCGGCCTTGTGAATGTTGACCTGTTTAAAGGTCTTACTCACATTGGCTGCGGAGAGCGTGATCACACAGTCGTCCGGAACAGCTGATGCTCCCATGCATGTTTCAGTGTTACTTTCCTCGAAGCGAGCATAGTAGTTATTTAGCTCGTCTGGTAGGCTCGTGTCACTGGGCAGCTCTCGGCTGTGCTTCCCTTTGAAGTCTGTAGTAGTTTGCTGGCCCTGCCACATCCGACGAGCATCTGAGCCGGTGTAGTACAATTCGATCTTAGTCCTGTATTGATGCTTTGCCTGTTTGATGGTTCATCGGGCATAGCGGGATTTCTTATAAGCTTCCGGGTTAGAGTCCTGCTCTTTGAAAGCGGCAGCTCTACCCTTTAGCTCAGTGTGAATGTTGCCTGTAATCCATGGCTTCTGGTTGGGGTATGTACGCACAGTCACTGGGGACGACGTCCTCGATGCATTTATTGATAAAGCCAGTGACTGGTGTGGTGTACTCCTCAAGGCCGTCGGAAGAATCCCGGAACATATTCCAGTCTGTGCTAGCAAATCAGTCCTGTAGTTTAGCATCTGCTTCGTCTGACCACTTTTTTATAGACCGAGTCACTGGTGCTTCCTGGTTTAATTTGTGCTTGTAAGAAGGAAGTAGGAGGATAGATTTATGGTCAGATTTGCCAAATGAAGGCCGAGGGAGAGCTTTGTACACATCTCTGTGTGTGGAGTAAAGGTGGTCTAGAATTGTTTTCCCTCTTGTTGCACATTTAACATGCTGATAGAAATTAGGTAAAACTGATTTAAGTTTCCGTGCATTAAAGTCCCCGGCCACTAAGAGCGCCGCCTCTGGATGAGAATTTTCCTGTTTGCTTATGGCAGTATACAGCTCATTGAGTGCGATTTTAGTGCCAGCATCAGTCTGTGGTGGAATGTACTGTAGACAGCCATGAAAAATACAGATGAATCTCTCTTGGTAGATAGTGTGGTCTACAGCTTATCATGACATTCTCAAGACTTCCTTATCATACAACCTCAAGACTTCCTTAGATATTCAAATCAAATCAAATCAAATTGTATTTGTCACATACACATGGTTAGCAGATGTTAATGCGAGTGTAGCGAAATGCTTGTGCTTCTAGTTCCGACAATGCCGTAATAACCAACAAGTAATCTAACTAACAATTCCAAAACTACTGTCTTATACACAGTGTAAGGGGATAACGAATATGTACATAAGGATATATGAATGAGTGATGGTACAGAGCAGCATAGGCAAGATACAGTAGATGATATCGAGTACAGTATATACATATCAGCGGGGAGGAGATGTTGTTGCCTACCCTCACCACCTGGGGGCGGCCCGTCAGGAAGTCCAGTACCCAGTTGCACAGGGCGGGGTCGAGACCCAGGGTCTCGAGCTTGATGACGAGCTTGGAGGGTACTATGGTGTTGAATGCCGAGCTGTAGTCGATGAACAGCATTCTCACATAGGTATTCCTCTTGTCCAGATGGGTTAGGGCAGTGTGCAGTGTGGTTGAGATTGCATCGTCTGTGGACCTATTTGGGCGGTAAGCAAATTGGAGTGGGTCTAGGGTGTCAGGTAGGGTGGAGGTGAATGGTCCTTGACTAGTCTCTCAAAGCACTTCATGATGACGGATGTGAGTGCTACGGGGCGGCAGTCGTTTAGCTCAGTTACCTTAGCTTTCTTGGGAACAGGAACAATGGTGGCCCTCTTGAAGCATGTGGGAACAGCAGACTGGTATAGGGATTGATTTAATATGTCCGTAAACACACCGGCCAACTGGTCTGCGCATGCTCTGAGGGCGCGGCTGGGGATGCCGTCTGGGCCTGCAGCCTTGCAAGGGTTAACACGTTTAAATGTCTTACTCACCTCGGCTGCAGTGAAGGAGAGACCGCATGTTTTCGTTGCAGGCCGTGTCAGTGGCACTGTATTGTCCTCAAAGCGGGCAAAAAAGTGATTTAGTCTGCCTGGGAGCAAGACATCCTGGTCCGTGACTGGGCTGGATTTCTTCCTGTAGTCCGTGATTGACTGTAGACCCTGCCACATGCCTCTTGTGTCTGAGCCGTTGAATTGAGATTCTACTTTGTCTCTGTACTGACGCTTAGCTTGTTTGATAGCCTTGCGGAGGGAATAGCTGCACTGTTTGTATTCGGTCATGTTACCAGACACCTTGCCCTGATTAAAAGCAGTGGTTCGCGCTTTCAGTTTCACACAAATGCTGCCATCAATCCACGGTTTCTGGTTAGGGAATGTTTTAATCGTTGCTATGGGAACGACAACTTCAACGCACGTTCTAATGAACTCGCACACCGAATCAGCGTATTCGTCAATATTGTTATGTGACGCAATACGAAACATGTCCCAGTCCACGTGATGGAAGCAGTCTTGGAGTGTGGAGTCAGCTTGGTCGGACCAGCGTTGGACAGACCTCAGCGTGGGAGCCTCTTGTTTTAGTTTCTGTCTGTAGGCAGGGATCAACAGCTGTTGTTTACATAAATGCATAGGTTCCCACACCATGTCTTACCAGAGGCTGCTGTTCTGTCCTGCCTATAGAGTGTATAACCTGCCAGCTGTATGTTCTTAATGTCGTCGTTCAGCCACGACTCGGTGAAACAAAAGATATTACAGTTTTTTATGTCACGTTTATGTCACGTTGGTAGGATAAACGTGCTTTCATTTCATCCCATTTATTTTCCAGCGATTGAACGTTAGCTAGCTGGACGGATGGCAAGGGCAGATTAGCCGCTCATTGCCTGATCCTCGCGAGGCACCCTGATCTCTTTCCGCGAAATCTCAGTTATCTTCTCACGCGAATCACAGGGATCTGGGCCTGGTCGGGTGTCTGTATTATATCCCTCCCGTCCGACTCATTGAAGAAGAACTCTTCGTTCAGTTTGAGGTGAGAAATCGCAGTTCTGAAGTCCAGAAGCTCTTTTCAGTCATAAGAGACGATAGCAGAAACATTATGTTACGAACAACGCAAAAAAACAAACAACATAGCATGGTTGGTTAAGAGCCGATAAGACGGCAGCCTTCCCCTCCGGCGCCATCACTACAACCAATCTGTCCTCTATACATTTTAAATTGATGGGGCGCTATAACCACATATGAGTTAAATTGGTACAGCATTCTCAATCATGGGTGCAATAAATATAGCCTCTTACAAGGTATGCCTGAAAATATGTTAACGGTACAGAAACAACAATACCATAGACCCACTATTGGTCAAAAGATTTTCTGTGGGGTGGAATTACAGTACCATTCAAAATACAGCAATTCTACCAAAATGCACCATTTATAGTATGCTGCAGTAAAACGTTTAATTTGTCTTTTTTTACTGTTGATAATACCTCAAATTACCGTATAAATTCGTTTTCCATTACAGTGTTGAATCCATGATGCTCGTTGGGTTATGGATATACTATCAAGATTATCTTACTGACAATTTTACCATTATCCATGGGCCATTATTCAATATGTTTAAAGCAGTGATTTTGACCGTAAAATGTTGGCCATTTATAGACCCATAAACTGAATTAATGTAATAACTGATCAATTATGTAATGTCAATAGGTTTGTTTAGTGTCTCTTACACGATGGTAGACCTTGCTGAATAGTAACATTGACCTCATCCCGTCAGTAGATGATGCCTGGCTATTCTTTAAAAGTGCCTTCCTCAACATCTTAAATAAGCATGCCCCTCTCAAAAAATGTAGAACTGGGAATAGATATAGTCGTTAGTTCACTCCAGACCTGTCTGCCCTTGACCAGCACAAAAACATCCTGTGGCGTTCTGCATTAGCATCGAATAGCCCCCGTGATATGCAACTTTTCAGGGAAGTTAGGAACAAATATACACAGGCAGTTAGAAAAGCTAAGGCAAGCTTTTTCAAAACGAAATTTGTATCCTGTAGTACTAACTCAAAAAAGTTCTGGGACAGTGTAAAGTACATGGAGAATAAGAGCACCTCCTCCCAGCTGCCCACTGGCTAGGAAACACTGTCACCACTGATAAATCCACTATAATTGAGAATTTCAATAAGCATTTCTCTACGGCTGGCCATGCTTTCGACATGGCTACCCCTACCCCGGTCAACTGCCCGGCACCCTCCACAGCAACCCGCCAAAGCCCCCACCATTTCTCCTTTACCCAAATCCAGATAGCTGATGTTCTGAAAGAGCTGCAAAATCTGGACCCCTACAAATCAGCCGGGCTAGACAATCTGGACCCTCTCTTTCTAAAATTATCTGCTGAAATTGTTGCAACCCCTATTACTAGCCTGTTCAATCTCTCTTTCGTATCGTCTGAGATTCCCAATGATTGGAAAGCTGCCGCGGTCATCCCCCTCTTCAAAGGGGGTGACACTCTAGACCCAAACTGCTACAGACCTAGATCTATCCTACCATGCCTTTCTAAGGTCTTCAAAAGCCAAGTTAACAAACAGATCCCGACCATTTAGAATCCCACCGTACCTTCTCCGCTATGCAATCGATAAGAGACATTACTGTGCAGCCGTATTCATCAATCTTGCCAAGGCTTTCGACTCTGTCAATCACAACATTCTTTTTGGCAGACTCGACAGCCTTGGTTTTTCAAATGATTGCCTCGCCTGGTTTACCAACTACTTCTCTGATAGAGTTCAGTGTGTCAAATCGGAGGGCCTGTTGTCCGGACCTCTGACCGTCTCTATGGGTGTGCCACAGGGTTCAATTCTCGGGCCGACTCTCTTTTCTGTATACATCAATGATGTTGCTCTTGCTGCTGGTGATTCTCTGATCCACCTCTACGCAGACAACACCATTCTGTATACTTCTGGCCCCTCATTGGACACTGTGTTAACTAACCTCCAGACGAGCTTCAATGCCATACAACTCTCCTTCCGTGGCCTCCAACTGTTCTTAAACGCAAGTAAAACTAAATGTATGCTATTCAATCGATCACTGCCCGCACCTGCTCGCCCGTCCAGCATCACTACTCTGGACGGCTCTGACTTAGAATACGTGGACAACTACAAATACCTGTCTGGTTAGACTGTAAACTCTCCTTCCAGACTCACATTAAGCATCTCCAATCCAAAATTAAATCTAGAATTGGCTTCCTATATCGCAACAAAGCATCCTTCACTCATGCCGCCAAACATACCCTCGTAAAACTGACCATCCTACCGATCCTTGACTTTGGTAATGCCATCTATAAAATAGCCTCCAACACTCTACTCAACAAACTGGATGCAGTCTATCACTGTGCCATCCGTTTTGTCACCAAAGCCCCATACACTACCCACCATTGCGACCTGTATGCTCTCGTTGGTTGGCCCTCGCTTCATACACGTCGCCAAACCCACTGGCTACAAGTTATCTACAAGTCTCTGCTAGGTAAAGCCCCGCCTTATCTCAGCTCACTGGTCACCATAGCAGCACCCACTCGTAGCATGCGCTCCAGCAGGTATATCTCACTGGTCACCCCCAAAGCCCATTCCTCCTTTGGTCGTCTTTCCTTCCAGTTCTCTGCTGCCCATGACTGGAACGAATTGCAAAAATCTCTGTAGCGGGAGACTCACATCTCCCTCACTAGCTTTAAGCACCAGCTGTCAGAGCAGCTTTCAGATCACTGCACCTGTAAACAGCCCATCTATCTACCTACCTCATCCCTATACTGGTATTTATTTATTTATTTTGCTACTTTGCACCCCAGTATCTCTACCTGCACATTCATCTTCTGCCGATCTACCATTCCAGTGTTTAATTGCTATATTGTAATTACTTCGCCACCATGGCCTATTTACAGTGGGGCAAAAAAGTTTTTAGTCAGCCACCAATTGTGCAAGTTCTCCCACTTAAAAATATGACAGAGGGCTGTAATTTTCATCATAGGTACACTTCAACTATGACAGACAAAATGAGAAAAGAAATCCAGAAAATCATATTGTAGGATTCTTAATGAATTAATTTGCAAATTATGGTGGAAAATAAGTATTTGGTCACCTACAAACAAGCAAGATTTCTGGCTCTCACAGACCTGTAACCTCTTCTTTAAGAGGCTCCTCTGTCCTCCACTCGTTACCTGTATTAATGGCACCTGTTTGAACTTGTTATCAGTATAACCAAGATGGCGTAGCAGTAAGTCGTCCTGTCGTGTCGTGTCCCTGTATATTTTGTTTATATTTTGTTTATTTTTCGTTTTTTACATAGCTATCCCTTTAAAAACATTTTGCTAAACCTAAGCTTCCAAATACGCTGGATCTTCACAACTAGCTATCTAGCTAAACCGCAACCCTGGATGATTACCCCTGGCTAGCGTTTCCACCCACTTAGCTTGAAGCTAGCCCGGCCTGCGCTACCACCGTAGCATACTCCTGAGCTACAATACCCGGGCCCACGACCGGTCTATCGATGTCACCGCATGAAGAGGAATAAACAGACTCACCCCATCGCGACGTCCCCCAAAGGCTAACTCTCTAGCCCTCGCTATCTCCCTGCTTGCTAATTCGGCCTGCTAACTGCTAGCTTGTCCAGCTCCGGTCCGCTAACTGCTACCTTGTCTAGCCCGGGCCTACAAACTGTTAGCTTGTTAGCACAGGCCTGCTAACCGCCTGAATCGCCGCGTCCCAAACGCCCACCGGACCCATATTTACTTTCTATCTCTTTTGACTTTTAATTTGTTTATACCTTCCGGAAACCTGCCTCACCCAATGTGATACGGAATCGCTATTATTTTTATTTTATTTTTAGAACACACTCAAGAACCTCCAGAAGCTAACTAGCTACAAGCTATTTAGTCATTGTTCGTTTTTTTAACCTGGATAACACTCGCCAGTCCAGCTTCCCTTCCCCATCCACCGCTGCCCCCTGGACACTGATCTCTTGGCTACATAGCTGATGCACGCTGGACTGTCCATAAATCACGGTACTCCATTCTGCTTGTTTGTTTTATCTGTTGGCCCCGTTGCCTAGTCTACGCCATTTTACCTGCTGTTGTTGTGCTAGCTGATTAGCTGTTGTCTCACCTACTGTTTTAGCTAGCTTTCTCAATTCAACACCTGTGATTACTGTATGCCTCGCTGTATGTCTCTCTCAAATGTCAATATGCCTTGTATACTGTTGTTCAGGTTAGTTATCATTGTTTTAGTTCACAATGGAGCCCCTAGTTCCACTCCTCATACCCCTGATAACTCCTTTGTCCCACCTCCCACACATGCGGTGACCTCACCCATTACTACCAGCATGTCCAGAGATACAACCTCTCTCATCATCACCCAGTGCCTGGGCTTACCTCCGCTGTACCCGCACCCCACCATACCCCTGTCTGCGCATTATGCCCTGAATATATTCTACCATGCCCAGAAACCTGCTCCTCTTATTCTCTGTCCCCAACGCTCTAGGCGACCAGTTTTGATAGCCTTTAGCCGCACCCTCATACTACTCCTTCTCTGTTCCGCGGGTGATGTGGAGGTAAACCCAGGCCCTGCATGTCCCCAGGCACCCTCATTTGTTGACTTCTGTGTTCGAAAAAGCCTTGGTTTCATGCATGTCAACATCAGAAGCCTCCTCCCTAAGTTTGTCTTACTCACTGCTTTAGCACACTCTGCTAACCCTGATGTCCTTGCTGTGTCTGAATCCTGGCTCAGGAAGGCCACCAAAAATTCAGAGATTTCCATACCCAACTATAACATCTTCCGTCAAGATAGAACTGCCAAAGGGGGAGGAGTTGCAGTTTACTGCAGAGATGGCCTGCAAAGTAATGTCATACTTTCCAGGTCCATACCCAAACAGTTCGAACTACTAATTTTGAAAATTACTCTCTCCAGAAATAAGTCTCTCACGGTTGCCGCCTGCTACCGACCCCCCTCAGCTCCCAGCTGTGCCCTGGACACCATTTGTGAATTGATCGCCCCCCATCTAGCTTCAGAGTTTGTTCTGTTAGGTGACCTAAACTGGGATATGCTTAACACCCCGCCAGTCCTACAATCTAAGCTAGATGCCCTCAATCTCACACAAATCATCAAGGAACCCACCAGGTACAACCCTAACTCTGTAAACAAGGGCACCCTCATAGACGTCATCCTGACCAACTGGCCCTCCAAATACACCTCCGCTGTCTTCAACCAGGATCTCAGCGATCACTGCCTCATTGCCTGTATCCGCTACGGAGCCGCAGTCAAACGACCACCCCTCATCACTGTCAAACGCTCCCTAAAACACTTCTGTGAGCAGGCCTTTCTAATCGACCTGGCCCGGGTATCCTGGAAGGACATTGACCTCATCCCGTCAGTTGAGGATGCCTGGTCATTCTTTAAAAGTAACTTCCTCACCATTTTAGATAAGCATGCTCCGTTCAAAAAATGCAGAACTAAGAACAGATACAGCCCTTGGTTCACCCCAGACCTGACTGCCCTCGACCAGCACAAAAACATCCTGTGGCGGACTGCAATAGCATCGAATAGTCCCCGTGATATGCAACTGTTCAGGGAAGTCCGGAACCAATACACGCAGTCAGTCAGGAAAGCTAAGGCCAGCTTCTTCAGGCAGAAGTTTGCATCCTGTAGCTCCAACTCCCAAAAGTTCTGGGACACTGTGAAGTCCATGGAGAACAAGAGCACCTCCTCCCAGCTGCCCACTGCACTGAGGCTAGGTAACACGGTCACCACTGATAAATCCATGATTATCGAAAACTTCAATAAGCATTTCTCAACGGCTGGCCAGGCCTTCCGCCTGGCTACTTCAACCTCGGCCAACAGCTCCGCCCCCCCCCGCAGCTCCTCGCCCAAGCCTCTCCAGGTTCTCCTTTACCCAAATCCAGATAGCAGATGTTCTGAAAGAGCTGCAAAACCTGGACCCGTACAAATCAGCTGGGCTTGACAATCTGGACCCTCTATTTCTGAAACTATCTGCCACCATTGTCGCAACCCCTATTACCAGCCTGTTCAACCTCTCTTTCATCTCGTCTGAGATCCCCAAGGATTGGAAAGCTGCCGCAGTCATCCCCCTCTTCAAAGGGGGAGACACCCTGGACCCAAACTGTTACAGACCTATATCCATCCTGCCCTGCCTATCTAAGGTCTTCGAAAGCCAAGTCAACAAACAGGTCACTGACCATCTCGAATCCCACCGTACCTTCTCCGCTGTGCAATCTGGTTTCCGAGCCGGTCATGGGTGCACCTCAGCCACACTCAAGGTACTAAACGACATCATAACCGCCATCGATAAAAGACAGTACTGTGCAGCCGTCTTCATCGACCTTGCCAAGGCTTTCGACTCTGTCAATCACCATATTCTTATCGGCAGACTCAGTAGCCTCGGTTTTTCGGATGACTGCCTTGCCTGGTTCACCAATTACTTTGCAGACAGAGTTCAGTGTGTCAAATCGGAGGGCATGCTGTCCGGTCCTCTGGCAGTCTCTATGGGGGTGCCACAGGGTTCAATTCTCGGGCCGACTCTTTTCTCTGTGTATATCAATGATGTTGCTCTTGCTGCGGGCGATTCCCTGATCCACCTCTACGCAGACGACACCATTCTATATACTTTCGGCCCGTCTTTGGACACTGTGCTATCTAACCTCCAAACAAGCTTCAATGCCATACAACACTCCTTCCGTGGCCTCCAACTGCTCTTAAACGCTAGTAAAACCAAATGCATGCTTTTCAACCGGTCGCTGCCCGCACCTGCATGCCCGACCCTGGATGGTTCCGACCTAGAATATGTGGACGTCTATAAGTACCTAGGTGTCTGGCTAGACTGCAAACTCTCCTTCCAGACTCATATCAAACATCTCCAATCGAAAATCAAATCAAGAGTCGGCTTTCTATTCCGCAACAAAGCCTCCTTCACTCAAGCCGCCAAGCTTACCCTAGTAAAACTGACTATCCTACCGATCCTCGACTTCGGCGATGTCATCTACAAAATGGCTTCCAACACTCTACTCAGCAAACTGGATGCAGTCTATCACAGTGCCATCCGTTTTGTCACTAAAGCACCTTATACTACCCACCACTGCGACTTGTATGCTCTAGTCGGCTGGCCCTCGCTACATACTCGTCGCCAGACCCACTGGCTCCAGGTCATCTACAAGTCTATGCTAGGTAAAGCTCCGCCTTATCTCAGCTCACTGGTCACGATGGCAACACCCATCCGTAGCACGCGCTCCAGCAGGTGTATCTCACTGATCATCCCTAAAGCCAACACCTCATTTGGCCGCCTTTCGTTCCAGTACTCTGCTGCCTGTGACTGGAACGAATTGCAAAAATCGCTGAAGTTGGAGACTTTTATCTCCCTCACCAACTTCAAACATCAGCTATCTGAGCAGCTAACCGATCGCTGCAGCTGTACATAGTCTATTGGTAAATAGCCCACCCTTTTCACCTACCTCATCCCCGTACTGTTTTTATTTATTTACTTTTCTGCTCTTCTGCACACCAATATCTCTACCTGTACATGACCATCTGATCTTTTTTCACTCCAGTGTTAATCTGCAAAATTGTAATTATTTGCCTACCTCCTCATGCCTTTTGCACACATTGTATATAGACCCCCCCTTCGTTTTCTACTGTGTTATTGACTTGTTAATTGTTTACTCCATGTGTAACTCTTTGTTGTATGCTCACACTGCTATGCTTTATCTTGGCCAGGTCGCAGTTGCAAATGAGAACTTGTTCTCAACTAGCCTACCTGGTTAAATAAAGGTGAAATAAAAAAATAAAAAAAATAAAAGACATCTGTCCACAGCCTCAAACAGTCACATTCCAAACTCCACTATGGCCAAGACCAAAGAGCTGTCAAATGACACCAGAAACAAAATTGTAGACCTGCACCAGGCTGGGAAGACTGCATCTGCAATAGGTAAGCAGCTTGGTTTGAAGAAATCAACTGTGGGAGCAATTATTAGGAAATGGAAGACATACAAGACCACTGATAATCTCCCTCGATCTGGGGCTCCACGCAAGATCTCACCCCGTGGGGTCAAAATGATCACAAGAACGGTGAGCAAAAATCCCAGAACCACACGGGGGGACCTAGTGATTGACCTGCAGAGAGCTGGAACCAAAGTAACCATCAGTAACACACTACGCCGTCAGGGACTCAAATCCTGCAGTGCCAGACGTGTCCCCCTGCTTAAGCCAGTACATATCCAGGCCCGTCTGAAGTTTGCTAGACAGCATTTGGATGATCCAGAAGAAGATTGGGAGAATGTCATATGGTCAGATGAAATCAAAATATAACTTTTTGGTAAAAACTCACTTCGTCGTGTTTGGAGGACAAAGAATGCTTGCATCCAAAGGACACCATACCTACTGTGAAGCATGGGGGTGGAAACATCATGCTTTGGGGCTGTTTTTCTGCAAAGGGACCAGGACAACTGATCCGTGTAAAGGAAAGAATGAATTGGGCCATGTATCGTGAGATTTTGAGCATGACAAAGATCCCAAACACACCGCCCGGGCAACGAAGGAGTGGCTTCGTAAGAAGCATTTCAAAGTCCTGGAGTGGTCTAGCCAGTCTCCAGATCTCAACCCCATAGAAAATCTTTGGAGGGAGTTGAAAGTTCGTGTTGCCCAGCAACAGCCCCAAAACATCACTGCTCTAGAGGAGATCTGCATGGAGGAATGGGCCAAAATACCAGGAACAGTGTGTGAAAACCTTGTGAAGACTTACAGAAAATGTTTGACCTCTGTCATTGCCAACAAAAGGTATATAACAAAGTATTGAGATAAAGTTTTGTTATTGACCAAATACTTATTTTCCACCATAATTTGCAAATAAATTAATAAAAAATCCTACGATGTGATTTTCTGGATTTTTTTCCTAATTTTGTCTGTCATAGTTGAAGTGTACCTATGATGAAAATTACAGGCCTCTCTCATCTTTTTAAGTGATAGATCTTGCACAATTGGTGGCTGACTAAATACTTTTTTTGCCCCACTGTATAACTAGTGAATAGCCTTCTCTCTATAAGACTATGGGTACCTTTTTATGCTTTTCTCGCCTTGATTTAATTTTGTATCATTTATTTTAATTTTTATACAGATTCATTTTAAATTACTTCCGTAAATCAGTTGCCGTCCCTCAATTGTTTGTGGATGATGTGTCTCCTCCTGGGCAGCACACTGTAAGGGTCTGATCTGAGCGGGTCCTTGTCCTCTTTTGGTCAGACAGGAATTTCCTTCATGCTTCTGTTGGGGTTCATTTCATTGTTCTTTGTCAATCATTGGCTCATCGGTGAAATTCGCATTATAACAATATCTTTAATTAAATCATTCAAAAACCTTTATAAATGCAATTGCAGACAGAAGTTGACAAACAGGAACATAGCACGCATGTTTCTGAGTAAGTTCTGCATCAAAGAACAGGTCCCATGTTATTTTATCAAACCCAAAGTCCAGTTCTCTTGATGTCACTGCCTTCGTCATTATCTTTTACTCATGAGACCAAAACCATGCCTACACAGTTATATAAACAAGGCTTTTAGTGTGTTATCTAAAAGATTAGCAGTAAATGTCCAAGTTGATTTATAGTGGATTGTCTGACGAGTCTCCTATCTCTTACACTCCCCTGCAGAGTTCTGTTTTCACAGTCACACATTTCTCAGGAAGTTTCTTCATAAGAGGCAGAGAGCCTAGAAAAGTACTGTGGAACAATATTAAACCTCATAATCTATATATATTGTTAATCTGTAGTCTAGGACCCTGTAAATGTAACAAGGGAGAGGTCGTATAACCCCTCCCCTTCTATTAATACAACATAAGCATAATCAATTATTCTAATAGATCAATCATTTGGTACAGCCCCAATCATGACCCCTAAGTGAACTCCTGACACTTCATAAAATGCGCCACCGAGTTTCCTCACAGACCCCCACTGGAAAGCTCTGCTGGCAGAATCAATCACTCGAAGTCAATCTTAAATTAATCATTGTTTATTGTCAGCGCGCTGGAGAGGTTCCAACCAATTCAATGGACCATAGTACACATGTCAACCAGGAGCTCTCCTGGGCAGACCCAGCAGTTGTCTTTATATATGGCTCTACACAGACAAGTTATATTTGCATGATTTAGCATATTTAATTAATCATTACCGTTTTGTTTCATTCATGTGACCGACCAATACTGGTTCATAACATGTGACCGACCAACATCTCACGAGGCTTCTCCTCTCTAAGCTGAGACCTTGAGACCTAGCTTTTGTTTGTTCTCAAAACAAGGTCTGAAACATTACTGTATAGTAATTCCATTAATTCCTCTGGAGGACTGCACTTAATCTCTCTCGGACAAGGTGACTTTTATCAATCGGTTCTATTTATGCTCAGATTCTAAAATGCAAATTAGCGTCAAAGTAGACATCCTGCAAGACTACAGATCCCTGGAAGCTCCTGCACGTCATTTCTAGCTGACACCTTTGCATTAGCAAAGGCATTGTGTCAATTTTAAGACATTTCACAGAATTTTCCACTTAAAGAAATGTAGCTCATTTATTAATTACTACATTTAGCTAACGTTAGATAGTTAATCCAGAGATTCTTACTGATGCCTCGATTCGGCAGACTTGTAACCACATTCGTAGCTAATTAGCATTTCATTTTTTTTGGGGGGGGGGGTAAATACAGGCAAATATATTTATAAAAGTCACCTTGTCCTTGAGAGATTTACACAGTTATCAAAACGTCACGCCAGGGTAAGCCTACATGAAACACAGCCCGTATTTTAAGTGTTTAAAAAAATGATGGGAAAAATGAATCGTGGATAAAAGATTGTAACCATTTCCCGGTTTGACTGCTAAAGGTTCCTTGAGGATCTCCAGGGTTCAGCGGGCCAACAATAATTCTAAGAGTGTTCTGTGTACACTAAGACCATTCACTGTCCTATTACTAGCTGGGTACAAACAATATAAATAACATTGTAAGAGTGTTATTGTAAGAGTGGACATTGGAGTTGAGGATCATTGATTAGTAATGCCTGATGTGTGTCCATGAATTCCACTCTGTCACATGAACTGATTGGGATGGTAGTTGCTTCTAGAGAATCAAGTATCACTCTACTCCAGCCACAATTTGACCATGGTGTTGTATTTGAACCCTCCTGCAGAAGCTGATTCGGTGTAGGAATAAGGCGGTGAGGGAGAAGGGTGTGTACCAGGTGTTGGACTGGGTGGAGGCAGAGAGGCCCAACAGCATCAAGGTGTTCTGGAACTGTGTGTTCAGGGACCACCTCCTGCTGCAGTACCCCACGTTACGCCTGCTCCGAAACCGCCTGCTGGACGGTCAGTTCTGGAGCCTTCACTCTTATTGCTGTATTATTATGGTATTATTTTGGCATTTGTATGGATAGGTTAATATCTATATATAATTCTAACTCCTAGTATAATAGTATAATATAAATGTCGTCACAATGGTGGATACTTTGAAGTTGAGGTTCAAAGCCTTATCAAATTTCTATTTATTATAATTTGTTATTAGGTGTACATTAATTAGGTTGCATGGTTGGCAAAATTTTGCCTCCAATCCCTTGTAGGGTCGTTCACATTTTATGAGAATCTGCCAGAGAAGATGGAGAAGGAAGAGGATGAGGAGGATAAGAAGAAGAAGGCTTCCGCGGATGAAGAAGAGGAAGAGGAAGAGGAGAAAAAGACAGGAAGGAAAAAGAGTAAAAAGAAAAGTGAGAGTGCAGAGAAGGGCAAGCCCAGCACGTCCACCCAGTCCACCCCCAGTCAGAAGAGGAAAGTCCAGAGGGTCAAAAACTGTGAGTCCCAGGCTTCATGTTCCCTGGGGGAAAGAGGAGGCCTTCAATCAGAAAGTCTAAAGTACCTCTGTAACTTCAAACAGACATTTTCTTGAGTAAATATTGACTCTTGAATTCATAGAGTAGGAAGTAGTGGGGGGAGGGAATATTTCATTTTTATTTTCAAGTCACATCTTAATGACTGTCCCTAACATGTCCCAATGCAGGTTCTCCTTTTTGCAAGGGGGAGAAATCTGACATCTGGACCTGGCCCTTCTACAAGATCCAGCTCCCAGTCACCTGTGGGGACAAGGAAGGCATGCTCATCAGAAACAAGCTGGCCACAGGTACGTCGTAACAATGGACTTAATATGATATGTTTGTGTGTAATGGTTGGCTCATTGACATTGCAAATGGGGAATAACCAATCACGAAGAGGCGTTGCCAGCTGTGAACTCTATAGGTAACATGCAACCATGGTGAATGTGACTAGCCTACATCAAATGTTGCAATGGTAAAAAGTTGGCTATTATTTTCGTCGGCATGATCACTTTGCCTACTCTAATATGTTGGCATGCATCTCTTTTTTTTACCAATTCTGATGGTTCTTAAAAGTGGAATTTTGCTAATATTACCGTTATATCAACTCTGAAAATCTTTGGCACAGTAGGCATCAATTCACTTGCCAATAACGTTGCATACTTTTGAAAGGTCTATCATTTTCATTGAACACAAAGTTAACATAAGCCCTAGATGCCTTCAATTGGCCAATTTATAGGCATGCCCAATTTTGACATATTATTTTAACCAAGTGATGTTATGTAGGTAAATAAATAATCAAAAGAAAAACGTGTTTATTTATTAGCCTAGTGGTTATAAGTATTTAGGCATATAGTTGTGAAATAGGTCTCATGTGACATCATTGTCAAAAGCTCAAGACATACTGTTACATGCACAGTAGGTCTATATTATTTATGGATTGATCATATAGAAATATTAAAACATTATTTTATTGAAAAAATATATATTACATTTTTACCCCTTTTTCTCCCCAATTTCATGGTATCCAATTGTTTTTAGTAGCTACTATCTTGTCTCATCGCTACAACTCCCGTACGGGCTCGGGAGAGATGAAGGTTGAAAGTCATGCGTCCTCCGATACACAACCCAACCAAGCCGCACTGCTTCTTAACACAGCGCGTATCCAACCCGGAAGCCAGCTGCACCGGGTTGGACACCTGCTAATAACTCTTAACTGGTTAGGACAGCTCATGAGATGTCCTAAATATCTATCCACTTGGTGTGACTCTTATTTATAGTTTCACCTCTTCTAGTTTCAAGGATAGCTATAGTTTTTTACCCATCAGCACTTACTGTAAATGTTCTACTCTGAGACCATTTGTGAATACGGGCCCAGATCTAATGCATAGACTTTAGTGGGTTAACACAGTATTGTGATGTGCAGGAGACCCATGTTTCAATCACAGTCAGGCACATGTGTACTACGGTCCATTTTTACTTTGCATGGTTTTAATTTGTGGTGGTGTGAATGATGTCTGACTTCATCATTGGTTTGTCTCAGGGGAGAGGTGCATTGTGGTCCAGTGTTGCTGGTTGATGTCTGACTTCCTCATTGTTTTTTTTTTCAGGGGAGAGGTGCATTGTGGTCCAGGGTCGCTGGTTCACTCCAAGTGGCTTTGAGGAGTTTGGGGGGAAGAAGAGCAGAAAGAACTGGAAGTACAGTATCCACTGTAGAAACACCACTCTGGGAGAACTGATCCAGGTATAGCATATATTTTGATTACATTTATTTGACCATTTAAAAACACAATTCAACCAGACATGGATACAATTGATTTAAAATCATCAAATAAAACACGGAAAAGTTGAACAGCTTGGTCACTTTTCAGACTCTAATCAGGCCTATGTCATTAGGACAATGTTTCCATACACTACTACACTCTGGGATATATATACAGTACCAGTCAAACGTTTGGACACACCTACTCATTCCAGGGTTTTTCTTTATTTTTACTATTATTCTACATTGTATTCTGCGTTGTAGAATAATAGCGAAGACATCAAAACTATGAAATTACACATATGGAATCATGGAATCACCAAAAAAGTGTGAAACAAATCCAAATATATTTTATATTTGACATTCTTCAAAGTAGCCACCATTTGCCTTGATAACAGCTTTGCACACTCTTGGCATTCTCTGAACCAGCTTCATGAGGTAGTCACCTGGAATGCATTTCAAACCAACAGGTGAGTCTTTATAAGTTAATTTGTGGAATTTCTTTCCTTCTTAATGCATTTGAGCCAATCAGCTTTGTTGTGACAAGGTACAGAAGATAACCCGAACTGGTAAAATACCATGTCCATATTATGGCAAGAACAGCTTAAATAAGCAAAGAGAAATGACAGTCCATCATTACTTTAAGACATGAAGGTTAGTCAATCCGGAAAATGTCAAGAACTTTGACATTTTCTTCAAGTGCATTTGCAAAAACCATCAAGCGCTATGATGAAACTGGCTCTCATGAGGACTGCCGCAGGAAAGGAAGACCCAGAGTTACCTCTGCTGCAGAGGATAAGTTAATTAGAGTTAACTGCACCTCAGATTGCAGCCCAAATATATGCTTCACAGAGTTCAAGTAACAGACACATCTCAACATCAACTGTTCAGAGGAGACTGCTTGAATCAGGCCTTCATGGTCAAATTGCTGCAAAGAAACCACTGGTAGGCAACAACACATCTACCAAACTGACCCTCCAGACTAGGGCCCCTCAGGGATGCGTGCTTAGTCCCCTCCTGTATTCCCTGTTCACCCACGACTGCGTGACCACGCACGACTCCAACACCGTCATTAAGTTTGCCAACGACACAACGGTAGTAGGCCTGATCACCAACGATGTTGAGAACCTAAAGGGAGGAGGTCAGAGACCCGGCAGTGTAGTGCTAGGACAACAACCTCTCCCTCAACATCAGCAAGACAAAGGAACTGATCGTGGACTACAGGAGACAGAGGGCCGAGCACACCCCCATTCACATCGACAGGGCTGTAGTGGAGCCGGTCGAGAGGTTCAAGTTCCTCAGTGTCCACATCACTAAGAATCTATCATGGTCCAAACACACCAATATGGCACAACAACGCCTATTCCCCCTTTAGGAGGCTGAAAAGATTTAGCATGGGCCCTCAGATCCTCAAAAAGTTCTACAGCTGCACCATTGAGAGCATCTTGACTGGCTGCATCATCACTTGGTATGGCAACTGCTTGGCATCCAACTGCAAGGCACTACAGAGGGTAGTGCGTATGGCCCAGTACATCACCGGGGCCAAACTCCCTGCCATCCAGGACCTCTATACCAGGCGGTGTCAGAGGAAGTCCCAAAAAATGTCAAAGACTCCAGCCACCCAAGACATAGACGGTTAATTCTGCCTCTGCATGGTAAACGGTACCAATGCACCAAGTCTGGAACCAACAGGACCCTGAACAGCTTCTACACGCAATCCATAAGATTTCTAAACAAGACTGCTAGATAGCTAATCAAATGGCAACCCAGACTACCAGCATTGACCCTTTTTTGCAATAACTCTTTTGCACTGACTATGCACACAACCTGGACTCTACCCACACATTCACACATACTTACACTGAGACCCGACCCACATACATAAAAACACCCACTACATACACCCACTTGGGATTCATATTTTTCAGAGAATCTACCAAGTCTCAATACTAGGAATAATTCATAATTATCCAGAGTCCCGGGAAATGTCCATAACAACTGGAAGTGTCCATTTAAAGTTTTTAAAACCAAGATATGGTCCCTATGCCAGGGTTCTCCCCAAATAAGAGGTGCGCTGCGCCACCATGTAAAGATTTCAGAGCAAATAAAACTGCTTGCTTAACCCGGGTTTATTAACTGCATTCGAGTCGCGTGTGCAGTCCGGCAGTGTCAATTATGCGTGGGCTTTGAATTCATGCTCACTTTGTGTGAAGTAAATACGCTAAGCTAAAGGCTTCCATGCGACAACCTATTAGGATTATTATTATTTTATGCTAATCTAATGCTGCTCATGTTGTGTATTTTATGGAATTGCATTAGTGCCGACATTGGGGGTAAATCTCATTACATTTCTTAAGGAAATGGGAAGTGTAAGTGTTTCCGGGACAGTCCCGGGATCCCGGTTACCAATGTCAATCCCGGTTACCGATGTCAATCCCTGACACCCACACACATAACATGCATACACATGCATACTAACACCACACACACACACACACATTTTCACTCTCACCACATATGCTGCTGCTACTGTTTATTATCTTAAGCGTGACAAACAACATTTTATTTAATTTTATAAGCTTTCAAACACACTGTCCACTTGTGACAACCAGCCCCATCGTGGGGTTGGATGTCACATAGTATGGGGTTGGTTGTCACAATGCTTGCTTGTTGCTTATTGCTTTTGTAACAAGAAGTGAAGAATGTAGCAAACAGATTCTAGAAATACCCTTTCTTTGATCATACAATATTCCTAACACAATTCTGCATTTTATGCCTTTAGAATTACATGATATTTTTAGTAAATGACAGGAAAAATGTGTATATGAGAGAGAGGCAATGAAAAAGTGCTTGGGATTTATTGTGTATTGGCAGTGGCAATGATGATAGTGACAGCCAACCCTATATTCCATGTGACAACCATCCCCAGCTATCCCCTTAATGATAATTAAAGACATGTTCCAGAACTTTGGTGACTAGTAAGTCTCTCTTTTTTTAACCTCCCGCTTTGGACTGGATGTGTCAATGTGTAGTTCATAAATGCATAATATATGAGCAGAATGACTGTCTTATTTAATTAGCCATGAAATCCCTAGTTTGAAAGTGACTGTGCACTGGGAGCTGTGCGGTGCCATTTCCCCTACATTTCCCCCATGTGGGCCAGCCCCCTAGCAATTAGAGTTCTGCCCAATGAGCTTCAGCTCCTTGCCATTTGAGTGACAGCTAGCTAGATCCACACACAGCAGCGCAAGCGAGCGAGAGAGCAATGACGTGGTGCACATATCTGCACAAATGTGATGTAGGATGCAATTTTCGGGGACCATTAGCCTTTCGGCTCATTAGCCTACTTTCAGAACTATTGGCTAGAATGTTTTTATTTAGGGGGTAGATCAGGTAGATCAGCTTTAATATTGCTGATAGATTGTGGGTTCTATCAATGTAATTGTTTGCATAAATTCCAATCCCCCATATATATATTTTTTTATATATTTGTTTCCTTCTTTATCATTTTACCCTAATCCTTCCACCCCTCCCCTAGCTGGAGTAAAATAATGGACAACAATACTTAGGCTTCTACTTTCAGTTTATACATATTATATACATTTTACAGACACAGTGTATTTTACATTACTTATATATTTTTATTTGGTTTTAGTCCGACACTTCAGCTACCCTCAACCCCTTCCATCTATCTCTAATTTCCATCAACTGTGCCGTAATGTTTCACAAAAGTTCTGAACCTTTCTATTCTCATAGTTTCTACAGATTGTAAATTAAAGATGAATATTTTTCTAAGATTAGCTTCAGCCATTCCTAAACTTGCGAACAAAAACAAGCTACAGTTACGTCATTTGACTGATGCTCTAATCCAGAGCGATTTACAGGAGCAATTACGTTTAAGTGACTTGCTCAAGGGCACATCAACAAGGGCTCTTAACCACTAGGCTACCTGCTGCCCTACATATGGGTAGTACCAAAACAAGTTATCTAATGATTCTGTCTCTTCGCAGCAAAATCTCCAGAGCTGGGATTGGTTGTATCCCTCATATACATAACATTCTATTGGTTGCAAGAATTTTGTATAATAATTAAATGGAAAAACAAACTTTTTAATCCAGTGTTGTTTTGTGTATCAGTTCATAAACCACATGCTATGGAATCGGCACATCGAAAATCTCTTCCTAATTATTTTGCGCAGCTTTCAATTTTTTGGTTATTAATGGAAACTGGTATACTTTTTTGTAATCACAATTTTCTTTAACAAATGTTGGTCTTTAATGTAGGGTCGACAGACAACTGCCTTACCTTCTTCCCCTTCCACATGCCTCTTCCAATTTGGATATAGCAGACATTTACATATATTTTTGTTAGCTGCATGTGTGACAACTCCAACAGTCATATTTATGATATCATTAACCTCTCTGCGCACACAACCGGGATGAAATTCGACAACATACAGTGATCCCTACATGTATAGTCATATTAAACATTCATGAAAATACAAGTGTCTCACATGTTTCGAAAGCCTAGAATCTTGCTAATCCAACTGCGTTGTCAGATTTTTTAAATGATTTACTGCGAAAGAATACGATGCGATTATCTGAGGATAGAGCCCCATAAAAAACTACTATTTCAACCAGCACAGACGTAACAAAATCCCAAACTGCAATAAAATAAATTGTTTACCTTTGACGTTCTTCCTCTGTTTGCAATCCCAATGCTCATTGTTACACAATGAATTGTCTTTTGTTTGATAAAATCCATTTTTATAACCTAACACGAAACATTTTGTGAACCCATTGTGTCGTGAATTCCGTCTCATTCCATTTTTGACGACACATTCAATGTAAATAATCACACGAAACGTGACTTTTCCAGTCATGTTTGGTTTCATTGCAATCAACTGGTTTGTTTGTAACACAAACTCCGGTGTTTGTAACTCCGGTGTTTGTAACACAACCAAGCCTGATGGGTCATTTCACGGGACGTATTGACTGAAAGAAACAGATTTGAAGACAACAAGTAATGACATCATTGTGCACCAATGATATGACCGCTGTTTCGTTGATTGACTGTATTTTAACCCAATGGCCACTGATTGTCTTGAAATCTAGCTGGGTAGATAGCCAATGAGCTGAGGTAAACGGCAATATGTAATGTTTTAGTGTTGGAAGACCAACCCATGTAGTAAACTACGGGGTAAAGAGGGTCATTCGCCATTGAAGTTTCATACCGGAAGGAGGAACGCATGTTACGCACAGCGTTGTTTATATATCAATCAGTATGGCGACTAAGTCAGGGAAAGCTAAATCTAAGTCTAGATATACAGATGTACAAAACATTTTAGAAGAAATTGATCGGGAAAGTGAGACAGAGATTGTTGGAGGACGATTCATTTAGCGATTCCCAAATGGAGGAATATTTTTTGAACGGAGAGGACATCGTTTTGGACTGGTAAGTTCTTCTCATGCTAATGCCGTTGTTTGAAATTAATAATATAAAATATTATTTGGGATTTTTTTAAATGTTAGTAGCAATATATAAAAATGTAATGTAATGAAATGTGAGATGTGTGTGTCTGCCGCCCCACTCCACCCCCACATGAAATAGCCTACTTGAGGCTGTTGAGGGGAGAGCAGGCCCACAACAATGGCCAAAGTGAAATGGAGAGAGTAGATACAGCTGGTCTGTTGTAATTTAATAAAGACAGTATATCTAGCTGGTCTGTCATAATATAATAGAGACAGTAGATCTAACTGAAATGCCATAAAATAAAATAGACAGTAGATCTAGCTGGTCTGTCATAATTTAAATGAGACAGTAGATCTAGCAGGTCTATAATAATATATTCAACCTTATGTTCCCTGTACTCTATATACAGTGGGGCAAAAAAGTATTTAGTCAGCCACCAATTGTGCAAGTTCTCCCACTTAAAAAGATGAGAGAGGCCTGTAATTTTCATCATAGGTACACTTCAACTATGACAGACAAAATGAGAAAAAAAATCCAGAAAATCACATTGTAGGATTTTTTATGAATTTATTTGCAAATTATTGTGGAAAATAAGTATTTGGTCAATAACAAAGTTTATCTCAATACTTTGTTATATACCCTTTGTTGGCAATGACAGAGGTCAAATGTTTTCTGTAAGTCTTCACAAGGTTTTCACACACTGTTGCTGGTATTTTGGCCCATTCCTCCATGCAGATCTCCTCTAGAGCAGTGATGTTTTGGGGCTGTTGCTGGGCAACACGGACTTTCAACTCCCTCTCAGTGTTTTTAAGTTAAGGCTATGGCAGAATACTGCCCCCTTTGGAGGAATGCGTGCCCATAGTAAACTGACAAAAAATCTGTCAAAAATGGCTAATATATGCATATAATAAATATTATTGAATAGAAAACACTCTAAAGCTTCTAAAACCGTTCAAATTATGTCTCTATGTAAAGCAGAACTCACAGGGCAGCCATTCTTCCAAACTCTTTCTGTCAGCAGAAAAGTTGGCCCAACTTTGACGTCATCGCCCCCACCCTTCCCAACCAGCTACAGATCTGGGAACAGTTCCTATCTCTTCAGCGCGATATCCTCTTTCAATGGGGCGCTTCATTGTGAAGATCGCGCGCTCCCTCACCCTTTGGCGGGAAGAAACCCTCGGGTCACGCAATAATACGTGCGCGCCTCTGTGTTTTTCTCTCTCGGTTCCAAGATCCACCAAACGATATAGGCTTGTCCTTTCGGGCTAAGGATTTTTATGTATGTTTATAACATGTTTTAGCTCGATTCTGAACTTAGTTTGACCAGTTTAGTCGACATATAATATGTAATTTTGAAGTTTTGATGCGCAACCCATAGAATTTTGGGTGCATTTCAGCCGAAATTAGTCGCGTTTGATAACCCAAAGACACACATTTGAAAGGCAAACGCTGGTTTTGGTAAGTATGACTTCTTCCACGACTTCTGATCGAACAACGGCAAAGGTAAGGGAATATTTATGTGGTTATTATGTGTTTCTGTGGACTCCGAAATAGCGGAGCCATATTGCTAATCTATGAGCGCCGTCTCATATTATTGACAAGTGAACGAATTCTGTAACGTAAAATATGTAACACAGCTGTTTTATTAAGAAGAAGTGTATCTTTCTAACTATATGTAGAACATGTATATTTAGTCAACGTTTATGATGTGTATTTCTGTTATCTGGCAGAGTTAAAATAATTTCTCCGGACATTGTAGTAGCATTTTTTGAACATGACGTTCAATGTAAACAGTGATTTATGGATATAAATGGCATATTATTGAAAAAAACATAAATGTACTGTATAACATGTCCTATTCCTGTCATCTGATGAAGATTTTCAAAAGGTTAGTGAATTATTTTTCTTTTAATCCTGCTTTTGTGATTGCATCTATTGTTCCACAAATATGGCTATGTAAATTAGCCTATCTTTTGGTGGTGGTTTGACATAAATATGTGCTATGTTTTCGCCGTAAAACATTTTAGAAATCTGACTTGCTGGCTAGATGACCAAGGTGTTTATCTTTCATTTGAGCTATTGGACTTGTTAATGTGTGGAGGTTAAATATTTCTAAGAATATTTTTGCGTTCTGTGCGCCACTGTGTCAGTTGAGCAGGGGGGGATGGTACCCCTAGAGGATGTCGCTGACTTGTCTAGTTAAATAATGTTAAAATATATGTTTTTATAAAAATAAGTAGACTGGGATATGACTCAATAAATTAAGATGCTAGCTCTCCCTTTCCTCTTTTCCTCTTTTCAACAAACGTACATGTTCATGGATACTCCCATAATTAAAACATTTACAAAGAAAATAGAAAATATCACACATTTATTGTTTTAGTTGTACTTATAAAAAATACATTCCTCTCACCTCAATGTGTCACGACTTCCGCTGAAGTTAGTTCCTCTCCTTGTTCAGGTGGCTTTCAGTGGTCTGCGTTGCCGGTTTTCTAGCCATCATCGATCCACTTTTCATTTTACATTTGTTTTGACTTGTCTTCCCACACACCTGGTTTAAATTCCATCATTTCATGTTGGGTATTTAACCCTCTGTTCCCCCCATGTCCTTGTCCGGAATTGTTTATTGTAATTTATTGTAGTTTATTGTATTGCTTGTGCACGTTATTCTGGTGTGCGACAGGTTTTGTACCCATTGATTTATTGTTCTGTTTCCGGTGGTTTTTATTATTAAACTGCGCCGTTGTAAACACAGTTTTTGCTCTCCTGTGCTTGACTTCTCTGCCGCCAGTACGCACGCCGTACACAATGTTTTGTCATGCTGACGTGAACTGACCAGGTGGATGAGTTATTTCAAAGAATTCACACAGGTCCATTTCTGTTGGTAGTAATTAGCACTGTCACAACCAACCCATGAGGCAACCAACCCCGGTATCCCCTACTTTTACCACAGCATATCGGTTTATCATTACATATACCAGAAAATTGGGTCAGACAGAGCAACGAACTATAGCTACACATTATACCCTTTTTGTTTTTCTGTAAATAAACAAACTGTACAGTTATTTCACTGATGTTCCAATCAGTCACTCAACACTCAAAACCAATGTCTGTTCCCCTTCTCTCCCCCTTCATTTCACCATTCCACCCACCTCAGGGAGGTCATTTAACTTCACCAGACATTAAAAGAAGAAAGAGTGCACAGGTAGGAGACCAATCTTTCAATATACCACATTCTCTGGATTAACAGCCAAACTTTATTTGACTATTTAGTTGTACAAATGCTCTCAAATGCTTAGTACATCCACATCATACTGTATATCTATATAACAGTACAGCATCATTCTATGTAAAAGTATATATCCTTGCCTTTAACAACTGAATGCAATCCAGGATCACCACCCTGGTTCCTCATCCACTGTTCGGAGGTCCCTACAAATGAATAGAACGGTAACACAGCATGGTAATTCAGCTTCTGTAAGTACAACCTCTTACCATACTGGGCATAGAAACATGTGGAACCATTGAAAATGCATAGAAAGTGCTGCATCGTCATAGCATCTGAGTACATGTTGTTTATGATTGTTAGTCATGAATCAGTTTTATTGCAACATCTGAACTTGACAACAGCTTAGCCTTATCCGTTGATATTCTGATGTTTATACGGGCATGAATTTATATTTCTTGTGCGTGATCATACTTTGACCAATGATCATTTTGTTTGTCCATGTTCTTACCATATTGGATAAAGAAGAGTGTATTATGTGACTGATATATGTAAAACTGATCTGTCCCTTTTTTCCTATCTAGGCCAAGAGAGCACTGTTTCCCTTCAACCAATCAGTGGGCTCAATCACAGGTATGTACACCAATCACAGCTCAATGGAATCTTTCTGAATCCTTTAGACATGACTATCTGGTAAAGGGGATGGTGTTGTCTCTCTAACTTTGTGTTTTTGTTGTTAAGATTAAGGTTTTGTGACGCAGGTTTTGTGACGCAGGCCTGACCTTTCACACTTATATAATAAACCATCTTTCCCTAAACCTCTTTGTTGATCTTTACTTCAGAATCTGAGGAGGATGACAATGATGAGGAGGAAGAGGAGGAAGAAGAAGCTGAGCAGGAAAGCGAGGAAGGAGAGAGAAGAGATCAGGCAAACACTGCTGGAGAGAGCAGTACAGGAGGCAGCCATTGTGGTGTGAAGAAGTCTGTCTTCAAAGTCACCTGTGGAGCCATCAATGGAATGCTACATAAGGATCGGTTTGCATCAGGTACAAATTTTACTGGAGACACTTTTACATGTTGGCAACCCTCTTTCTCTGGCTGCACTTCAAATACTGACCCCACTTAGTGCTTTTATCAAGCAGAAAACCCTTTTCAGCAGACCCACAAGGTCTGCCATGAGAGGTGACTGTATCGTTCCCTTAAGGAAAAGCACCTTCAGTCAGATGGCTTTCACTGTGAGAGCTTCCCATGTCTGGAACTCACTGCCTTTAGACACACGTAACTGTGCAACACTCAACCTGTCTGTAGTTTGTGAGGTGTGTAGATTTTCTTTGTTCATTTTCTGTCTTTTGTTTGGTTGCTTATTGTGTTATTGCTCTGTCTGTCTGCATACTAAGAGTTAGTTGTCATGTGTTGCTCTCTGCTCTGTATGTGCTCATTGTCTGTACTGCCCAGAGACAGCGGTAGAAAGTTTGCCTACTGGCTAAAACCGTCACTTTTACTGAAAATTTCCCTGCAAACATAAACGTAATAAAGTAAATGACAAACCGTTAGCTATTGTTGACAATACACTACATGTTATTTTACCATAGCCCCATGTCACTCTGGTCAGCTGTAATGCGCCAAATGTAATGTATATTAAGGTTATAGTAGGGTTTCATTTGAGTTTGTCCTTCTGCCCCTATCTTCTCTGTTGCCCCAGGGTCGTGTGGAAAGAGCATCCGAACGGAGCAGCGCTGGATGACCCCGGTGGAGTTTTTGACGGGGGGGTCAAATCTGGAAGATCCCTCCTGGAAGAAAGACATCCAGTGGGACGGGAAACCACTCAGCCTCCTCATAGAGGTACAGACGGAAAGAGAACACAGAGAGAGAGAAAGAAAGATGAGAGAGAAAAAATGTGTGTTTGGCACCTACCAACCTACTGTACAAGGAATGGTTTAAGATAGTCTGCAAGGTCTTTAAGGACCTGTGGTGAAAACATTTGCTGTCTTCAAAGACATTTTACTAGTACTACTACTGTCTTTGTTTGTTTCTCATTTCCAGAGTAAGATCTTGGTCATCCACTCTCTCCTGTGTAAGTGCAAGCTGTGCAGCTCCACGGCCAAAGACAGGGTACGTTTCTCCCTCGACCCTCAGGAACATGGTGGCACCCACTTACCAATCAGCAAATTACATTGGTTAAACGAATGCTTCAGTTGTAATAATGAAATTCCAAGATGTTTCTTAACATCACTGTATAGGGAATGAATGAATGACATTTTCATGTCAAATCATCAGTCGGCAACCCATCCCTTACAGGATTAATTGACACATAAACAAGCATTACAATGATTCACAGTGATAATTCAGTGATAATTCTTCTGGTGTTCTGCGCAGTGTGCAATGCATAAATAATGAAAAATAAATCAGTACATAATAGTAGATAAGGTTTTTCAAGCAATAATAATAATAATAACCCTTGATCTGTAAAAATTATACATAAATACAGAAAAATTCAACAGAAGGTGTTTCAACCTGATCTTGCACAAAGAGAATATTCAAGTGTGAGATCAGAGAGATCAGAGAGAAGACTGTGAGACAGCCCTACAGACAATCTATACACATATGTGCACTTTGCTATATAAGAGCTAAATACTTTTAGAATGTAATTATAGGTTGCTCTTTTTCTTTTATTCCAGGCTTTATCGAAAAATTCAGAGAACAGAAATACACAATGTACAAAAAAACATTTCAGTTTCTCCTCATCACTCAGCCACATATTGCCAGGGTAAATCTGGTGGGTTCCTGAAATAAGGACAAGTGTATATATATCGTGGTAGAAAGTGCAATGGATGATAAAATGAATGTTATTCTCTGTTTCTTGAGGTCACAATAGTTACATCGTTTTTCCTCATCCATTATCCCGACCTGTTTCAATACGCAGGGGAAATATCTCTGGTCTTACACATGGCGATCTCTTGCTTTTAGGTAGGTTGTACATAATATACTGTATCTCTCACACACAAATTCACCCTTAATCAAACAAAAGGTTCTCAATTTGGGTTTATGAATCATCTCCCCCACCCATTTATTTTCATATTGCGTCATCAGTTGTTTTTAAATAGTATCTATATCTCCGTTAATTTGGTCTTCGCACAAATGTTAAAAGTCAGACCGCTGGAAAAGGTTCGACATTTTGGTTGCCCAGGCTCCTCCTATGAACAGATCCCATTGAAAACTTTTCTGGCAAAAGGCATATCCAACAGTCTATTCCAAAGTCTCAATATGCACGCCTTCCATCTCACGTCACAGGGATCCCAGCCCATGTCCCCAGTTAAGGCCAAATATTAATGCCAAATATGTATAATTGCTAATACATTCAAGAATGTCTTCACCACCACAAAATTGAAAATCAATTGACTGGACGTAATAACATTTTCCGCAGGTTTTGTTCAGTTTCTGCCATAAAAATACATCAGCATTTCATCATCATATCCTACTCCAGTATTTAACTGTTTCATTTATTTTGCCAAATCATTCATAAACATAGCAAACAGAGTTGGTGATAAGGCATGTCCTTGTTTTACACCCGAGGGTGTGGGAAACCAATCTGTACGATATTCGTTAACACACAAACAGGCAGTTGGTGCTTGTTTGTTTCCAATTCCTTCTCACCTTCCTCTCTTCTCTGTCTTGGCAGCATGATCAGGATAACGATGACGACTGCTTCATCTGTAGAAGCCAGGGCAGCTTGATATGCTGTGATGAGTGTCCTCGCTCCTTCCATCAGAGATGTCATCTTCCTAATGTGGATGATGCTATCCTGGGGTGAGAAGAGTTGAGGGTTGATGAGAGACAGAGTGAGACAAAGAGATTGATATAAGAGAGGTATGTTTGTTCTGTGTAAACTTAGCTGTCAGCTTTTTGTGCACTATTGAAATGTGTGCGTGTGTGTGTGTAATCACAGGGATGATTGTCCGTGGATGTGTACATTCTGTGTACTGAGGGCCAGTCAGTCGTGGCGCTACCCCAAACAAATGACCTACCAGGAAGCCTTAACCTGCCGAATCTCAGACCACCAACTGGTGAGGAGCCTGAATGAATGACTTCTATCATTGGTCCAACTACCTCCAATTGCCTGTCCATTATAAGCATCACCATATATTTGACATTAAATAATTATTCAGAATTAAATGTAAACAATATTTGACCAGTCACATAAAGGTGTGTTTACTCTGACAGGAATGCCAGTACCTCCTGCTGTGTCTGTACAATGCGGACGAGGAACACATCGCTGTGGCAGATCCTTGCATCAATGTCAGTTTGCTTGGTTCTCTCTCTCTCTCTGTGTGTGTGTGTGTGTGTGTGTGTGTGTGTGTGTGTGTGTGTGTCAAATTTCACATATCTCCGTCTGTATGTTTCATTGCCAGGTGAGAAACTACACCAGTGTGATAAAAAACCCTATATGGCTGGACAGGGTTGTGGAGAAGCTGCAGCAGAATCTCTACCAGTCGGTGCAACACTTTGTGTCTGATGTGTTGCTTATCTTCACCAACTGTGCCACATTTAACAGGGTAAGACTGCACTACTGCAGTATCCAATGTGAAGACTTAGGGCAACATTTTTTTGAACAAATCTTGGAATTGTGCTAATGCATGAATAACACTTTAACAATGTGTCTTTTTTTAATCCATAACAAATAGGAATTAGGCTAAATGAGTTGTGTTTTATGCATTACTAGTTTATTATGTTTTCTATACAAATGTGCCTGTCTTTTTTTAATGAAGGACAATGCAGAGTTCCGTGGGATGGGTGAACAATTGAAGGATCTATTTGAGAGAGAGTTCAAGAGTACATTCAGCATCCAACTTCAGCATCCAACTGCATCCAACAGCCAGTAGAGCCTTCATCAAGTCTGTACTGTTATCTCACTATGAGACAACAGGAAATATTCACCATGCCCTGGTCTTTCTATACAGCCTTCATACAGACTTGCATGTACATTATTATCCATCTAGTCCTTTCATGAATTTCTTTCATTCGTTCTAGCAGTCAAAATGGGTGTGTGATGATAATTGAAATTGAATGATGGTGATAACATTGCATTTCACACAGTAAATGTTGCTTTGCTAACTTCTCATACAAGATCCTTAGAATTCCTCACCTTCCAGGTTCTTACTTCAGGTTAGGCCTCACTAGATTCATGTCCAGGGATTCTAGCAAAAATAAACTCATGAATTTCTAAAACATTGTACAACATAGTACTTGTTTGACTGTGTAGGCTACCAGAATGTGGTTCTGTTGAGGAGAATATCATCAGACAGAGCAGCAGCGCCCTCTTCAGGGCAGTTAGGTCAGCGGGTGCTTTGGGTCTCTGCCCTCATGCAGGACCTGCATACGCTGCTAATGTAACAGTTGTTAAAGTACTGTGTGAATTTCACCAGGTTCATATATTAATATGGCATGTTGATTTGTTATTATGCATGCCTGCATCCTGGGAGTAGGGGAGTGTGTACTTACATTTGCCCTGCGTGCTCGTGCTCAAATCATTTTGATGTGCTATGAGAGGTAGGCACGTTTTTTCTGTCGTCTTCAGAAAAATGTGATTATTTTAAGCACAAAGTCATACACACTGTTTTGTTCATGAATAATGTTGTATATTTAGATGTTACTCATACGTTGATGGTTTTGTTAAGATGCACCTGTAACTACTTTTTAGGATGATATTAACATTATGAATTCAACATATGGTTCATAGCTAGCTAAGGTATTAGCAGGCTATTGTATGTGTGAACGATGGCGAGCTCCTCGAATGATCCTAGTCCCTTGTGTTGTGCATCTGTTGTAGAAAGAGGTGACGATTCGCTGAACAAATGTGCTCTACAAATGTTTTATTTCCTTTTGGATGCAGGTATGCGGTTTTATATATGTAAAATATATGTTATGTGTGGATGCATAATAAGGAGAGGCTGTACTAATTTTTGTATTCTAAAATAATTTTGATGCGCGATGAGAGAAAGAGGCGACGATTCTCAGAACGTATGTGGCTCTACAAATGTTTTCTTTTCTTTTGGATCCAGATGCAGGATGCAGAGAGTGAATTCTGCTTAATTAAAACAACCTGATCTCCAAAGTCCACATCTATAGTCTCACATACAGCCCGGAATCAAACCAGGGTCTGTAATGACACCTCTAGCGCTGAGATGCAGTGCCTTAGACCGCTGCGCCACTCGGATCATTTTTGGATGATCATCTCTCTCATTGAATCAACAGAGGTGTGTTTCTCTTTGCAAATATCTCAATCCTTTTCTCTTTTTTAACCTTTATTTAACTAGGCAAGTCAGTTAAGAACAAATTCTTATTTACAATGACGGCCTAGGAACAGTGGGTTAACAGTCTCGTTCAGGGGCAGAACGACAGATTTTTTACCTTGTCAGCTCAAGGATCCCCGATCAAGCAACATTTCGGTTACTGGCCAAACGCTCTAACCACTAGGCTACCTGCCGCCCCAAAACATCCTTTAAGAATTTAAAAGTAATCCTCGAAGTAATCATCTCGTTTTTCAAAAGTATCTGTAATCTGATTACAATACTTAAGCTGGTAACGTTACGGATTATAGTTACCGGTTTACATACGGATTATATGTAATCCGTTACATGTAAGGGATTACAAAAAACAGTAACTGTAATCTGTTACTCCCCAATCCTGACATTAGGCTATAACTATCTCTGAAATATGAATAGCATTACTACACAGCACAGACCATACACGTATCGTTACTAGCTAGCCAGCCAGCTAATGTTACCTAGCTAGCTAACAGTACACTTTAACTTAAAATGAAAACGATTTTCTGACAAAATTAGAAATGTATAATATCTGAAAATGTAGCTAGCTAGACTCTCTTACCCATATACATGGATGGACGCTTCTCCCTCTCTGTCACAGATGCCCTTAGTTTGAAGATGTGAACATTCTGTGTGTTCTCTTTTCGACTCTGTCTGCAAATTGCAATCAAACACCATAATTTTCTCCATCTCCTATCATACTATAATTCCACTGATTTCAGAACTCGGTCCTCCGGAAAGTGGAGAGCAACACTTATGCAGTTCTACTACTTGATATCTTTCAAAAAAGCAGTGTTAGAAAGGATTACCTACACATACTGACCAGCTAATATTATAGACAGAAGTGTGCTACATTGAAGACCAATCCGAATCTCTCGGCATGTCCAGCCCACTCATTATCTCAGCCAATCATGGCTACCGGGAAGGTTGCTGGCTTTTTCCATGGCTAAACCACCTAGGCTGAAAGTTCACATGTTCCAGAAGGCATTTCTACTCAAAAAACGCATTTAAAAAAAATAAAAGTTTATGTTCAAAGGGTGCTCCTGTGAAGTAGTGATACGCAACATACGCCTAACTTCCTGAAACGAGTCACATATTGCAGCCTAAATGTAATTCTATTAAGTTAATTACATGTTTCAAATGCAGAAGACTTAGAAGGTGAGCATACTTTGCAAAGGGGCCCAACTTTGTGTGGCATGTTGATTCCTATGTTGGTTACACAGACCTTTGGCCCCCTCATCCTATTCTAACCACCTCTCGCCAGCTTTGTTTTCATGTTACCTGATGAAATTGCTGTATAATATGATCCTGTTGCCATCTAATGCACATTCAAATATCATAAATCAACACTGCAGAGCTCTCCCTGTCCTCTGCCGTGCCTTGATTGAATTACTGTTGATGACATCTGGAAATGTGCATGTACACCCTTGCCCATCTACTGTTCCTAATCCCAATTCTGACCTGTGCTCTGATACCTGCTTCACTGATTTCTGCTCTCGTAAAGGTTGGGTTTTCTGCACGTTAACACAAGAAGCTTATTACCTAAAATGGTCAATTGAAAGTGTGGGTTCACAGCTCCAATCCAGATGTGTTGGTCATGACTGAGATGTGGTTAAGAAAGAGTGTTTTGAATACTGACGTTAACCTTTCTGGCTATAACCTTTTTCGGCAAGACAGATCTTCCAAAGGTGGGGGAGTGGCAATCTTTACCAAGGATCACATTCAGTGCTCAGTTGTCTCTCCCCAAACAATTAGATTTGCTGGTTTTAAGCATTACACTTTAAAATAGCTCTTCGATGACTGTTGCGGGGTGTTATCATCCTCCATCAGCACCGGCTTGTACCCTAGCTGCCCTAAGCTCACTCCTGGCCCCTTACACTAAGTCTGAATTTGTCCTGCAAGGTGTCCAAAACTGGGGCATGCTTAAACCACCTGACCAAGTCCTAAAGCAATGGGACTCCCTAAATCTTTCTCAGATTATTACCAATCCTACAAGGTATGACTCCAAACACCCAGAAAATGCTACTCTCCTCGATGTTATCCTCACAAATAGTCCTGATAGGTACCAGTCTGGTGTTTTCTGTAATGACCTTAGTGACCACTGTTTTACAGCCTGTGTTCGTAATGGCTGCTCAGTGAAACAACCTGTCCTGATTTGTCATAGACTCTTGCTAAAAACTTTAATGAGCAAGCCTTCCTTCATGACCTGGCCTCTGTAAATTGGTATAGAATCAGCTTGATCCCCTGTGTCGAAGATGCTTGCATTTGGTGAAAGGCACGGCACATGCATACTCAGGCTGACTGGCTCTCGTTCAGGCAAATGAGAATTAAGTGCACGCAGGCTATCCGGAAAGCCAAAGTGAGTTACTTTAAGGAGCAGTTCTCACTCTGTGGGTCTAACCCCAAGAAGTTCTGGAAAACGGTTAACTTCTTTGGGATAGGGGGCAGCATGTTCACTTTTGGATGAATAGCGTGCCCAGAGTGAACTGCCTCCTACTCAGTCCCAAATGCTAATATATGCATAGAAAACACTCTGAAGTTTGAATGATGTCTGTGAGTATAACAGAACTCATATGTCAGGCAAAAACCTGAGAAAAAATCCAAACAGGAAGTGGGAAATCTGAGGTTTGTAGTTTTTGAACTCAGCCCCTATCGAATTCACAGTGGGATATGTGTTATGTTGCACTTCCCAAGGCTTCCACTAGATGTCAACCATGCTTCTCCTGTGAAGGGGGGCCGGATGGGAGCTGTTTGACTAAGGGGTTTGCCAGCAGCCCTGTTCTCAGTCACGCGCATTTCACATGATCTCTCGTTCCATTGCTTTTCTACAGACAATGGAATTCTCCGGTTGGAACATTATTGAACATTTATGATAAAAACATCCTAAAGATTGATTCTATACTTAGTTTGACAAGTTTCTTCGACTTGTAATTTAACTTTTTGAACTTTTTGTCTGACTGGACCTGAACGAGCTTTTGGATAAAAATAAGCTATTTGGACATAAATGATGGACATTATCAAACAAAACAAACATGTATTGTGGAACTGCGATTCCTGGGAGTGAATTCTGATGAAGATCATCAAAGGTAAGTGAATATTTATAATGCTATTTATGACTAATGTTGACTGCGCAACATGGCTGTCACGAATATTACCGAAGGTGACTCCCCTTCTTGTTCGGGTGGCGCTCGGCGGTCGTCGTCGCCGGTCTACTAGCTATCGCCGATCCGTTGTTCTGTGTTCCTTTGGTTTTGTCTGATTGGTATTACCTGTTTCTTGTTTGGTTGTTAGGGGAGGGTTATATATAGTTCGTTCAGCCCGCTTCTGTTTCGTGCGGGCTTGTTAGTCTGTTTTGTTGTTTGAGTGTATTTTGTTTGTATTTGGGTTTCACGCTGTCCGTTTATATTTCTGATAATTTGTTTTTCTACTTTTGGTTCATGTTATGTTTCCGGGACATTAAAGCGTGTTTTTTCCCACATCTTTTTCTCTCTGCGCCTGACTCCACACCTCCTCACTCATTTCTCGTAACAGAAGCCCGCACCACGATATGGAGTCAGCAGGAGCAGCGACCACTCCTTTTCCTACTATGGAGGAGAGAGTCCTTCATCACACGTCTATCCTCCTTCGCCTAGGATCAGCGATGGATCAGATGATGGAGAGGATGGATCGATGGGAGAGGAATGGTCTCCCTACTACCCCACCGACCCTCCCACCAGCAACTCTACCATCTCCCCCATCTGGATCCGGTTCCAGCGCTCTGCGTATTACGCCTCCGAGGGAGGACGATGGAGCAGCGACGGGGTGCCAGGGATTCCTGCTTCAACTAGACCTCTACCTGGCCACCGTTCGGCCGGCTCCCTCAGAAGAGGAGAGAGTGTGGGTTCTCATCACATGCCTTACCGGTAGAGCCCTGGAGTGGGCTAATGCGGTCTGGAACGGGCCCGACTCAGCGAAGGACAATTACCCGGAATTCACCCGCCGTTTCAGGGCCGTGTTCGATCACCCTCCAGAAGGTCGAGCGGCGGGTGAGAGATTGTTCCATCTCAGACAGGGGACGAGGAGCGCGCAGGACTTCGCGCTGGAGTTCCGGACCTTGGCCGCTGGAGCAGGGTGGAACGACAGGGCCCTGATAGACCATTACAGATGTAGCCTGAGAGAGGACGTCCGTAGGGAGCTGGCCTGTCGGGATACTACACTTAGCCTGGATGGACTGATAGACCTGTCGATCCGGTTGGACCATCTGCTAGCTGCTCGCGGACGTTCTGAAAGGGTCCTGTCAGTTCTACCTCCTGACCCTCCTGCTCCTATCCCTATGGAGCTAGGAGGGACCGCGTCTAGGGAGATCAGAGGAGGAAGCTCCTCCTGTACCAGTTGTGGCGGGAGAGGGCACACGTCTGGTCGGTGCTGGAGGAATTCATCTGGGAATCGAGAGGGCAGGCAGAACACTCCTCGGTCACCCCAGGTGAGTAAGCACCACACTCTCACAGAGTTTCCTGTTGGTCACATGTTCCTATTAATTTGTTTCCTTAATTATTCTCCTTCTCTCCAGCATAAGGCACTGGTAGATTCAGGCGCAGCTGGAAACTTTATAGATCGTGGACTCGCTCAGAGGTTGAGGATTCCGTTAGTAAAAGTAGACCCCCTTTTGCCGTGCACTCTTTAGATAGTCGACCATTAGGGTCAGGGCTGGTGAGGAAAGCCACAATTTCGTTGGAGATGATTACGCAGGGGAATCACAAGGAGCGAATTAGTTTGTTCCTTATCGATTCACCTGCGTTTCCAGTGGTACTGGGGATTCGCTGGCTAGCTATTCATAATCCTACGATTTCGTGGAAACAGGGAACTCTACAGGGGTGGTCTGATGAGTGTTCAGGCAAGTGTGTAGGGGTTTCCATCGGTGCGACAACGGTGGAGAGTCCAGACCAGGTTTCCACCGTGCGCATTCCAGCTGAGTATAACGATTTGGCTATCGTTTTCAGTAAAAAGAAGGCGACCCAATTACCACCCCATAGGCAGGGGGATTGTGTGATAAACCTCCAGGGTGACGCTGCACTCCCCAGGAGTCATGTGTATCCTTTGTCCCAGGAGGAGACGGTGGCTATGGAAACTTATATCACCGAGGCTCTGGGACAGGGGTACATTCGGCCCTCCATGTCACCTGTCTCTTCGAGTTTCTTTTTTGTGAAGAAGATGGTGGTTTACGTCCGTGTATTGATTATAGAGGTCTAAAGTCCATCACGGTGGGTTTTAGTTACCCACTACCTCTCATTGCTACGGCAGTGGAATCATTTCACGGAGCGCAGTTCTTCACCTAACTTGATCTCAGGAGTGCTTATAATCTGGTGCGTATTCGGGATGGAGATGAGTGGAAAACTGCATTTAGCACTACTTCTGGCCATTATGAGTACCTCGTCATGCCATACGGTTTAAAGAATGCTCCAGCTATATTTCAATCCTTCGTGGATGAGATTCTCAGAGACCTGCACGGACAGGGTGTAGTGGTGTATATTGACGATATTTTGATCTACTCCGCTACACGCACTGCGCATGTATCTCTGGTGCGCAAGGTTCTTAGACGACTGCTGGAGCATGACCTGTATGTGAAGGCGGAGAAATTTGAGTTTTCCAAGCAATCAGTTTCCTTCCTGGGTTATCGCATTTCCAGCTCTGGGTTGGTAATGGAGGGTGACCGCGTAAAGGCCGTGCGTAATTGGCCGACTCCGACCACGGTAAAGGAGGTGCAGCGGTTCTTGGGGTTTGCCAATTACTACCGGAGGTTTATCCGGGGTTTTGGCCAGGTAGCTGCCCCTATTACCTCACTGCTGAAGGGGGGGCCGGTGCGTTTACAGTGGTCAGCAGAGGCGAACGGAGCTTTTCATAAGTTGAAGGCGATGTTTACTGAGGCGCCGGTGTTGGTGCATCCGGACCCTTCTTTGGCGTTTATAGTAGAGGTGGACGCATCCGAGGCTGGGGTTGGAGCGGTGCTCTCACAGCGTTCGGGTGCGCCACCGAAGCTCCGCTCCTGTGCCTTTTTTTCGAAGAAGCTCGGGCCAGCGGAGCGGAATTATGATGTGGGGGATAGGGAGTTGTTGGCTATGGTTAAGGCCCTGGCTTGAGGGGGCTAAGCACCCTTTCCTTATCTGGACTGACCACCGTAACCTGGAGTATATCCGATCAGCTAGGAGACTGAATCCTCGTCAGGCAAGGTGGGCCATGTTTTTCACCAGATTTTGTTTCACTATCTCGTATAGACCAGGTTCCCTCAACACTAAGGCCGACGCGCTGTCAAGACTCTATGACACTGAGGACAGGTCCATCGATCCTACTCCCATCATTCCGGCAGCTAAGCTGGTGGCACCAGTAGTATGGGATGTGGACGCGGACATCGAGCGGGCGCTAAGGGAGGAACCTGCGCCTCCACAGTGTCCGGAGGGTCGTAGGTACGTGCCTACCCTGGCTGTTCGTGATCAATTGATTCGATGGGCTCATTGTCTACCCTCGTCGGGTCACCCAGGTATTTTTAGGACAGTGCGAGGTCTTGAGAGGAAGTACTGGTGGCCCACTTTGAGGAGGGATGTGTGATTCTATGTTTCCTCCTGTTCGGTGTGCGCCCAGAGTAAGGCTCCTAGACACCTGCCAAGAGGTAAATTACAACCTCTTCCCGTTCCACAACGGCCGTGGACCCATCTATCGGTGGATTTTCTTACTGACCTTCCCCCCTCTCAGGGTAACACAACGATCCTGGTCGTTGTGGATCGGTTCTCTAAGTCCTGCCGTCTTATCCCATTGCCCGGTCTCCCTATGGTCCTACAGACTGCGGAAGCTCTTTTCACCCATGTCTTCCGGCACTACGGGGTGCCCGAGGATATAGTTTCTGATCGGGGCCCCCAGTTGATCTCCCGTGTTTGGAGGGCATTTATGGAACGTCTGGGGGTCTCGGTCAGCCTGACCTCAGGGTATCACCCGGAGAGTAATGGGCAGGTGGAGAGAGTGAACCAGAAGGTGGGTAGGTTTCTGCGGTCGTATTGCCAGGACCGGCCAGGGGAGTGGGCGAGATATATTCCCTGGGCAGAAATAGCCCAGAACTCACTAAGGCACTCCTCTACCAACATGTCACCATTTGAGTGCGTGTTGGGGTACCAGCCAGTCCTGGCACCGTGGCATCAGAGCCAGACTGAGGCTCCTGCGGTGGAGGAGTGGGTGCAGCGCTCTAAGGAGACCTGGAGGGCTGTCCAAGAGTCATTACGCCAAGCGAGTATAAGGCAGAAGAAGAGCGCTGACCGTCACCGCAGTGAGGCCCTCGTGTTTGCACCTGGGGACAGGGTCTGGCTCTCGACCCGAAACCTGCCCCTCCGCTTGCCCTGCCGGAAGCTGGGTCCGCAGTGTATAGGGCCATTTAAAGTCCTGAGGAGAATAAACGAGGTTTGTTATCGATTATTACTTCCTTCGTATTATCGTATTAACCCCTCGTTTCATGTGTCTCTTCTCAGGCCGGTGGTAGCTGGTCCCATGCAGGAAGGTGAGGTTCCGGAGGTTCCTCCGCCCCCTCTGGACATCGAGGGGTCCCCGGCGTACAAGATACGAGCTATTCTGGACTCGAGACGCCGGGTGAGGGGCTTGCAGTACCTCGTTGACTGGGAGGGGTACGGTCCGGAGGAGAGGTGCTGGGTTCCGGTGAGGGATATTCTAGATCCATCTATGTTGAGTGAGTTCCATCGCCTCCGTCCGGATCGCCCAGCGCCTCGGCCCCCGGGTCGTCGCCGAGGCCGGCGTCGGCGCGCTGCGGAAGCTGCGCGTCAGGGGGGTACTTTCACGAATATTACCGAAGGTGACTCCCCTTCTTGTTCGGGTGGCGGTCGTCGTCGCCGGTCTACTAGCTATCGCCGATCCGTTGTTCTGTGTTCCTTTGGTTTTGTCTGATTGGTATCACCTGTTTCTTGTTTGGTTGTTAGGGGAGGGTTATATATAGTTCGTTCAGCCCGCTTCTGTTTCGTGCGGGCTTGTTAGTCTGTTTTGTTGTTTGAGTGTATTTTGTTTGTATTTGGGTTTCACGCTGTCCGTTTATATTTCTGATCATTTGTTTTTCTACTTTTGGTTTATGTTATGTTTCCGGGACATTAAAGCGTGTTTTTTCCCACATCTTTTGCTCTCTGCGCCTGACTCCACACCTCCTCACTCATTTCTCGTAACAATGGCAGATATTTCATTTGGCTGGTTTGGGCTCTGAGCGTCTTTCTCAGATTATGCTTTTTCCGTAAAGTTGTTTTGAAATCTGACACAGCGGTTGCATTAAGGAGAAGTGTATCTAAAGTTCCATGCATAACACTTGAATTTTCATCAACATTTATAATGAGTATTTCTGTGAATTCATGTGGCTCTCTGCAATATCACTGCATGTTTTGGAACTACTGAACATAACACAGCAATGTAAAATAAGATTTTGGGATATACATATGAACTTTACCGAACAAAACATACATGTATTGTGTTACATGAATTCCTATTTGTGCTATTTGTGACTCCTCTCTTTGGCTGGAAAAATGGCTGGGTTTTTCTGTGAGTTGGTGGTGACCTAACATAATCGTTTGTGGAGCTTTCGCTGTAAAGCATTTTTGAAATCAGACACTGTGGCTGGATTAAGGATACTTTTATCTTTAAAATGGTGCCCAATACTTGTATGTTTGAGAAATTAGATTTATGAGATTTCTGTTGATTTGTATTTAGCGCCCCGCTAGCGAAACCCCAGTCCTAGACAGGTTGAAGACCTGGAGAATAAACCCTCCTCACAGCTGCCCATGTCCCTTAAAGTTGATGATTTAGTTGTTACTGACAAGAAGCACATGGCTGAACTCTTTAATCACCACTTCATTAAGTCAGGATTCCTATTTGACTCAGCCATACCTCCTTGCCCGTCCAACATTTCCTCATCTCCCACCCCTTCTAATGCGACTAGCCCCGATCTCTCTCTTTTTCCCTTGCCCCGCTACAAAGTTTCTCCCTCCAGGTGGTCACTGAGGCCGAGGTGCTAAAGCAGCTTCTTAAACTTGACCCCAAAAAACATATCAGATGGTTTAGACCCTTTCTTCTTTAAGGTTGCTGCCCCTATCATCGCCAAGCCTATCTCTGACCTTTTTATCCTGTCTCTCCTCTCTGGGGAGGTTCCCATTGCTTGGAAGACAGCCACGGTTAGTCCTTTATTTAAAAGGGGAGCTCAAGCTGATCCCAACTATTTCTATTTTTGCCCTGTTTTTCAAAAATGTGGGAAAAACTTGTCAATAATCAACTGACTGGCTTTCTTTATGTCTGTGGTATTCTCTCTGGTATGCAATCTGGTTTCCGCTCAGGTTATGGATGTGTCACTGCAACCATTGCCCTTATTCAAAGGAATGTTGTGCTGCTATTTTTATTGACTTGGCCAAAGCTTTTGATATGGTAGACCATTCCATTCTTGTAGACCGGCTAAGGAGTATTGGTGTCTCTGAGGGGTCTTTAGCCTGGTTTGCTAATGACCTCAAAGAGTGCAGTGTATTAAGTTAGAACATCTGCTGTCTCTGCCACTGCCTGTCACCAAGCATGTTTCCAAGGCTCGATCCTAGGTCCCACGCTCTTCTCAATTTACATCAACAACATAGCTCACTCATCCATTTATATGCAGATGAAACTGGCCAACAAGCTTTCTCTGCCCTTAATGGACACATATAGGAATTGTAAAATTCCCATGACAGGGACACATTCCGGACAAACATTAAGATGTGACTTGAAATTAAAAATAAACATATTTCACCCCCCAAAAACGTTACAGAGGGACTTTAGACTTTTTTGACTCAAGTCCTCCTCTTTCCCAGAAGGCAGCATGAATCCTGGGACTCACAGTTGGTCGGATTCTGGACTTTCCTCTTCTGACTGGGATTGGACTGGGTGGATGTGCTGGGCTGCTCCTCCTCAGCACCCCACTTCTCTCTTTCTGTTTACTATTTTTCCTTCTTGTCTTCTCCTCTTCTACTTCCTCTGAAGCCTTCTTCTTATCCTCCTCCTCTTTCTCCTCTTCCTCCTCCTCTTTCTCTTTCTCCTCCTCTTCTCCTTCAGCTGAAGCCTTCTTTTTATCCTCCTCTTCCTTCTCCACATTCTTTGGCAGTTTCTCATAGAATGTGAACGACCCTGCATGGGATTGGAGGCTAAATTTAGTAAACCATGCAACCTAAATAATTTACAACTAATTAAAACAATTAGAATATAAATTTGACAGGGCATTGAACCTCAACTTCTAAGCATCCACCATTGTGGCTACATTTATATTAAACTAGGAAGTAGAATTATATACTGATATTAACTTATGCAAACGAATGCCATAATAATACAATAATAAGAGTGAAGACTCCAGAACTGACCGTCCAGCAGGTGGTTTCGGAGCAGGCGTAACGTGGGGTACTGCTGCAGGAGGTGGTCCCTGAACACACAATTCCAGAACACCTTGATGCTGTTGGGAGTCTTTGCCTCCACCCAGTCCAACACCTGGTACACACCCTTCTCCCTCACCTCCTTACTCCTCATCCCAATCAGCTTCTGCAGGAGGGGTCAAATACAGAACTATGGTCCAATTTGTGAGGGTTGTCAAATTAAGGCTGGAGTGGAGTGATAGACTTGATTCTCTAGAAGCAACCACCACCTCAATAAGTTCCTGTGACAGGCAGGAATTTATGGACACACATCAGGCCTTATGAATCAATGATCATCAACTCCAATTTCCACTCGTACAATAACATTTTGAGACCTGTTACTTGCTAGCAATAGGACAGTAACTGGTGTTAGTGTACACAGTACACTCAAGAGCATATAAAATAGGGTAAATACTTTTACCAAATCAATTCTGTAGACTACAATTTGTTTTGTTACACAGATTAATCAGGGTTTTATTCAGTAGAGTATAGTAGAGCACAGTATGATACAGTTTACTTCAGTAGAGTACAGTTGAGAACAGTAAAGTACAGTAGAGTTTAATACATTAGAGTACAGTACAGTAGAGTTTAATTCAGTAGAGTACAGTTTAGTTATTTACTTTTATTTACTGTACTGTACTCTACATTACTGCACTGTGCTGTCCAAACCTGTGAAACATAGATGTCTATGATTGGTTCAGATTTCTCAACCTATCATAGACATCTGTCAATGTTTGGGCCAAACCCGGACAGGACCAAATCTGAACTATTTGTAGACGTCTATGTTTAGGCCAAATAACGGCCTGCCCTGACTAGATGTCTGTGGACGTTGAAATCAAGGCCAGTACAGACCGGAACAAATTTGAACCAAACATTGACGTCTGTGATTGGTTCCGATTTAGTCCAATCCAGAACCCCTCCCCAATTAAAAAGGGGACAAAACGGACAAAAAAAACAAACATCTAAAAAACGTCGGCGTGGGTCCGTGGTTGGTAGGATGGAATTTAGCGCTGCTTGCTTAAACTGAGTGGGCGGGTGTGTGTATAGAAATGTAGCAGTCCAGTCTACTGCTCTCACCTTGTCGGAGCTGGTTAAGAAATGTGTGTGGTTGCTCCATGCACGACATCTCTGTCCTACTACAGTGGAAAAACCGCAGTAACTCCTCATCTGTCAGAAAATTTAACGGCTCCATTGGCGCAGATGCAACTGCAACTCTTCAATACAGTTTTCTTTGACGAAAAAAAAACTATATTTACCAGGTCACTGAATATTATTAATAGTTTAATAATGAACGATCCGGTTCATTTTGGGTTGCATATATATATTCACTGATAAATTAACGTTTGATTGACATTATGTAGTCTATTTACATTTCAATACAGGCCCCGGGCGGATTGATTAATTCAAACGAATGCACATACCGATAGACGAGCGTTTGGAAGAAGGACGTAGAGGACGTAATGAAAACATTTTCAACTGTAGGCCAACAAGTTCTTATTAAAGTTATTTTTGAAGATAAAATATATATCCCGCAAGCACGGAAGTACACTTCAAGTTATGTTTGGAAAGTGAAAGTGTTCATGTGATTTCATATGAGCCACAAGGGGAGAGGCTATAGATTTTTTACTCATTCTATATGTGAGGAGCCCCGTGGACCCTCCTTGTTCGGAAGTAATTTAGCCGTTGTAGCCTTTGGCGAAAGGGTTGACAGGTCTCGCTGAAATGTCTTGGCCAAATACCACTCAACACTGGACCATAAGGCCTGTAAGCGAGGAGTTGCCTCATTTAGCCAATAAACCCTTTCCCCATAACGTTATCTAGCGAATAAAGAAGGAATATCAACATAACTTGTAACGACAGAAGAAGCAAAATACGGTTTTCCATCAAAGCAATCATTCTTGAAAGCTAACTTGACAAACAAAGGAATTTAAGTTATAATTCTTACTCATTAAACACCCCAGATAATTTTAAATCAATGTCGATTTAACTGCTGTGATTGTAAATAAAACCTTATGACATGTGCATAACTATAGATACATCTGACAGGAGTTTGTTTGAGCGATGAAAGTTGGACAGAGGATCTCGAAGTCTCTGTAAAAGAAATACTTGGACAACATTTTAAAATGAATGTTAGGCAAATTTCTGGTATTTGTGACTTTATTGTGTGCCAGATTTTAAGACTACTATTTTCGAGATTGACTTGTCATTTCAATAGGAATAGGCTAGGCCTACTGACAAAAATCTGGGATTATATTGTAATTAAACTTTGCCATAGTTTGGTTAGATAGATGCAGGTAGCCTACAGCCCCTGATCGGCATACATCTCATTTCAGATAGCCTACAGTAACCTAGACAAGATGCAGGCAAGATGTAAAATGAACAATTTATCAGCTTGCTTGGTTCAAATTCACAGACTGATTTATTCTTGTAATGATAGTAAAATGGTGCCGGAGCAGAAGAAACATGTGGTTGGAGTCATTAAAACTCATTTTTCAACCACTCCACAAATGTCTTGTTAACAAACTATAGTTTTGGCAAGTCGGTTAGGACATCTACTTTGTGCATGACACAATAAGTTTTCCAACAATTGATTACAGACAGATTATTTCACTTATAATTCACTGTAACACAATTCCAGTGGGCCAGAAGTTTACATACACTAAGTTGACTGTGCCTTTAAACAGCTTGGAAAATTCCAGAAAATTATTTCATGGCTTTAGAAGCTTCTGATAGGCTAATTGACATCATTTGAGTCAATTGGAGGTGTGCCTGTGGATGTATTTCAAGACCTACCTTCAAACTCACTGCCTCTTTGATTGACATCATGGGAAAATCAAAAGAAATCAGCCAAGACATCAGAAAACAAATGTAGACCTCCACAAGTCTGGTTCATCCTTGGGAGCAATTTCCAAATGCCTGAAGTTACCACGTTCATCTGTACAAACAATAGTGTGCAAGTATAAACACCACAGGACCACCCAGATGTCATACCACTCAGGAAGGAGAAGCGTTCTGAGTTGAACGTACTTTGGTGTGAAAAGTGCAAATCAATCCCAGAACAAATGCAAAGGAGAGTGTGAAGATGTTGGAGGAAACAGGTACAAAAGTATCTATATCCAGAGTAAAACACGTCCTATATCGACATAACCTGAAAGGCCGCTCAGCAAGGAAGAAGCCACTGCTACAAAACCACCATAAAAAAAGCCAGACTACGGTTTGCAACTGCACATGGGGACAAACATAGTACTTTTTGGAGAAATGTCCTCTGGACTGATGAAACAAAAATAGAACTGTTTGGCCATAATGACCATTGTTATGTTTGGAGGAAAAAGGGTGGGGATCTTGCAAGCCGAAGAACACCATCCCAACTATGATGCACGGGGGTGGCAGCATCCTCTCAAGAGGAGAGTTCTCTTGAGAGATAATACGATCTGCATTTGATTGTGAGGAATTCGAGGTTATGTGAACAAAAGGACTTGAGTTCTTGTATGTTGTTTCAATTACCCCATGAGTCATTAATAATGAAATGAAACATACACCTCCACCCTTCTTCTTACTGGAGAGATGTTTATTCCTGTCGGGGTGATACACTGAAGATCACATTGGCTGTACGGACTCCGACAGCATGTCCCCAGCTAGCCATGTTTGATGTTAATGTATTTTTTGTGCATACATTAATTATTCAATCAATTAACCTACAGTGCTGACTCATTACTCTATACTTTTTATTTGTATGATGTTAAGTACAAATAAATAATAATAATGCATGAGATAGAATTCAATATATTTGAATCGATATAGGAAACAAAGTTGACATACTACTTTCTGAATAATTAGGGCTACAGCAAGATGGTGTTAAAATGTAACTGATTATTGGAAAAGGTTCCACTGCAAGTTGAATCCACCCTCCGGCAAGTTGAAGTAGTCCTTGTTCTCGTCTCTGACATTCTTGCCTTCCCTGGCGTAGTTATTGCTGGAATCTACCCTGATATGCAGCATGGAATGTAGGAGCCTTGGAGCGCCACTGGCCAGGCACCACCACTCCACTCCCCACTTCCTCCCTGTCCAATTCTGGGGTTGAGTACACCTGTTGTGTGCTCTTCTGTGACCTTGTGAAGTTGTGAAGAGCTGTTGCAGCTAGGACAAGGTCAGGAATGATCTGAACACTCGCCCCTGGTGGTCTTGATGCCAAATGAATTTTCCACACAGAGCCTTACTCTTGAAAGCCTTGCTGAAAAAATAAGAAAACCGTGGCATGATTATTTATGTTCTTTGCTATTTGTGGTGTTGTCTTTTTTGACAATTATAGGAAAATGACCAAGTTTAGTGCTCATTTGTAATTGAAGATCCTGCTCTCGTCTACCAGCTAGTGGCTGAACCGATTCCAACAACATATCCCGAGAGAGCAATGTTTCCTGTGCTATCCAGAGAGGTCCAGTCTGCTACTGAGAGGGCTGCTACTCTTCTAAGTAGCCCGACGGGGTCCCTCTGGCCGTTGCTCTCAGCACCGGCTCCACAAAAAAAGTGGTAATCAAGCTGTCTTGTTGGTGACAGTGGCTCTGCTTCCCTTGGACTCTTCTCCTTTTCCTCCTCTGTCTTCCAGTCCCAGTGCTGTCCATGCTCCAAGAGAGAGAAAGAGAGCTCCCAGACTCACCACAACCAGTATGGCCCTTACAAACGCCCTCTGACGTCCCATGATGCCCCAGCATCTAGCCCCCCCTTTAAAAAAAATCTCCACTGGATGGAGATCGATATGTCTCTCTCCGTTTCCTCTCCCATTGCTTATTTTAAAATTATACAATACTTGTTTATTGAATGGCCTAAACTGTACAGTTAATCAGTTTTGTCAAGTCGGTCACTACCTTTCAAAGTGTGTTGCATTATGGGGTAAAAAATAACCAGACTTGCACCTACATGTCCACAGCATGAACTTTACAAAACTCGTGATCTAAGGTCATGAAGTTTGACTGCAAGTTTCTGCAGTTCCATTTTACCATCTTCAGCCATCGCCTGCATTGTGGAGCGATCTATTTTCAACCAATCATTAAGTTGTTTTTGTTTGACCATGCAAACGAGACCAAATACATGAATGTCATACATTATTTGTGTAACACATGATTTCAGTTTGTGAGTGTATGATAATATACCGAACAAAAATATAAATGCAACATGTAAAGTGTTAATCACGTTTCATGAGCTGAAATAAAAGATCCCACAAATGTTCCATATGCACAAAAAGCTTATTTATCTCAAATTGTGTTCACAAATTTGTTTACATCCCTGTTAGTGAGCATTTCTTCTTCACCAAGATAATCCATCCATCTAAAAGGTGTGGCATATCAAGAATATTATTAAACAGCATGATCATTACACAGGTGGACCTTGTGCTGGGAACAATAAAAGGCCACTCTAAAATGTGCAGTTTGTCACACAACACAATGCCAGATGTCTGCAATTGGCATGCTGACTGCAGGAATGTCCACCAGAGCTCTTGCCAGATAATTGAATGTACATTTTTCTACCATAAGCCGCCTTAAGTCGTTCCAGACAATGTGGTAGTACGTCCAACTGGCCTCACAACCGCAGACCACATGTAACCACGCCAGCCAAGGACCTCCACATCTGGCTTCTTCACCTGTGGGATGGTCTGAGACAAGCCATCTGGACAGCTGATGAAACTGTGGGTTTGCACAACTAAAGAATTTCTGCACAAACTGTCAGAAACCATCTCTGTGTGCTCATCATCCTCATCAGGGTCTTGATCTGACTGCAGTTCGGCGTCGTAACCAACTTCAGTGGGCAAATGCTCACCTTCGATGGCCACTGGTACGCTGGAGAAGTGTGCTCTTTCAACTGTAGAGGACAGATGGCAGACCGCATGTATGGCATCGTGTTGGCAAGTGTTTTGCTGATGTCAACGTTGTGAACACAGTGCCCCATGGTGGCGGTGGGGTTATGGCATGGGAAGTCAAAAGCTAGGAACAACAAACACATGAGCATTTTATCAATGGCAGTTTGAATGCACAGAGATAACGTGACAAGATTCTGAGGCCCATTGTTGTGCCATTCATCTGCCGCCATCACCTCTTGTTTCAGCATGATAATGCATGGCCCTATGTCGCAAGGATCTGTATACAATTTCTGGAAGTTGAAAATGTCCCAGTTCATCCACGACCTGCAAACTCAACAGATGCTCTGGATCGACGTGTAAGACAGCGTGTTCCAGTTCCCGCCAATATCCAGCAACTTTGCACAGCCATTGGTACAACAGTCAACAGCCTGTTCAACTCTATGCGAAGGCGATGTGTCACGCTGCATGAGGCAAATGGTGGTCACACCAGATACTGACTTATTTTCAAAAAACATGCCCCTACCTTTTTTAAGGTATCTGTGCCCAACAGATGCAATCTGTATTCCCAGTCATGTGAAGTCCATAGATTAGGGCATTATTTATTTCAATTGACTGATTTTCTTATATGAGCTGTAAGTCAATAAAATCAGTAAAATCTTTTAGTATATAAAGATTTTTTTTTATAAACAAATGGCATGGTGATCAAATTAAATCAAAGTTTATTTGTCACGTGAACAGAGAGAGAGTAGCAGAAGAAGAGGGGTTGGTGGGTGGTGGGTGGTCGGTGGGACACAATGCAGATAGCCCGGTTAGCCAATGTGCGGGAGCACTGGTTGGTCGGCTCAATTGAGGTAGTATGTACATGAATGTATAGTTAAAGTGACTATGCATATATGATAAACAGAGAGTAGCAGCAGCATAAAAAGAGGGGTTGGGGGGGCACACAATGCAAATAGTCCGGGTAGTCATTTGATTACCTGTTCAGGACTCTTATGGCTTGGGGGTAAAAACTGTTGAGAAAACTATTTGTCATAGACTCGGCACTCCGGTACCACTTGCCATGCGGTAGTAGAGCGAACAGTCTATGACTGGGGTGGCTGGGGTCTTTCACAATTTTTAAGGCCTTCCTCTGACACTGCCTGGTGTAGAGGTCCTGGATGGGGGGCAGCTTAGCCACAGTGATGTACTGGGCCGTACGCACTACCCTCTGTAGTGCCTTGCGGACAGAGGCCGAGCAATTGCCGTGCCAGGCAGTGATGCAACCATGCTCTCGATGTTGCAGCTGTTGAACCTTTTGAGGATCTCAGGAGGTGTTTAGTCCCAGGATCCTTAGCTTAGTGATAAGCTTTGAGGGTACCATGGTGTTGAACGCTGAGATGTAGTCAATGAATAGCATTGTCACATATGTGTTCCTTTTGCCCAGGTGGGAAAGGGTAGTGTGGAGTGCAATATAGATTGCATCATCTGTAGATCTGTTTGAGCGGTATGCAAATTGGGGTGTGTCTAGGGTTTCTGGGATAATGGTGTTAATGTGAGCCATTACCAACCTTTCAAAGCACTTCATGGTTATGGATGTGAGTGTCACGGGTCTTTAGTCATTTAGGCAGGTTGCCACTATGGTGATCTGCTTGAAACATGTTGGTATTACAGACTCAATGAGGGACATGTTGAAAATGTCAGTGAAGACACCTGCCAATTGGTCAGCACATTCTCGGAGCACACGTCCTGGTAATCTGTCTGGCCCCGCAGCCTTGTGTATGTTAACTTGTTTAAAGGTCTTACTCACATCGGCTACAGAGAACGTGATCACACAGTCGTCCGGAACAGCTGATGCTCTCATATGCATATCTCAGTGTTGCTTGCCTCGAAGCGAGCATAGAAGTAACTTAGCTCATCTGGTAGGCTTGTGTCACTGGGCAGTTCGCGGCTGTGCTTCCCTTTGTAGTCTGTAAAAGTTTGCAAGCCCTGCCACATAAGACAAGCGTCAGAGCCGGTGTAGTATGATTCAATCCTAGCCCTGTATTGACGCTTTGCCTGTTTGATGGTTTGTCGCAGGGCATAGCAGGATTTCTTGTAAGCTTCCGGGTTAGAGTTCCGCACCATGAAAGCGGCAGCTCTACCCTTTAGCTCTGTGCGAATGTTGCCTGTAATCAAATCAAATCAAATCAAATGTATTTATATAGCCCATCGTACATCAGCTGATATCTCAAAGTGCTGTACAGAAACCCAGCCTAAAACCCCAAACAGCAAGCAATGCAGGTGTAGAAGCACGGCTTCTGGTTGGGGTATGTATTTACAGTCACTGTGGGGACGACGTCCTCGATGCACTTATTGATAAAGCCAGTGACTGATGTGGTGTACTCCTCAATGCCATTGGAAGAATCCCGGAACATGTTCCAGTCTTTGATAGAAAAACAGTCCTGTAGTTTAGCATCTGCATCATCTGACCACTGGTTCCTGCTTTCATTTTTGCTTTTAAGCAGGAATCAGGAGAATAGAGTTGTGGTGGGATTTACCAAAAGGAGGGAGAGGGAGAGCTCTCTGTACGTGTCTCTGTGTGTGGAGTACAGGTGATCTAGAATTTATTTCCCTCTGGTTGCACATTTAACACGTTGGTAGAAATTTGGTAGAACTGATTTAAGTTTCCCTGCATTAAAGTCTCCAGCCACTAGGAGCGCCGCCTCTGGGTGAGTGGTTTCCTGTTTGCTTATTTCCTTATACAGCTGACTGACTGCGGTCTTAGTGCCAGCATCTGTCTGTGGTGGTAAATAAACAGCCACGAATAGTATAGCTGAAAACTCTCTAGGGAAGTAGTGTGGCCTGCAATTTATCACAATATACTCTACTTCAGGCGAACAAAATCTAGAGACTTCCTTAGAATTCGTGAATCAGCTGTTGTTTACAAATATGCATAGACTGCCCCCCCCCCCCTCGTCTTACCGGAGTGTGCTGTTCTATCTTGCTGGTGCAGTATATATCCCGCTAGCTGAATATCCATGTCGTCATTCAGCCACGATTCCGTGAAACGTAGGATATTACAGTTTTTGATGTCCCGTTGGTAGGATATTCGTGATCGTACCTCGTCTAATTTATTGTCCAATGATTGCACGTTGGCGAGTAGTATTGACGGCAATGGCAGTTTTCCTAGTCGCCTTCTCCAGGTCATGACCAGGCATCCGGCTCTTTGTCCTCTGTACCTGCGTCGCTTCTCTTGCAAATAACGGGGATGTCGGCCCTGTGGGGTGTTTGTAGAATGTCTTGTGCGTCGTCCTGAACCTTGCTTTTGGGAAACCACATTAGTGTCCAACTTTCAGCAGTTGAAGATGCACCTCCCCTGACTTCATTCCTCGACTAGAGTCTGTTGCTTTTGCCATACCACTCAAATGAGCCCTGTGACTTTATGCTATATAAGCTAGTGGCAACCCTGCAGCAGGGTGATGACTCTGTCACTTCCTGTCTCTCATGGAAAGTCTCTGTAGCAGGGCGATGACTATGTCCTGTTGAGAGGAGTTCAGCTCCAGAGCCGTGGTCATGCTACCCAGGGACTCAGCCATGCGCACCTCCCTCTAGTACCACCTCTCCCGGGCCTCCGCCCTGCCACAACGCACCTGCTCCCCCTGTCTCCTCAGAAAGTCCTAGAGCAGGGATGTGCTTTCCTTCTCTTGCCTCTGCTGCTGGGCTAGAAAGTTGGAAATGGAGGAGCCCTGGGAGGTGGAGCAGAAGTGACGGCGGATATGACGGGACCGGAGCAGGGCAGGGGTTAGGCTGTAGAGTGGGAGGGAGGAGCGGACAGGGCTGGGATCTGACAAAGGTGTAGAGACGGAGGGAACGGGAGTGGGGTAGTGGAAGTGAGGAGAGGAACTGGGGTGAGCTTCGGAATGCAGGCGGTGATGAGGTTGCCATGGGGAAGGAGGAGAGGCTTCTGCATGCTGGTTACTAGGGTTGGGCTGCTGGTGGTCTCCATGCCAATGGTGTCACCAATCATGTCATTCATCATCTTATGAGAGAGACAGAGACAGGCAGACAGACAGACAGATAGAGAGCAAGAGAATGTTGAGATAAGAGGGTCTTGTATTGAGGTGTTTTGACTATGATAATGTGGTTCAAATTCGCTAGTTAGCTAACCAACTAACAACTGTCACAATGTATTTATTTATTGTTTATTGTGCAGACGAAAATATAGTTTTAATAATCCTATGATTTTAAGACAACTGTTTGTTTAGCTCACATCAATACAATTCTGATCTTTCATTATAGAATGTAATAGTATTTCTAAACTGTGCAGACTTTTTCCTGTTTCTCCAGTTTTTGCCTCCAGCACCTTTGCAAGCTAATCAGCTCTGGATGTGCAGTAGATTCTGCTATTATCTACTAATATTTCTAAAGTTAAGGTTCCCGTGAGACAAGACTGAAATATATGTTATCTCTGTGATTTTACAGTACCAACTACATACACAGAAATAGGCTGCCTATGTGGCTGTTTCTCTCAATGCTTATGAGAAGGAAAAAGTTTTAGTCTTTCAATTAGATATAAAGACATTTGCATACAAACCCCAACATCAGCCACTGTTGCAGTATTTGCATTCTCTGACCTGTGGCTTCACAACAAGCTGAAGAGAAAGGGTTGCATTATTTACTAAGCATGTCTGTGCAACGCTGCTGCGCAGCTCTGGGAAGGGATTCACTGCTGGCAATTGTGGTGACGATACCAGTGTGCACAGGCCTTGCACGAGGGCAGAGATGCAACGCAGACCCTGATCAAACTGCCACTTCCCTTAGATTCCTACTGCTGCGATGGCCAAGTGGTTTAAGCATTGGAAATATTCTCCATTGTTGTCTCCCCGTACAGTTTCTAAAACTGCTCGAGGCACATTGACAAACCAGTCTTTATTTGTAACACAGCATTGGTGACTTGATATTGATGAAGTGCTTAATGCATAGACTTGTCCTTTGATTCAAGTGCTCAGAATATGTATTCCTTGAAAAACAGTTCAAATTGGCTCTTTCAGTAGATAGTCGAGTCTTTACAGAAGTAAAATGTACAGAATGAGATAGCCGACTGGTTAAGAACTGGTTTTTAAAATACCATGCTGTGATGGCCGAGTGGTTAAGGTGTTCGACTTGAAATCCAATGGGGTCTTCACATATCCTTGGTGACATGATATGGATAATGTGCTTAATGCATGGACTTGTCCTTTGATTCAAGTGCTCAGAATATTTTTTCCTTGACAAACATTTCAAATAGGCTCTTCAGTAGAAAGTCTAGTCTTTACCGAAGTATAATATACAGAATCAGATAGGCGAGTGGTTAAGGACTGGTTTTTAACGTAGCAAGCTGTGATGGCTGAGTGGTTAAGGCGTTGGACTTGAAATCCAATGGGGTCTCCCCGCGCACGTTCGAACCCTGCTCGCAGTGCTTTGGCAAACCAGTCTTTATTTGCAACATGTCATTGGAGACTTGATATGGATAATGTGTGCTTAATGCATGGACTTGTCCATTGACTCAGGTGGTCAGAATAAAACTCCTTGACAAACAGTTCAAACAGGCTCTTCAGTTGAAGGTCTAGTCTTTACAGAAGTAAAATGTACAGAATCAGATAGCCCGACTGGGTAAGGACTGTTTCTTAACATAGCGAGCTGCGATTGCCGAGTGGTAAATTGCGTTGGACTAGAAATCCAATCGGTTCTCCCCGCGCAGGTTCGAACCCTGCTCACAGCGCTTTGACAAACCAGTCTTTATTTGCAACATGTCATTGGAGACTTGATATGGATAATGTGTGCTTAATGCATGGACTTGTCCTTTGATTCAGGTGCTCAGAGTATATCTCCATTGGCAAACAGTTCAAATAGTTTCTTCAGTACTGTTGTTTGTATTAGATGTATTATGGAATTTCTGAGAGCCATGTGGGTATGTCCTCAGACTTGAAACCCCATTGGGTCTCTCTGCTCCTTTTTAAATCTTATTCTCAGTGAATAGTCCACTTGTACATTCTCTGCACATAGTTTTTTGACTTGCACATTAAACTTCCAACATTCACAGCTTTGGAAACGACCGAGGTTACTTGGCGCAATAAGATCAAAATGTTGTGCCATCAAGTTTACCATTTTTCACCAATGATGTCTGTTTCCAAGTCCCAATCCCTTTACTTGCATTCCAACAGCTGCAATGGCCGAGTTCTTTAGACGTTGGACCTGAATTTCAATGTGGTCTCCCCACCCATGTTCTTAACTTGCTTGAAGCATATAGCCCACTTCTGCTTTCTCCTCATCAATTTCCTTAGATTCCTACTGCTTTGATGGCTAAGTGGTTTAAGCATTGTAATTGAAGTCCAATGTATTCTCCCTGTACAGTGTTCAACTCTGCTTACTGGGTGATGATAAAGTAGACCTTTAACAATTGGGTCTATCTCCTTTGAATTTAAATTGTCCTTACTTTATGTGCTCGTCCAACGATTGAAGTTCTTAGAAAATTGCTTCTTTTTTTTTTACTTTGCTTGGAAAAAAAATCAACTAGGCAGTTGAATTTGGATACTTTTGTCCTTGTGTGAGGTAACTCAGAAAGCTGTGATTGCAGAATGGTTACATTTTTGGACTCAAAATCCATTGGGGTTGACCAGTGCAGGTTTGAACCCTGCGAGCAGCGCTTTGACAATCCAGTCTTTATTTGTAACATGTCATTGGGGACTTGATATGGATAATGCTTGGACATGTCCTTTGATTCAAGTGCTCAGAATTGATCTTCCATGACAAACGTTTCAAGTAGGCTCTTCAATAGCAATAATCTGCTCACTTTAGAGGTAAAATGGACAGAACGAGATAGCGGACTGGTTAAGGGTCTGTAAATAACAGGAGAAGCTGTGATGGCCGAGAGGTTAAGGCTTTGGACTCGAAATCCAATGGGGTCTCCCCGCGCAGCTTCGAACCCTGCTCACAGCGCTACGGCAAACCAGTTTTCCTTTTTAACATATCCTAGGTGACATGATATGGATAATGTGCTTAATACATGGACTTGTCCTTTGATTCAAGTGCTCAGAATATTTTTTCCTTGACAAACATTTCAAATAGGCTCTTCAGTAGAAAGTCTAGTCTTTACCGAAGTAAAATCTACAGAATCAGATTGCCGACTGGTTAAGGATTTGTTTCTTAATGTAGCAAGCTGTGATGGCCGAGTGGTTAAGGCGTTGGACTTGAAATCCAATGGGGTCTCCCCGCGCAGGTTCAAACCCTGCTCACAGCGCTTTGACAAACCAGTTTTTATTTGCAACATGTCATTGATCCATAAATCCACCATAATTGAGAATTTCAATAAGCATTTTTCTACGGCTGGCCATGCTTTCCACCTGGCTACTCCTACCGCCGGACAACAGCACTGCACCCCCAACAGCAACTCGCCCAAGCCTTCTTCAGTACTGTTGTTTGTATTAGATTTATTATGGAATTTCTGAGAGCCATGTGGGTATGTCCTCAGACTTGAAACCCCATTGGGTCTCTCTGCTCCTTTTTAAATCTTATTCTCAGTGAATAGTCCACTTGTACATTCTCTGCACATAGTTTTTTGACTTGCACATTAAACTTCCAACATTCACAGCTTTGGAAAGGACCGAGGTTACTTGGCGCAATAAGATCAAAATGTTGTGCCATCAAGTTTACCATTTTTCACCAATGATGTCTGTTTCCAAGTCCCAATCCCTTTACTTGCATTCCAACAGCTGCAATGGCCGAGTTCTTTAGACGTTGGACCTGAATTTCAATGTGGTCTCCCCACCCATGTTCTTAACTTGCTTGAAGCATATAGCCCACTTCTGCTTTCTCCTCATCAATTTCCTTAGATTCCTACTGCTTTGATGGCTAAGTGGTTTAAGCATTGTAATTGAAGTCCAATGTATTCTCCCTGTACAGTGTTCAACTCTGCTTACTGGGTGATGATAAAGTAGACCTTTAACAATTGGGTCTATCTCCTTTGAATTTAAATTGTCCTTACTTTATGTGCTCGTCCAACGATTGAAGTGCTTAGAAAATTGCTTTTTTTTTTTTTACTTTGCTTGAAAAAAAATCAACTAGGCAGTTGAATTTGGATACTTTTGTCCTTGTGTGAGGTAACTCAGAAAGCTGTGATTGCAGAATGGTTACATTTTTGGACTCAAAATCCATTGGGGTTGACCAGTGCAGGTTTGAACCCTGCGAGCAGCGCTTTGACAATCCAGTCTTTATTTGTAACATGTCATTGGGGACTTGATATGGATAATGCTTGGACATGTCCTTTGATTCAAGTGCTCAGAATTGATCTTCCATGACAAACGTTTCAAGTAGGCTCTTCAATAGCAATAATCTGCTCACTTTAGAGGTAAAATGGACAGAACGAGATAGCGGACTGGTTAAGGGTCTGTAAATAACAGGAGAAGCTGTGATGGCCGAGAGGTTAAGGCGTTGGACTCGAAATCCAATGGGGTCTCCCCGCGCAGGCTTCGAACCCTGCTCACAGCGCTACGGCAAACCAGTTTTTATTTGCAACATGTCATTGGAGACTTGATATGGATAATGTGTGCTTAATGCATGGACTTGTCCATTGACTCAGGTGGTCAGAATAAAACTCCTTGACAAACAGTTCAAACAGGCTCTTCAGTAGAAGGTCTAGTCTTTACTGAAGTAAAATGTACAGAATCAGATAGCCCGACTGGGTAAGGACTGTTTCTTAACATAGCGAGCTGCGATTGCCGAGTGGTAAATTGCGTTGGACTAGAAATCCAATGGGATCTCCCCGCGCAGGTTCGAACCCTGCTCACAGCGCTTTGACAAACCAGTCTTTATTTGCAACATGTCATTGGAGACTTGATATGGATAATGTGTGCTTAATGCATGGACTTGTCCTTTGATTCAGGTGCTCAGAGTATATCTCCATTGGCAAACAGTTCAAATAGTTTCTTCAGTACTGTTGTTTGTATTAGATTTATTATGGAATTTCTGAGAGCCATGTGGGTATGTCCTCAGACTTGAAACCCCATTGGGTCTCTCTGCTCCTTTTTAAATCTTATTCTCAGTGAATAGTCCACTTGTACATTCTCTGCACATAGTTTTTTGACTTGCACATTAAACTTCCAACATTC